>NC_092055.1:142414669-142772288 GCF_003086295.3 Arachis hypogaea
TACACATTGAACAAAAAAAATATAGTTTAACTGATATAGTGTATGAAGTTATTTCCACTCATCTTGCCATGTTGGGTTTGGGGAACTCTCCTTGTTTTTAAATTTTTAATAAGCAACCTCAAGCATCTAATAGGTTAATCAAGTTTAAAAGCCAGGGCTGAAGTGGCCAACCCCATACATTTGAGCACAGGAACATGTTACATTTGCTGGAAAAATTTGCCTTGTGCTCTGAACCAATTAATGTAATATTCCCACATCTATTTCAGAAGTAATTTTGAGATATAAATAGTTGTTAATGCAAACACTTTAACAGGTAATAAGATTCATATATACAAAATTACAAATTAATATTAACATTAATATAAATGCACACAGTCCAAAGTAATTGTTATGATCTTCCAATTATAATAATCGAGAACTATTGAAATATATATCTCAACTTTGGCAATCTCAGTCTACTACTCTTCCTGATATTGCCGGTCATATTTTGTACTCAAACTTACGAATTTCTATTTGTACCCAACAAAAAATTATGGATCTTCTTGAACACACAGTTAGTGTTTGAATTGTTTAAAATGACATACTTTATAAGTTTAACTTTCAAATAATTATAATTATAATTGCAATTATGTAACATACTGATACCCTTTCATATCCATACAACATTGATTTATAATTTATCAATCACAAATGTTATCACTCATACCGTGATATTGCATTAGTTTTGGGTAAAGAATCTTCAGTCTTTGCAAGTTAAAATCATAAATGTAGACTACAAGAAGTGCAGATTACCTGTATAAGGGCCTCAAACCACCCAACTCCGTTCCATCTTTGCCCAATATTATCTCTCTCAATACAGAAGGAATCTTCTCAACTTCTTCCTGCCTCAGCCATACAGGGAAATCAGTTTCCGTTGGTCCATAGAATTGTTTTAATTCCTTATGCATTGATACAAGATCCCTCATCACTAGCTCACCCAGTCTTGCTGATACTTCGGTGCGTAAATCTATTCAATTGAAACAATACACTAGGTAGATAAAATCTAGAGACTATGATCGGTGATGATAAGGCTGGTCTCCAATAACAAGAAATAAATCTCACAGCAATAAGAGCACTACCTTAGCCGAGAATCCCTTCATCTGAGTAAGAAAAGGCAATCCTAAAATACCCATTGGACTGGAGATTAGTACAACATCAATGAAAGAGGGATTCCATAGGTGCAAGTTCATAACAGTCTTGTACCATGGTTCAGCAAAAATTAAGGTTTTATTTTCTGGTTGGTTTTCAATTTTCTGCCTCTTCGCAGGCACAGCCATTGAACCAACATCATTGTTTGCATCCACTTTATCTTCTTCTAATGATGGCAATGCATAAAAAGCAGTAGTTACCGGGGAGAATGGTGTGAGAGCAGAAAGGTCTAGTGGGCAATCCAATAGGATCTTAATTCCACCTAAGTTTAGGATGTGACATGGTGGGAAGTGCGATCCCCTACCTTTGCTCAAACATGTCTACAAAAGCACAATAACAAAACCAAAAAATTAAAACCCAGGAAAATTTTTTATCATATACAATTAAAATGCAAAAAAGAAAGGGTACATAAAGAACTCACAAACTCCATTGTTAATAGGTCTCTCCGAAAGGAAATAGTGGTTTGTGGCTATGGGAAGCAAAAAATGAACAGAAATTTACAGCGAAATCACCTGCAAATACACTTCAAACAATCAGTTTGTAATCAAGAGAAATTCACTTGATGAATGAAATTAGCGTCAAATGAAAAAACACCTCATAAATAGGTTGAACCGAACAGAACTAAACTTATATAATTTAATTCATTTTTTTAATCTGTTTTATCAAAAAATAAAATAGCGTGTCATTCTCCTTGCAACTGTGTCAGGTAACCCAGTCTCAGACAAGTTGATCAGGTTGAGTAGCATTAATGTTTCTGGATTATGGACAGAATCTCAAAATTTTCAAAGGGAGTATGAGGACTCTTATAAAATTCTACAAATTTATAAGGTGGATCCTATAAGTGTCTAGTTTATCCCTCAACCATATAAAGCACCAAACAACATAAGGCAGCTACAGAAACATCTTATTAAGCTAAAATCATCATCATGGACCATCATAATAAAGCCTCTTTGCTGTCCAAAATTCTTAGCTGCAACAAAACCCCTTTAATAACATCTCATTCATTGTAATGGATATATCAACAATCCAGCAGCAAGAACTCAATCTCTCAGTTCTTAGACGAAACTCATACATTTTCCTCCCAAAAATCTAGCAGGAATAACATTAGCTGTTTTCTTTCCGAAAGTTTCTGCAGCAACCACATAATATCATGGCATCTAAAAGCAGCTTTAACCTCTTTCCGACTAACTATATAACTAAAACCTTTCTCATAGGAATTTTATCAAACACTTAGCATGCATACCTTAAACTTAGCTTAGATAGGCCCCTTCAAAAATCTCTCACCTCTAGCTTGACTTAAACTAAGTAGCGAGCTGACATTCCACTTCTTTTTGGCTTGTGAATGAAGCTCCGATCGATGGTGAAGATAAAGAAGAGTGATTTTCTCGGATGAGCTTAATAGTGGAGTTCTGCGAATCATCATCAGAAGAAGAGTGATAAATGAAGAAGATAAAGTGGAGGCACTGTAAAGTTCAAGAATAGAGAACAGAGAGTGGAGCATTCAGTTTTGGGCAAACTAACATAGAAGCCAACTCCATCGCCGACCACCACGCCAAAATCGGAGCACCGGAAGCCACGATTTTATATTTTTATCCGCCTGCTTCACCGGAAGTGTAAATTTATGTTTTTTTTTTTTTTCCATGGCTTCCTTTCAGACTTCTGTTGGGCTTTTGGCTCTGTTCCAAACTTTTGAAAAAAAAAAATAGCCCTCTGCGTTTGTTTCTAATAACAGGACAAGATACTGTGACAACAGAATAGGATAAGACACTAATAGGCAGAGATACAAAATTTTGTGTTCTTGTATTCTGTTTGGTGATAAACTAAAACAAATTATGAAAATTCAATTTATTCTCATTTTTTTATTCAAAAAATTTGAGATAAAAAATATAACAATAAAAAATATAATTATAAAAAATTAACAAAAATAATGAAAGAAAAAATAAAAAATAAATTGTATCCCTTGTCTGTGTTCTTTCTATCAAGATGAACACAAAATACACTAATTCAATATCTCTAGATGCATTATCTCTATTTAGTGTCCTATTTCTATAAACAAACGTAACCTTAAAAACGAGTAAAATCTCATTCTGACTCATTGTTCAAAATGACAATGCGGTCTTTAATCACTAACTTTTTTTCTGGGTCTCCGGTAAGAGAAACTTTCCACTTAGAATTAATGGATTGTGTTTACGTGTAACTTAATTGATTATGTGTCAAGAAACTATTTTTAAAGAAAATTTTTTTCATATAATGTCAACAATACACTATAATAAAATAAAAAAATAAACCTCTAAAATTTTTTAATAAGACACTTACATTTTGTTTGGATGAAAAATGGAAAATAAAAGGAAAGAAAATGAGAAAAAAGAAAATAGAAGGAAAGAAAATGAAAGAAAAAGTTGATTTTTTTTTATGTTGTTTGGATGAAGAGAAAATAGATGAAAAGAAAATAGGAGAAAATTTTTCTTTTGTTTGGATAGAAAGAAAAGTAAGAAGAAAGAAAATCATAACTAAATGAAATTACATTGACATCCTTTTCTATATTATATATAAATAATACTATATCAATGTATTTTTATCATTGTTTCTATAAAGGGTAAATATATCTTTTACCATTGTTTATACTTTTTTAACCAATTTTCATCTCATGTCCGAGAAAAAAATTTTCCATTGCCTCCGTACCACTTTTATGTTTTCCTTCCTATTTTCTATCTTAATCCAAACAGAAAAAAAAGTTAATTTTTCATTCATTTTCCATCCTTACGTTTTCCTTCCACCCAATTTCCTTTAAACCAAACAATGCATTAAATTCTTAACTAATTATAACTACAAAAACATATCCAAAATACACCATTCTGACCAAAAAAAAAATATTAAACCATAGTAATACAAATAACCTTAAATTTTAACAAACTATTGTACCTACTGCTGGACTGATTATTGGCTTTAGTTGGTGACAACTTTAATTTCTTGCTTCTTTTTCTTAAATTGCAGAAATTTTATTTGATTAAATATGTAAAAATTAGTTGGTTTTAAATAGTGTTATCTTTATCATTTTAATTGATGGACAATGTAAATATGAAATATTAATTTGGCCTTAAAGAATTTTTAAATAATGATCAATTATGATATTAGGCCAGACTTAATTATGTACAATGCTTGATCAATGATTTTTGTAGAATCTGCTATTTAAAAGAAGTTTGTAGATGAAATGAACGAAAAAAGTTTAAAGCCTAATAAAATCATTTTCAATAGATGAATATTATAAGGATGAGAATATAAAATTTGTATTGAAGATGAAGAAAAGAATGATAGAAGAAAAACTAAACTTGATAAGGTAATTTTTGTTGGCTATGCTTAGTTTGTTAGATTATTTAAGTGACATACTATTCCAAATTTGATCATTAGTAATGTTGTGTATGCAGCAGGTTAGATTCATTGAACATATAGTGATACTACTATAGCTAAAGTGCTGGTATACAATTATGCACGTGCACATAACAGAAAGAATTTAATTTTAAAACATTATTATAGTATAAAATAATTTTATGTATGTATCTAATTATGTAATATTATATTAATAAAAATAATTTTTTTTATATTAATAAAAAATAGAGAAAAAGACAAATAAGTCCCTGACTTTTTGTGTCGCGGACATTTTTGTCCCTAACCATTGAAAAATACTTTTAAGTCCCTGACCTTCACAAAATTTGGACAGATCAGTCCCTCCGTCCAAATGCCTCCGTCAGAAACTGATTCGTCCAAGTTTTGTGAAGGTCAGGAACTTAAAAGTATTTTTCAATGATCAGGAACGAAAAATGTCCGCGGAGCAAAAGGTCAATAACCTATTTGTCCTTTTTTCTAAAAAATAACATCATCTAAAATAACAAATATAATTACTGAATAAAACATTTTATACATCAAAATTAAACTCTAAAAGAAATTTAGCATTGTTTATTAGCAGGTAGGGAAATAATATCACCCAAATTAGAAGATTAATTACGTGAGTAATTATCCATCCTTATTTCTAAGTTGTACACCTTCAAATAAAAGTCCTCCGCCATCGTCACGTGATTCTCTTTCCACGGCACGAGCAGAGTCATCAATGGAGTCGCCATCACTTTTTCATTCTCATTTTTGTCCCTTCCCCTCACCAACTCCCTCTCTAACTCTCTATCTCTCTATATATATCCACACTCTCTCACTCAGCACCAATTCCATTATTTTCATCCTCATTAATTTAATTTCAAATTATGCCCGTACCACGCCGAACCGCCGTCGTCGGCGCAGGCATCGCGGGCCTAGCAATGGCTCGCGAGCTGCACCGCCAGGGAATCGAGGTAGTTGTTTTTGAAAAAGGCGACGACCTCGGAGGCACATGGAATTACGACCCGAGAATAGACTCCGACCCGGCTGGACTCGAACCAACCCGGGAAGTGGTCCACAGTAGCGTGTACCTGTCGCTGCGGACCAATCTGCCGAGACAGATAATGGGGTTCGTGGATTATCCGTTTCGGGAGGACGAAGACGGTGACCGGAGAACGTTCCCGGGTCACAAGGAGGTGCTGCGGTTCGTGAATGAGTTTGCAGAGGAGTTCGGGTTGCGCGGTATGGTTCGGTTTGGGAGCGAGGTGGTTCGGGTGGAGCGGGTTGGAACTGGGTTGTGGTTGGTGGAGTGGAAAACGAAGAGGAGTGAGGAGGTTTTGGTGAGTAAGGAGATGTTTGAAGCGGTTGTTGTGTGTAACGGTCACTTCACTCAACCAAGAGTACCAACCATTCCCGGTAAATAACTACTAACCGTTTTTCCTCTCTGTTATAATTGGGGAACACTTGTTTCAGATACACAAGAGTTCGGTAAATTAAGTATTCTTTCAACCAACTTGAGCTGTTAAGGTTGGTCGAGATGTCAGTTTACTCGTCCACTTAAGTTAGTATGTCAAAATTTGAATACAACAATTTCATTGGTTAACGATAACTCCCAAAAATTATGATATATGGACACGAAACATGACACTACAAGGAACATACGAATTTAAAATTCTTATAAAACACGGCATATATATAAAATATAAAATATCTTTTAAATAAATTGAAATAATATTTTAGTATTTTAGTAATATTAAAATATAAATTAATATTTTAATTATTTTTAATATTTTTTAATTATATAAAATATTTAAAATATATTTTATTTTAATATTTAATAATTAATAATATATACTATTTTTAAACTCATTTTAAGAATACATGTTAAAAATAAAATTGGACACACTGACACGTTATGGTATTTAGGTATGTGTCCAAACATGTCCAGAAATTTTTTTTTAATTTTTATTAAGACACGGTTGGACACAGACACGCGTGTCCGAAATGTGTCCAACATGAGAACACGACAAATCAAGAAAGATGTGTATCGTGTCCGACACGGAGACACGACAAATCAAGAAAGTGCCCGTGCTTCATAACTCTTACATAAAACTTAAATCTGCGACAAATTAATCTTTGACATGTCGGGTTAAAAACTACAGTAGACAACATAAAAAAAAAGAATTCTTTCCGGTCTTAAAATAAATATCTACTTCACTTTTGGATTTAATTGAAAAATTAATATATTTAGTAAATTAAAAATTGATATTTATATATCAAATTCAGTTACTAAAATTAACCAATATGTATTTGTATATAAATACATGTATTGTTTAATTTATTTTTAATATATATTTTATATTTTAACATATATTTTATATTAGTAGTTAATTTTAGTATACACCTAACATAATAAAAAAATAATATGTAAAGTGTTTTTGAATTCATAATATCTAAATTAAAATAAATTTTTTTATTAGTCAAATTATATATTTTATCACAAAATAATATTACTTTACTTCACGTGAGAATCCAATATTTTTATGTAAAAAGCAAAAGATTATTTTCATTATTTTCTGACTTTAGATGCTTTTACAAAGTATTTTTTATATCTTTATGAGTTTTAAGTTTTGTGTACCTCCAATATAATAAAGCTATTTTATACATATATTTAATTATTTATTATTATATAAATAACTATTTTTATTTACTACTTAAACAATTATAAAAAAATAGTAAATTTAATTGAATAATAGTACAAACTATTATATACTATATCAAATGTATCAAATTTAACTTATTTAAAAACAAAATGAAAACTTTTGCTACACACTTACATTACAATATGTTCTAGCCTTCTACCCTAGCTAGTTATATAATTTTCTATTTTTTGACACTATAATCCAATTGACACTTATCTTTATACTACTACTCTCGAAATAATAAGTAACATTTGAATTGATAAACAAAAGATGAATCATTTTATGAATTTTTTCAACTTGATTTTGAGCAATGGGTGCACCAATGTCTCCACATACTTATAAGATTCATCATTGGTTCCTCATTTTGTACTGTGCTGCAGGGATTGAAAAATGGCCTGGATATCAGATACATAGTCACAACTACAGAGTACCCGAAACATTTCGAGATAAGGTAGTGTTCTAAGAATCATTAAAAAACACTTCTTTTTTCCTTTCCCTGTGTGCACTACAAATTTTTTAGTTAGTGACAACCCTTAACCAACTTGGGTTAGTTGAGTGGTCACCTAAGTGCATGTTTGGGCGCTATTATTTTGTTAAAAAAAGATATTTTTTCAATGAAAAAATATCTTTTTTTTTATTTTTTAACGTGTTTGGCAAATTTCTAGTAGTAAAAGTAAAAGCACTAGTAAAATAAAAAAAAAATCTTTTTTGAGAAGTTATAATTTATATCTTTTTTTAAAAGATCTTTTTTTTCCTTAGAAAAAAGATATTTTTCATGTAATAAATAAACAAAAAAGTACTTTTATATTGTTATACTCAAACATAATTGATTAATAAAAAGACCTTTTTACATGAGATATCCAAACATAAAATTACTTTTACTTCTCTATAAGATCTTTTATAAAAAGATAACTCGAAAAAAGATCTTTTCTTAAAAGCTCATCCAAACAAGCCCTAAGTCATCAGCTTAAGCAAGTGTCGGGATTTCGAATCCTTATTTGTACATACAGCAACCCATTGGACAGCGACAGACCCTTAAATGGTATTCATATCCGGCGACGGATTAGTCCTTGACTTGATGGGTCAAGGACCGTAAACAACCAAAAAAAAATTAGTGACAACCCTTCAAATTCTAAGTGATAGTTTTGCATCAAAGCAAACGAGTGCTGAATATTGGTATTTGGCCCTTAACACAGGTAGTAGTTATAATTGGATTTGCAGCGAGTGCTTTTGACATCTCAAGAGATGTTGCAAAAGTAGCTAAAGAGGTTCATGTAGCATCTAGAAGTCCAGAAGTTATGGTTATGAAAGTGCCAAATCATGATAACATATGGCAGCATAAAATGGTACGCTAAGAACATGTCTTGTCTTATTGATTTCTGTTTTTATTTTCTATTTGCATTTCCAGTATATTTTGTTAGTTGAATTCAGTAGAAATAAATTTCTTACTTCAATAATCTAATTGCAGGTAAAATATGTAACCGAAGAGAGTTTGGTAGCATTTGAGGATGGATCCTCTATTCATGCAGATGTTATGTTCTACTGCACCGGGTTTGTGTTATGATCTTTTTGAAGGATGCTTATCTTGTTAGTTTTGTGTTTTCAAGAAAATCTTTCAACTCTAAAACTTGTCCTGTTTGAAAAACTGTTTATTGTTTAAGGTAGTTGTTCTGGAAAACAAGGAAAAAAAACTTAAAAATGGATCACAGTTTTCAATCTTAGCATTGTTTTGGAACAATACTCCAAGCTTTTTTGCTTTTTTTTTTTTTTTTGTTTTTTATATTGCTTATGTTTCCATTACAGCTGTATTGAATTATAACTTTTAGAATCTAATTTGGTGACTGATGAATGAAATGGAATAGTTAATGGATTATACAAGCATGATGAATTATACTCCAACTATCTTTTGAGTGATGAATTATAACTCCTTTTATTGTGTGTGTTTTCATTCTCGAAGTTAATGCATGATTTTGACAGATACACGTATCACTTTCCATTTCTTGAAACAAATGGAATAGTTACCATTGAAGATAATCGTGTTGGACCATTATACAAGCATGTATTCCCTCCTTCATTGGCTCCCTCCCTCTCTTTTATCGGTCTAACTGAGAAGGTAACTGGTAACTAGTTTTCTTGTGTTGCAAGCTATCATGGCTGCAATTTGATGTTCACCAATTTCTCATGATAATATGTTGCCTTCGCAAATTGGTATCTCATAAAGGGAAAGGGAGAGGAGAGAAGAGGACAGAATGATTTCACTGTTCAAAGTTCAAACACTTTCCTTCTCTCTCTTTTCCTAAAAATAATGTGATTAAACGACTATGTTACACTATCAGTATACTAAAATTGAACTTTCTTATATTAACCACGTAAATAGTTATCCAAAAAACAGATGTAATGGAATGATTGAATAAAACGTTTTAACGTTTTACACCAAATTGAACTCTAATTTTTTAATCAAAACATTTGCCATGTTGTTTTATTGTTTGTACATCATTTTAATTTTGAAGATTAAAGAAATAACCAATAAGCAATCTGTGTGTTATGAGTCTTACCAAATTTAGTGTGCTTAAAAATGTACCATAGCTGTACTTCTAAATTCTGTTGAGCTTGGATGTGGTTTCAGGATATCATCTTCCAAATGACGGATTTACAATGCAAGTGGGTAGCTCGTGTTTTATCTGGGAAAGTTCAGTTACCATCTGAAAAGGAAATGATGACTTCTGTTGAAGAATACTATCAATGGATGGAGAAAAATGGGTATCCCAAGCACACCACTCACCACTTGCATTTCAAAGAGGTTTTTCTCTTTCTCTTTCTCTTGATCTTGTTTGTCTGTGACAGTCCCAAAATCATTAAATCCCATATAGATTATAGATTCTGCAAAGCAATAGTTTTAGGAACATGTGATTTTGACATCTATTGTTGGTCTTTGAAAACTCTAGAATTTGAATGAAGAGTGATTTTGGCATATATTGGTCTAGAATAATTTTATCACCCATCATTTCTCTTTATCATAATGAATTAAATGCTAATGTCACTTTATGATATATGGATAACAATCCACCTAAATGTTCCGTATGAATGAATGATGAAAATTAAGTTATGATTTCCCTTTACCCATTTGCATTTTGTACCATGTAGGTTGAGTACTGCAATTGGCTAGCTGCAGAAGCAGGATTGCCTCCTGTGGAGGATTGGAAGGAGAGAATGTATGTAGAGAGCATTAAAAGTGTATTCAGCATGAAAGACAATTACAGAGACCAATGGGATGATGCTTATTGGGATGCAATCATAAAAGAGGCTTCTCTTTCAAAATGAAGAATCTAGCAGTTCTACTGTTAAGTATTTAGTGCCATTTTTTGAATGTAAGCGAAAGAACATAATCTGTGCCATCTTGATATTGGCCAATATATATATATATATATATATATATATATATATATATATATATATATATATATATATATATATATATATATATATATATATATATATATATATATATATATATATATATATATAATTGAATATTATATTCCCCATCTTATTCTCTAATAAAAATTTGGAAAATGTACTTTTTTGCTTATTTAGTTACCAAAATGTTCAGAAAATAATTATACTTGAAGAGATAAATGGCAATCATCATTACCCAAAATTATTTTGGCAAGCACTTAAGACTTGTGGTCTTGTGGAAAGCACAGTTGGATTGCACAAGCCACTGCATGTGAATATGAAAGTCAAATGCATAAATAAATAAAATGGAAGATCACCCAAAAGAAAAAACTAGCTAATGGTATTGATTATATTCTCGCAGTGAATGAGTAACAGGGGATGCTTCTTGCTAGTTTATACATTCCTTTGATACATCCTTACTTTAAGGGTATGTTTAGTTGGGGATAAAAACGGGATGGAAATTTCCATAGATGAATTTGACATGTAAAATTACACAAAGCTCATCAATGAAATTTCCTCCCAACCAAAACATACAGTGAATATATCCAATCATATATCTCTCTGTTGGTGTCATAAACCTTATGACTCGTGAGGATGTATCTTGCCTACAGAAAAAGCTTATAGTTTTTCACCAGATCAATGAAGCAATCTAAGATCATGGAGAAACTAATGGTGTGGAGCTAGATTCTGATGCCGTAAAATTCACTGGTCGTAGGCCTGGTGGACAGTATGCATTAAATGCGTTCTCATAGTGGAACATCAACTGGCCACTCTCCTCATCAAGTTCATCGTTTTCAACAGCATCCTAGTGGTAGAAGTAAATACAGCCTTGGTAAGATATTGCACAGATATGTAACAGAGAAGACAGCAGATGGTAAATCCATCACACACTACTTTGTAAACATTTACCACCATGTGTTTCTCACTCACTGCATGCATCCATTAAGTCCTTAGAATGAGAACAGATAATATGTTTCTAGCTGTTGAGCTCACCTTGAGAGAATAATGGTGAAAGGAAGGGAGAAAGCGCATCTTGCAATACTCATTAAACATCAGAGTGAACAAAAGAAGTGGAATCGATGCTATAGAAGCGGCTGGCTTTGACTTCAGTCCAAATATACCAATCATGGTAATCTGCATGAGAATGATTGCCAGGAGAATATAGTGATGAATGTATGGCCAATATTGTCCGCATGTTTCATATGTTGTTTCATATACATGTTGAATCTGCAAAGTAAAACAACATTAGTAAAATGTACAAATGAGCAATGCCTGGTGGATACTATATATATTTTCATTGGAATTTGTCCATTCCCAAACATGAAATGGTGAAAATACCAAAAGAAGAAACATTGATGTACATCATTCATCCAACATCTCAAACTTTGGTTTAGGAAAAAGGGGAGCCAGATAGACCAAACATTCTTATAAGGAGGGGAAAAAACAAAGATAAAGCAGTTTCATTGCTTTTCAGTAGAAAACTTCATTGATGAATAGAGTATAACTATGCTTTAAATCAAAAGGACAAGAAAAGAAATCATAAATAGAAAACAGTGGAAGCAGCTTTTCCACAAAAAGTATCAACTATCAAACCTTCCTATGTTTTCATATTCATGCCAAATAGCATTTTTCTAATAAAGATGCTGAGAAACTCACCTGGTTGATATAAACAACATAGCCTAGACAAAAGTAAACGATAAGAAATGGGAGCAACAATGGTGCCACCACTGCATACACTATCCCAATTAGTACTGAGAGAGAGACCAAAGGGATGATTCTGAAGTAGGGCAATGAATAGAGATAAGGATTTTGTTCTCGTTGATAGCCACGTGTACAAGATCTTAAAGTATCCCAAATCAGTAAGCCAGGCTGGAGAAGTTCCAAGGAAAACCCTGACAAACCATCTGTTAAGATGTATGTCACAAAGAAATCAGCCTGGAACAAACAGCAGAAGTCAAAATCATTACCAGGTTCATCAAAATAAAAATAGTAAAAATTGAAAAAAAAAACAACAACAAAGCCTTGTCCCACTCCACGGAGTCAGCTAAATTGATCCAAGTCAAATGACATCATTCTGCCCTATCACTAATTATATATAAAATGATATAGAAAGTAAAAGCTAATTCTTGAAAGTGTAGTGTGCCAAATATGCAAAATTCTTTATAGCTTCCAGATTCCTGTAAAATATTATCAAAGAAAGATATACAACCAAGAAACATACAGAGATCATGTCAGCACTAACAAAATGAAAACATCGTACTTGGGCAGCGACAGCTCTGGCAAGATGACTAGGAAGATCTTTAGGGTGACTGAGAAATAGTCCAATTTCATCAAGAAGTGATCCTGATAACACACTGAGGAAGAACACATTTCCAACAAGAAAGTAGAAAACCATGTTGCAGGCTTTGATCTCCTCCTTGCTTTTTGAAATACATCCAGATACTTTAGCCATAGCAAACATCGCAAATGGCACAATATATATGAATACTTTGAGTACGACACTTGGAAGATATCCTGTCAATATGGAGCTTACTCCTGGTCTAAAGAATGAACAGTATGTCAGAAAAAAGATAAGTAATTAAACACTTTATATTCTGTACTAGATAATGATTAATTAATTACTAATAATGAAGCTTTCAGTCTTTCTAACATGTCTTTCAAGCGGTGCTTTAGTTACATATTGAATCTGGATTTTTATGATTTGTATCTCTACAGATTTTGGAAGCATTTAGCAAAATTTCTCAAGATTCAAATATGTTGTTGGATAAGCCAAAAATAGTTAGGACAATTCTGTAGATCATAGATTAAAAAATAAAAAATAAACAAAAAAACGAAGTAAACTTGAACATTTAAAAAGAAAAAGTGATCAGCATATTAATGCAACAAAAACGGAGGAATTAAGAGGTAGAAGTTCCACTATTTATTTTAGAGATTATCCAATTCAACTGTGGGGTTAATAATTCAAAGAAACTTAATCGTCCATTGCTAAGACCTAGTACATAAAAATATGTTCAATATCCGTACCTCATCACCTATCTCATTACAGAGAAACATAGAATTTCTCTATTGTCATAACTGCTTTTGAAATTACCGAAAATATGGTGAATGGAGGAAAAAAATTGCATGCAATAGGTTGATCACTGACATTTAACTAACTGGAAACAGAAGTATGACCCAATCACTTATAGTTATTAATTATAGAAGTGGCAGGCATAACTGTAAGATTCTCACATCAACTGCATAACCATGGCTGGAGGAAACCATTTCTTCAGCTTCTCATATTTGGCTATTCCTTGAACAGCAGTAACTGGTATGGCAAAGAAAACCGTAAGCAGTGATGCTGCGATAAGAACGCCAAGTCTATAAAGTGGCACTGCTCTGTACGATATTCTCAGATTTCTCCATGAAACATCCCTTGGTTCTGGGGCCTTTTCAGTAATCCAGAGAAGTGGATGTGAATGCTGTTGCAACTCAGCTGCAGTAGCAGCACCCGAACGGGACTTGAATGTAACAAAAGCAGCTGGCAACTCCTAATACATTAGATAAAGCGTGGTAATTGGTTCATTTGTTACCATTTTTACAGAAATAAATAGCCAAAGACATCTGCTCAAAATAATATTCATAAGACTGTGTGTTTTATACGAACATCAACTAAAGCTTTTCAAACAACTATAATTAAACACATACCTTTTTCTTGATCATGTCTTTGCATTGCATCTTGGGAATCGTGTGACAAAGAGCTTGAAGCTTTTCCTCAAGCAAATCTACTTTTGAAGTCTCTTGTTGTAATGCATCCAAGAGGGGCAACTTATTCTTAGGTTTCTTGGCCATGGAAGTCTCTTTCGAATCCTCTATTTGCCTTGCAAGAGATTTTGCCTGGTTCTACATTTGATAATATCTGTGAGAGAATCCATTGCGAGCTACAGAAATATAAACTAAATTTGTATTCTTTGATGCATTTATGAATATAATAAAAAGAAATTAATTCTACCATGACTCCAAAAAAGTAGGATACTTTTTTTCCTCATCTTAAACTCGGGTCTATTAAATCTGAAAAATGCTTTCAGGACAATGAATACATTTATAAATATACCATTAGAAAGTTGTAGTGGCCATTAAAAAATTATGCAACTAAAAAATATAAGAAAATCATAAATAAGTTGATTAAACATCAATGCAAATTTGCTTTATGCTAAATACAGGATATAATACTACCATTTACAGTTTAGCATCAACAAATTCCATTTTGGCACCTTTGAACTCTTAGCCAAATATAAATACTTGCTGTTTTACTAAATTCAAACATGGATTTTGTTTGAAAAAGCTGCTAACCTTTTCCAAGTTATATAAATAGAACTTCAATCATATGAATGTCAAGGGAAGTTTGATTGGAAAACTATCTATCAAAGCCATTTTAGCTGCCTATATGCTTAAAGTCAAAATTGAAAGGGAAACAGTCCAGAAGAATTTCAAACTGTTCAGAATTATTGTATTCTACACATTTCCATCCAATATTAAATATGACTAGGATATAAGAGCATCTCATCATTGACAAACTTGTTATCCAATTTTCAAAATTAGCATGCAGAGATTGACTACACTCTCATAAGTCTCATTGCACACCAAATTATACTATGATGATAATTCTGAGTTGTAGTGGGATAGCACATGATGTTTTTTGAAGGGGTATATCTCTCAGAAATGCAAATAGCTCTTACCACCAACTCCTGAAGATCTTGAGTACCATACACCATTTGAAAAGAATAGTAAGTACTTGGATAGTGTTTGGAGAAGAAATGATCGACAGAACAGTCACGAGCCTGGTGTTCTGTGCAAAATGGAATTTCACGAACTATGATAGTAAATTGGTCAGGTCTATGTTTTATATTTTGAAGTTGCTGAATCCTTTGAATCAAAATGTCATCAAATTCCTGGAGATGGAATAATGCATAAAGGTAATATCAATATTATATTGAATAAATTTACTAAACAATATGGCTATTCCAATACTTTAAGATCAACTGCACTTCTCTTTGATAATTATTGTTTGTAAGAAGCAATAAATGCTTCCAACAAGTGTGTTTTGACAACACCGCCAAAAGATATCAAGCTGTGAGAAATTCACCTTATACAACAGGTACATCCCATAGAAAGATATAAAACACAAGCATGAAAAATGCACCCAAAGCCTGTTAAAAAAAAATCATGAAAAGAGATCAGTTTAAAGGCATTGTATATTAATAAGAGCAAGACGGAAATATTAAAAATCTGTAATAGAATTGCTAATATAATGACTCATTGCCTTATGTGGGAACTCATAAGAAGGTATACACAAAGAGACATATATAAAATGAAGCAATAAGTGAGAATTATCTATCTTAATAAGGCATTTCTCCTACACATTCATCAAAGCATGAATGGCAGAGTTACAGATTAGGGTAACTTGATGAATATATTTCATTTTCAGGTAAAAATTAAGTTAAAAAAATGGTTCATTCAGTCAAATGCAATTTGCATTAGCAATCTTTGAATGCTCTATATTCATCATCATTATTATCTTCTCTTCTACAGACCCACGTATATTCTAACAACTGTGATTTGACTTCATTACAATAAACATGAGTTGAGCACTATTCTCTGCATTAACATAGACAAATAATTACTATGCCCATTTTCCAGAAACAAAGTATCAATGTTTCAGACAAAAAAAATTTTTTTTTTTAAAAGGTAGCTTATGTGAGCAAGATTCCAGGACAGTCTCACCTTTCAGAACCTCTGCTGACATTAGATATTGTAAACAAATCCGTTGTATAGTAACTCTTATCTGAGGGCTCCTTTTCACCATAATTGATAGGGAGAAGTACCACCAACCCAACAAGGGAACATACTGAAAAGAATTTAATACTGCAAAGTGCAAACCCCCAAGAAAAGTATTAAAATTCAGTCATATATTTTAGGGGGACAAAAGATGGAAATTTGGTGAGAGAGCTGCATGCTACATACAAAATGGTTGAAGCTCAAACTCATCGGATGTTTCATGACCCCACTTAAAGTAAAAATTTAAAGCAAGTCTTAAGAGTAAGTTTACTTCCATCATGAGTCTTTGACTACTCTTCTCCTTTTTACCTCTACTTTTCTTTCTTCGACAATTCATTCATGTCTCAATACTTGCTGAAAATGGAGTCTTCTTATACTGATTGGACTAAGAAAAAAGTTCCATTTGAGACTATCTAGTATTGTTGGATTACAATCGAGTGTGTCAATCTCATATAATTCTTTGACTACTGCTTAATTACAAACAAAACATACGTCTTCAACAAACTGAAACTGAAGAATGAACAAGCATAATTACCCTATAGATTTGTGATCTTTCAGCAAACACCATAAACCATATCAACTTTTGTCTTAATCCTAACATCAAAGAGCCAAATAAACTCTTCCTCAAGATAATAAATCCATCAATTCAAATTTACTGAAATTTTTAACGTATCACTTTATCCAAATTCCCAGTCATTATGAACCAGAGCAAGTAACAACAAATTAGCAAAAACATCTAACTTCAACAAAATTCTACACTGCTAACCAAAAATACTAATCATTTTGAGCGAGCGAGTTAGTTAGTTACCCGAACTTGAAGAGCCTGAGGATGACGAGAGCGTCGAGGCCGTGATCGGAGAGGATCTGGTCCTCGGTGAGGCGGAAGGCGCGTGAAACCCAGGAAACAGAAGGGAGGAAGCGGCGGGAGTGGAGAGGGAGGTTTTGGCGGCGAGAGAGAGTGCGAGCGTAGTAAATTGAAGAATTTGAAGGCTGTTTCTTGAGAACGGAGAACACTGAAATGATTATGATTGCTAACCCTATGTTTATTCCAGCAGAAGCCAATAGACTGTGAGGGTTCATTCTCGAAGGAAGAAGAAGAAGAAGGAGGAGGAGGAGGAGGACGATGTGGCACCTTATGCGGTTATATATGAATAAGGTGGTTACGTACGTGGCAGCTTATGGCGCCATTTCAGTGTGACACTTAAAACTGTTATTTGAAGTAACTGCTAATTGCGGTGTTCTACACTCTCTATCCATTACTCTGTTTTCTTCTGCTTTTACCAGTTTTATAACACACGAGTTTTGCATCCATGCAAAAGGAACGTGTAATCCCCATATTTATGACACGTGGAATTTTCAAGTCTCCGTAATATTAGAACTTCGGTAATAAAATTCACGATAAAAAGAAAAATTATTTGTATCTAATTTTGATGTCCTGTAATAATGTAGAGAAAATTAAAATTTTATGTAAAATTAAAAAAGTAAATTAAGTATGTAAAATATAAAATTTCAACAAAATTTAAATCGTAAATTCGTCAAATTTAGTATAAATTTTTAAAACTAATTTCTTTATTTAAAATTATAATATCAACGAATTTTAAGAGTTAAATTGAAATTCTAACTACTAGGCAGATATAATAATTTCATCAAATTCAAGCATTCAAATCATTTTTGAAATAATGAATATGTCTATTAATATATTTTGTCTTATGTCGATGAAAATTCTCATTCATACTATTATTATTATCTGTAATAGCATCACCAAGGTGTCAAGGAGTAATAGCTCAAATGGCATAGTCTTCCCATACTCAATTAAGAGGTTGCGGGTTCGAATCTCCTATCTTTGGTAAAAAAAAAAAAAAAATAGCATCACCAAGGTGAGTTCTTCAATTCCCATTTTCCGATTAGAACTGCGTTATGGATGTCATAATATTATTCTAAACAAAGCAGGAGAAACTATTATTCAAAATCATGCAGGATATCGCACTTAAAGTTTAGCCATATGCAAACAGAGCAGCAGAAACTAACTGATAATAAACAAACCATTGTACCAGCATACTAAAATTAGAAATGAACAACAAATTATTAAAACAACAGCTAATGGTGCCTGCTCCTTGAATTGTCATCACAAATCACAATTTCAATTTGTTCATTTTACAGCTTTCAAATCCCATACAGAATGTAGAATGCTTTTCTGCAGAAGTTCCAAAGAAAAGCAAGTACCATCCATACAAGTTATTAAATGTGAGGCACCAGGTTGGAAGATAATCTTAAGAGTAACATGAGACATTGTTGACTTCAGCGGAGTGAATATGAAGTGCCAGCAAAAGAATAACGAGATGAAACTGGCACAGATGCGGATTCCAAATTCTCTCGGCGGTATTGCTGCATCCGGTCATATTCAGACAAGGCATCGGCGGCAGAATATGTTGAGTAATGCCTATCATGGACTGTCTCCCTCCTCTGCAAGTCATCAGTCCCAGTCCCAATCAAAGTCCGTCCCCCAACCACATAAGAGCTTCTAGGGATGTCTTCCCTACCTAAAGGTGGCAAATATGGATCTCTTGGTGAACCACCATAGCGATAGGCATAATAAGGATCCTCTTTACGATCAGAAATTGCACTGCGAAAATAAGGATCTTCTACGCGTGAAGGGACGTTTTCAATGTAGATAGGATCCGGGTGAAGATGGTCCCTCTCATAATCTCTCTTGTAAGGAGGTTCCAGTATAGGGTTAACAAGGGAAGCTGAGGCCACAGACCTTACATCTCCTTGGAGACCATATGCTCGATAACTCTTCTCTGTAAGAAAGAGATCGCGTGGAATTTCCTCTCGGCGTTCAACTCGAGAATCCCTCTCATGAGGCAGCACATTGTATCTGTTCATATTACTAATGGTATACGGATCCCCAGCAGCACTTTCCCTGTGCCGATGGTACACCCTACCAACATCGCGATCATCCACATCTCGAATCCTTGCTTTTGGAGGGGAGCGGACTGGCTGTAAGGTTGAATGAGCTTCTACTGATCGGAAGAGTTCAGTAAGCTTCCTAACCTGAAACAGAACACTTGAATATTATTTAGGACAAATCACTAAAGAAATTGACAAATAGCTGACCGGAAGTAATATGTTATTCTGACTTGTCTGATAGTAAGCTCGGTTTTGAACTTGTTCTTTTCATTGTAATTTTCCTTGATAGCCTTTCTGAAAATGTTCTCCGGTAGCGGGAAACAATCACGAGAAACGGTGAATCGCACCTGAAGACCTCACAACCATCAGCACACATAACCCATGAGAGACAAAGATTAGGGCAAGATATAAATAACTGAAAATCGGATCAAATAAAAGACAATATTGGGATAAACAAAAAAGAAAAAGAGCAAATAACCTGAGCAGGAAAGTTACCACCGAAAGCTCGGGGTTCAAGTTTCATACCACCAGAAGATGAAGCCTTGTAAATCCCATACAGCAGCTTCAGATCAAAATCATAAAGAAAAAGCTTCATCCCAGGCTTGACTCCTAAAACAACATCCTTTTTGCCAGCTGGGACACCCATTACAGAATATCGGAAACAATCAGGTTTTGTCTTTCCACTGCACATGAAGATGACACCACCAAGTTTTTCTCTTTTCTTCTCACTTGATCTGGTATTTTCCATGCCACCATGCTTATCTTTATTTGCTCTACTCTTAGAACCCTTGTCTGGCCCTCTATGCTTCTCTTTATTATTCTGTTTTGGCTCACTCTTATTTGACTCAACGATCTTACTTCTTTCAGCTTCATGCTTCTTCTCAATAGGACCTTTGTCACTAGTCCTCTTATTTGGACTTTCTTTCTCTTCACTCTTTTCAACCTCCAAATTCTTCCCTTTAGGTTGCTCATCGGTCTTTCCAACTACCTTCTTGTTCTTCTTCCACTTTCTATCTTTACCATGAATCTGTTGTAAACCGTTTTCCTTAACATTTTTAGATTTCTTAACAATTTTAGCTTTGGCCTTCAATGATCGTGGAGTATTCTTGTCACTTGGCTCTGGTTGAATAGATCCTTGAGGATCTTGCTGACGAGATCCTTGAGGATCTTGCTGACTAGATCCTTGAGGATCTTGCTGACTGGCTCCATCAAGCTCCAGTTTAGTAGATCCTTCAGCATTTGGTTTATCAGATCCTTCAACAGGAACTGTCTTATTCTTGCCATCATTTTGCAAGGACTTATTTCCATTTGCCTTTACTTTAGCAGTGTTAGCTGATTTCTTGCGGATTCTTTTGACCTTCAACACTCGTTTAGTTTTTTTCTTACCCAACTCTCCTTGACTAGATCCTTTCGGCTCTGGTGCGTTAGATCCTTGCAGCTCTGGTTGACTGGATCCCTCAGTCACCAGTTGACCAGATCCCTCAGTCACCAGTTGACCAGATCCATCAGGCTCCAGCTTACCAGATCCTTCTGTCTCTGGTTTATTATATCCTTCAGTCTCTGGTTTATTGGATCCGTCAGTCTCTGATTTATTGGATCCTTCAGGAGGACTATCTTTTTCTGATGACTGAGGATTTGAAGGCACTTCAAGGGAATTCTCAGTTCCCTTGCTGTCTTCCTGCTCCATATTTATACGTCTCCGCACACAAATTTTAAGAGGAAATGTTACTGCAATCAGCAAGCATGGAATTGGATCAGTTGTTTGAAAAATTGCTTTTTCTTACAACAATGTCATACAGCTCAAATCTTGTCTAGAGAATTTCATCAGATGTTTGAATCAGTTGCACAGGATGGAATTGGATCTAAGCGACCATCGTACCACAAAATGGAAAAAGAAGAAGAAAAGAAACTTATGGTGGTGACGAAATTTTCAATTAATTTAGAAAGACATCTAGCCACAGTTAAGCATAATTCAAATGAAGCCAAAACACCTGAAACTTCAAAGATTGTAAAGATTTAACAGATTAAGGTTTCATAATAGGATTTCAGCAACAAAATAGCATTATACTCTAACCATAATCTGAGGAAAAGAAATTTTCTGGAACCTTTGTTTTCTGATCAGTGAATTTTGGATTAGACTTGCATCATTTCATACATAATTACGTAAAGATATTGACTTTCAGCAATAACAATATTACGTGCCACACCCAAGGTGATGGATACATGCAAATACCTTTAATTCAAACATATTCTCGGCACTCAAAAATTAGTGGTAACATAAGACATATTCATCATTCATAATACAAAAAATCATAGGTTAAAGACAATCACCAGTAATCAAACAGAGGTGATAGAAGCAGGCAAGCAGGACTTCAAACATGCCATAATAGTAAATAGCAATAGTCTAACATGTAACAAACTTAATATTTGTATAGATCAATGTGACAAAGAACACAACAAATCCACTAACTAATGAAGCATAGCGAATTTTTCTTTTTTCATTTCTCTGATGGAATAAAAAAGCAAATGCTTCACATTATCACAATCTCGGATGATGCACAGAGCACACTAGGCTGAGACGAATGGTCTGAAACTCAAGGGAATGAGGAAAGTGTTAACACGAAGGATGACAATGCATTGTGCAAAATGGTGTTTGTTGATTGTGAAGGAGGTGACTAAAGGTTAAAGGTTAACCTAATGTAACCGTAGCATAAGAGAATTGGACAGCAGAGAACTGCAAATAGAGGCTTTGGCTGCCACAAACCGGCAGCTTAGCTATAGCCAAAGAATGCTGCAGCTCCCAATATATGCAGCAAACCAGATAATGCAATCGACATGATTCTATTCAATGGACAACAGGATTAAACTTCTAGAACAGTTTGGATCCACAAAAAAGGTGAAAAACTGCAAATATTATCCTAAGAATGGGTCTCCATAACATGGATTTTGGTCCAGCTCAGAGTCAATTCAATGATACACCAAAGAGAATGCAAAGCAAAGTCCCCAATTCGATTTACCCAACTATGAATTAGCAATCACTACCACTACCGAATGAGCCCCTCACTCCACCCGATGTCTTTTTGGGATGAACTTCGAGTCTTTGCCAGCTGTGTGAACTCTTCTTAGCAATCACTACCTGAAGGCAAAAGAACCATGAAATGATTCGCCATAAACTAGCATCAAGTCATAACAAGAGTACAAACATCAACCTTTAGTCATAAACACGAACAATTACAACCATCGCAGAAGCTGAATTCCAATAAGATTAAAAATAACAAAAATAAATTAGAAAAAAAAACACCAATCCCGAATGAAATAAAAATTAGAGAATACCAGAAAATGTGCTTTATTGAAAAGAGTGTCCGGCGAGAGCGATTGAGTGAGGGAGAGGGTCCAATTATGGAATTAGGGTTCGAGATAGGGTCATTACGGTGTCATATTGGGGACGCACACAGCGAGAAACACGAAGCAGAAAACAAAAAAAAAAATAGGAAAAAAAAAACACAAAATACACGAAGGAGAGAGAGAGAGAAAGTGACGCAGAATGGTAATAAGTGCCTTAGATTGAGTGCCTGTTTTGCACTGATACACTGTTCTTTTTCTTTATTTTTGTTTTAGTTTTATTTTCTTTTCAATTTTCTAGAAATTTTATTTTGACGTTAGATAAAAATAAATCGGCTTTAAATAATTTGGATTGTTCGAATGATCAATTCACTCGTCTACTTAAACAAAAATCAGAAATTTAAATCACGTCTTGTACATGCGACAATTTATTGGTCAACGACAAATCTTAAATTCGTAATGAATTAGTTTTTGATTTGTCATGTTAGAATAACCAAAAATAAAAAATCGGCTTTCTTACATGGATATTAAATCTGGACCGGTAACCAACCTGTCCAAACTCCGAAGTCCAAACTACGGAGTTACTGGTTTAACCAGTTGTGAGTTAGAATCTCACGTGCAACAGTTCTTGATAAATATTATTAGAGAAAGTAAATATAATTAACTTTTATATTAATTAATTTTTTTTAATTTTAAAAATTATTATTTTGCAAAAAATTTAAGATTTAATATTAATAATTTATTTTAGAATTTAAAATTATTATAAACAAAATAACAATAAAAGAACTAGTTAATATTAATTGAAAAGTTGGTTCTAAAATATTATTGCATGCAGAAAATTGGACAAGTTAGATCTGTGTTTTTTTTTTATTTTGATCTATTAAATTTTTACAAAATTTTGAAAATTAAAAAACTGAAAATAAAAACATAAATTAAATGAGATTTCCAATTTTTTTTTATCAGTGATTGTACTAATTTTTTTTTCAAATTGTTGTTACTTTTATTACCTACAAAAATAAAAAATATTATATATATAACAAAATTAATTATATTTATTTATATATAAATCTATATACTATTTAATTTATATCCAGTATGTATTTTATATTATAATATGTATTTTATATAGGAAAAGTCTAGAAGATCAGCACTTTTATTAAATTTTGGCTAGTATGTAATCAGCAAAAAAAAAGTGAATAATCCCATATCATTTGATGAAATCTCACACCATTAAAAACATTATTAATAACTACTTAATGGTTACAAATTACAAAAATGACTTCCCCTAACACTCCTCGTAAAAATCAATAAGTGAATCACAGCAAAGGATTCCACAGTGAGAAATAAAGAAGTAAGTATTAGAGTACAAACAAAACATCGTATTCCAATGCATTATTGCTGGACACAAAACACTATTCTATTTTGTTTATAAAGCTAAAATAATGGAGACCACATGAAGTGCATATGGAATATTGAAGGAAAGAGAGAGAGAGAAAGAACTTCACTCAACAACCATATCAACATGTCTTCCTCCATCAATAATCATCATCCTCAACCTTCTCTTCCTTCACAAAGGTAATACACTCTTTATATTCTTCATTTCTATATGGGTGTTGAACAAAATTATTCCAATCTCTGTTGCTTTGGGTTTTTGGATCTAATATAAGTTAATTTTTCTCATTTTATTTATTTAATTATTTATTTATTTTGATGTCATGTCATGCCATCTTATTCTTGTGTCAAGTAGAACTAGCTTATCCTGCTTCTGCTTGTAGATTTTTTTTTTTTGAAGATAATTAACAATCTTAATAAAACTTGTAAAAAATAAGATTTAGGTACATATATATACATGAGTTTAGCTTAGCTGGTGGTGTGTTTTTATCTGCTGCTGGATTTGGTTTGAAATCTTAATTCTTAATTTGTTTGGGTATTTCAGATTGCTTTTAGTTAAATTAGTTGTTCTAATGAAGCTATGTAAATATATGTATAAAACACATTAGTCAGCAAAAATTTCAAATTATTAAGGGGAAAAAAGGTTATTTGTTGCAAATTAGAAAGTCTAGATAAGAAAAATATTAAGTAACACAAAAAAATGTAGAAGTTTATGTTAATATTGTAAATGTAAGGAGTGTTGAAGTTAGTCCCACATCAAAGAAAATAAGAAAGAGTGAGGAGTTTATAAAATAAGAGACTCATTAACTTATTATCTTAAAATTTTGAGTTGAATGTGGTGTCTTTAATTTAGAGACAAGGGACACAAAAATCACAATCAAATATTTTTATTGTAAACATATGAATGATAGGCAAAATAATGAATAGTAATTCAATTTCAAACTATATATCATTATATTTATATTTTTTTCAATTATTTTAAGTATACACTAAAATCAACTATTAATATACAATATATATTAAAATATAAAATATATATTAAAAATAAATTAAATTATACATATATTTATACAAAAATATATAATAATTAATTTTAATATACAAATAATATTTTTTATTTTTTTCCAAGGAGGATTCAAAGTCACAACACTATTCAAATTCAATTACTAAATACAAATGTACTTATGTAAAGGAAGAGTGTGTTGGTGGACTTTTCCTCAAAAAATGAGCATGACCACATGATCATGTGCTTGTTCATATTCACCATTGAATTTATATTTCTAAAAGAATAACATGATAAAAAGATAAGAAACTATAGAGACATAAGCATAGGAGTTTTTCCTATTTTTTTAGCACAATTAATATTTGTTCCTAAAATATTTGTAATTACTTATTTTTATATAGATTTTGTTAATATTTGCCTTAAAAACATATATTAAAGTTATTTTTAATAAAAAAATTTATTCTAAAAGATATTTAATAAATATATTATAAAAACTTTTTAATTAATAATTTCAATATATTTCTAGCTTTAAAACACATGGTAAGCAAATCATTTTACATATATATAAAAACATAAACGTCTATAGTTACTACTCAAACATGCATTAAATATGCCATAGAAGTAAAAAACTTGTTTGAATGAACTTTTATGAAAATCTTTTTTTAAGTTATTTTTTTAATTAAAAAAATAATTTTATGTTTAAATATTTCATGTTAAAATATTTTTTAATCTAAAATTATGTTTAAACACAACAATATAAATTTTTTTTGTTTATTTATTAGGTTAAAAGTATATATACCTTTTTAAGTAAAAAATATTTTTTTTAAATATGTAAAATTATAATTTTTAAAAAATATATTTTTTATTTTTTTAGTATTTTTACTTTTACTATTAAGCCAAAAATACTAAAAATGAAAAAAAAAATATTGGATTTTTTTTAACTTAATAGCATCTAAACAAACTCATAAATAATTCCGAAGAGATAATTTGTAATTTTTACAATCTCTCACCACAAAGACTAATAAGTTAAACAGCGAGAAAAAGAATAAAATATAAAATCCATATTCTTTTATCTCCCATAGTTGTTTCCATCGAAAATTAGACATGGCATTTTGATTTATAGAACTTCGTGTTCCAAATATTTCACAACACAATAAATACGATTATGACGTGTTTTTTTTTCCTACACATATATCTTCAAAGTTCAAACTTCAATGAATTAATTTTTTTCTCCCCTTCAATAAATAGAGAGGGCACCGAATGAATCAAACAATGAGTTGCATCACTTGTTGCACAAAATGTCAAATTGCACTCATTTAATTCATTTATTATTTTTTTTTTTTGTTATCATTCTTTTTCATAGTCGCACGTTTTCAAAGTTAATTAATTTAGAATTTAAGACATATTTATACTATACCAAATAAACTAGGCTAGCTTCCCGGAATTTAAGACACATGATAAAATTATAAATTAAATTTTTTATTAAAACTATAAAAATTTAAATTTTTTGTATTTGTTTTATATTTATTAAAATAGATATTCAAAATATTTTATTAAGAATACCCTTAACATATATGTTTAGGAACATGTTAGGCAAATTCATGTATTATTCTATCAATTTTAATTTGTTAACTTATAATTTGCTAAATGATAGAAATATATTAATCATTTTCTTTGATGTAGGAAAATTCACCAACAATTGTTATTAATCTTTATGCCATGGAGCTTGTTATTGTGAAGTAATATTTTTATAATTAATGATAAAATGTCATAATAAACTAATAAAAAGTTGCAAATAGGGTATTATTCTTGAATTGGTCGAATTTATTATTTAAAATATTATTAAAAATATCATTTTCATTAGTCAAATTATATTGTTTTCAATCATGTATTATTATATTATCAAACAGTAAATAATTTTCAAAATTTATAGATTTAAAATTTCCTTTTTATTGTACTAAATTAAATTCTCTTCTCTCAAGGTTATTAGGCAAAGTAGCACTGGTTACCGGTGGAGCCTGTGGCATTGGAGAAAGCATCACTCGCATTTTTCACATCCATGGTGCAAAAATTTGCATAGCTGATATTCAAGATGATCTTGGAAACAAGGTTTGTGAATCCCTTGGTGGTGAAGAAAATGTTTGTTTCTTCCATTGTGACGTGGCATCGGAGGATGACGTCAGCCGTGCGATCGACTTCACCGTCGCAAAATTTGGCACTGTTGACATTATAGTCAACAATGCCGGAATTTCAGGCTCGCCTTGTCCTGATATCCGCCATGCAGATTTATCAGAATTCGAAAAAGTATTCGACGTTAACGTAAAAGGAGTATTTCACGGAATGAAACACGCCGCTAGAATAATGATCCCGCGAAAAACGGGATCAATTATTTCTCTAGCGAGCGTGTCTAGTACTACAGGGGGCCTTGGGCCTCATGCATACACGGGCTCAAAACACGCAGTTTTGGGCCTTACAAAAAACGTTGCGGCCGAATTAGGAAAATATGGAATAAGAGTGAATTGTGTGTCGCCGTATGGCGTTCTTACAGATCTAGCTCTAGCTCACTTGCCGGAGGATGAGAGGACGGAGGATGCTAAGACCGGTTTTCGCGATTTTGTTGCCAGAAATGCTAACTTACAAGGGGTGGAATTTACCAAAGATGATGTAGCTAATGCTGTGCTCTTCTTGGCTAGTGATGAAGCAAGGTATATAAGTGGAGCTAATTTGATGCTTGATGGAGGCTTCACTAGTGTTAATCACTCACTCAAAGTGTTTAGAAGTTAGTATGTTTCACGTGCAGTTATTTTCATTTAAAATTGTTAATTGAGAACGGTTAGATAATAATATATTAAATTATCTAATGATTTTCAATTAGCAATTTCATACGAAAATAATTATACGTGAGGCTTTATCATATTATAAATATAGCTATATTCGATGGCAAATGACCCATAGTTTATAAGGCGGTGAAGACTCACGTGTAGTTATTTTCATGTGAAATTGATAGTTAAAATTCATTAGATAATAATTTAGTCAAAATATTAAATCATCTAAAAATTTTTAACTAACAACTTTATGTAAAAATAATTACACATGAACTCCTACCTTATATGACATTTGTTTTCTCTTCCTAAAATTTTATGTTTAAATTTCTTTTTGTGCACCAGAAAAACATGGCATTTGTGTTCGAATATACTCTTAACTAATTAGTTGTTGTATGTAGTGATTTAATTGAGCTTTTCTAATTGAAGTTACTTATTTTATTCAAATACATAAACTTAAACTTTTGTTTTTGGGAATTATTTCGTAAATTGTACTTTTTAAAGAATTAGTCCCTAACTCATCTATATAACTCTATTATACAAAGGCAGAGCCTCATAGTAAAGAAGGGAAGCAATCACGTTTACCCCCCTAAATTTTAATTTTTTCATATAAAATACATATAAATTTTAATTTACTCTCTTTTAAAATTTTTATTTTAGTCTTATTTTATTGTAAAATTAATTTTTAGTCCCTTCTTAATATTCTACCTAGCTCCGTCCTTCCTGTTATAATAGTATAACAGTGTGCGTAAAAGTCTATATCAAGCTCTTGCTAGTTGTTTTACGTTAGAATACTAATAACAAATTAAATAAATATGGTATTGATTATTAAAACATATTTATTATTTATATTTAAATTATATTTTTAGCTATTTGAATAAACTTGTATGATAGAGGTAGAGATTACCTAACAAATATAATTTTTATTTTTAATACTCGAATTTTAGATGTACGTCTAATTCAAAGACTTTTTTCTTTCAAATATGTTGGAATAGTTTTTATATTCAAAACTAAATTCAAACATTCAAACTTTTAATTAAAGAAGGTAAAAGCCATAACGCAACGCCACAAGCACATGTTTTTAATATTAGTAAGCACCATTTGATGATGTCCAAAGTTGTTTTTGCTTGCAATACAAGTTTAAATATAAAAAGACGACAGATAGATTTTTGATCTTTTGTTTCGTAAATATTTAAGTATTTGAAAATTAAAAAAATATATTTAAATTCTAGACATTTTTAAAATTTGGATATCGGGATCCTTCTGTCTATTTAAGTTGCAAAATATAATAAAAAAAGTTGACATAAACGCCATTCTACAGATGTGACCATTACGGTATATGATGTAGGGATATCAAAATTCTTCGAAATGCGGAGATCCCTATGAGACTGCTCTGAATAGGGACTCGAAGACGGGAATTTTTTCCATGAAGATGGGGATGGAGACTAAAATTTCTCCGAGACAGGCACGGGAGCCCAAGTGAAAATCCTCGCCCCGTCTCCAATAATACCTCGAATTCTTGAGTTTATTTAAATACCCTGAATTTATTTCTAATATAGGGATTTTTTAATAATTTCACCTATTGAAAAACCTAACCCTACCTTATTGAATGTCTTCCATTCTCTCCTACTATTCCACGTAGTGCCGTTTCGAACTCTCCAGAAAAGTTCAAAACTCCCAATCCTCCATAGTTGTGTCCACAATCACAGCCATAGCAGCATAACCCCCTCGCCAGTCGCTACCAGCCACTCTTCCTACTCAGTGCTTACCTTTTTATGGACTATGATTTGCTATGTTGTATTTCTTTACTTATAATCTTGGATAAGATATATTTGTAATAATATTTTGTAGTTTGTTTTTTTTTTTCACTATAATTTTCATATAAATGTTCAATATAGGGAGATGGGGAATGGGATCCCGCAGAGAACACGGAGAACGTGAGAAATGGAGATGGAGACAATTATCTCCCCATGACGGAGATCGGAGCGAAGATGGAGATCAATTTTGGGGGCGGAAACGGGGAGTAGGGAGGTATTTCCCGCCCCGCCCCGCCCCGCCCCATTGACATCGCTAATATGACGTAGATGGTTTAAAAAAGGTTTAGGAATAAAAAAATTTCTAGACGCTAAAATACCGTATAGTCACATATGCAGAACAGTGTCTATGTTAAACTTTTTCGTTATGTTTCACAAGTCCAGATGAACAAAAGAATCTAGATGTCCAAAATTAAAAAAAGTCAAAAATTTAAATATATTTTTTAATTTTTAAAAATTTAAATTTTTACGAAACAAAAAATCTAAAATCTATTTATCTTTTTCTCTTCAAATATTGACTTTTGTTGTATATAGAAAATTATTCGGTTAATTATTTTTGACAGAAACAAAAACTTTCATTTAAAGAATTCAACATTTAAACTACACTTATGTATTGTTAAAAAAAAACCACAGAATTTATATCTGAAAAGACAAATAAATTTATTTATGTTGGATTATAAAACAAGAGATGAAAAATATTAAAAGACTATTAAAATTTATTATTTGTTATCATTATTTTTAGTTATTAATATAATTTTTTAGTTTAATAATCTAACAATATATTTTATTTTATATTTTTTAAATATTAATGGTTAATTAATAATCAAAAATAATAAATTCTAATAACTTTCTAGCATTTTTCATAGAAAAAGGTATAATTTTCAATTACATTAAAATCAAAGATAAATCTTAAAACAAATTTACAGAATCTTAAAATGCAGAATCAAACATAAATTTAAGTCTTTTTTATTTTTAAAAATTAAAATTATTATTTATATATTAAAATTAATTATTAAAATTAATTATTATATTTTTAATTCATTTTTAATGTATATTTTATACAGTAAAATACTTTTTCTTTTTTTTAATTAATATATATTAAATAAATAAATAACACATATTTATATAAAAATATATGATAATTATTTAGTAGTTGAGTTCCAAGATGAGAAATTCTAGAGGATTAGTAATTTTTCGTATTTTTTTATTATTTAATCAGTAAAAATATTAAATTATTTTTAATAAATAAATTTTATTAATTTATGTATTTAAATTTTAAAAAATATTAATACATATTATATTAATTTATGTGTATAAATTTTGATAAATATAAGTATAAATTATATATTTTTTGTATACAAAATTTTATAAATATGAGTGTAAATTATTATTCGTCAAGTTCTGACAAAAAAATAATAATATTTATTAGTTATATAACATTATTTTATTAAGATATAATAAATAATTTTTTATTTGTTTTATGGAAGAGTGTAGAAATAAAGTAAAGGCGGTTTGACTGAGTATTCAGATTTTTTTTTACCAAAGTCCGAACCCGGCCCATTACTGAAAGAGGTTCTTCTCTCTCATTTTTGTTTCTCTAATCTCTTCCTTCAATTTCCGCTTCCTCTTCTTCTATCTTCAAACTACCATTACAGCAAGGTTTTCTTTCTTTCCTTCAAAAGAAATTTCTCTGCTTCTTGTTTATTGTCTTCATCGATGCTTATAGTTAAAATTGTATCCTTGTTTGTTTTTTATTATTCTTTATCTGATGCTATCAATTGTAGAAATTTGTTTATCAATGATCAAGACTTAGATTGCTCCGAATTGTTTTATTCATTTTTCATTTTTCATAATGTATTTTTTGAGCGAACATTTTGTTTGACGTGCAATTTTAAGGAATTGCAAATTTGTTCGGGTAAGGGTTTGAAGGGAAAGTATAGGGTTTAAGGTTGTGGAAGAAATTGCATAGGTATCATCATAGAAACAAGGAGCATCATTGCTCAGCTTGTGCCTTGCCTTGGAAAAGAAAATGAAAAGAAAAATTTGCAATTAGGTGTAGACATGTTGCTATAAATATAATGCTATGTGATTGATTGACTGCTTGTTATGCCGAAATTGAAAACGGTTTTGTGTTTTCTATTTTACTTTTGTGAAATAGGAATTTTTATTCTGTGAAGTTTGTGAAATTTTCAATTTTCTCTTATATATGTGTGCCCCTACTCTTATCTTATCTGTGCAACATAGCTTTTTTAACCCTGTCAATCCGAATTATGAACTTGCTGTTAAAGTGAGCTAGCCTGTATCTAGTTCCAGCTCATAATCCCTGGTGGTATGTTTTGATAGCTTTTCCTCATCTTGGTAGATACAAAAGGATATGGCACCTCAATTGGTAGCAGCCTCCTGTGGCTTATCTTCTTCACATCTTTGCCATCCTCATGTTCCTCCTATCAGGTATTCCCTTTCCTGTGGCTTATCACTGTTATTGTTTTTGATGTTTTGTTTGATGATGTTGTTTGTATGTGTCTTTTTTTTTTTTTAAGTTTGATGGTGTCTTCGGCAATTCTCATGTTTCAAAATCCAATGGAGATAAATCTGTATTGATGAACAACTTTGGAAACAGATTTTTTAGGAAGTAAAAAAAATTCGATTTCTTAGCCTTGAGATATGCCAAATAAAAAGAAACATATCCCAACTTAGTTGCCTCTTCCCGCAGCCACCTATGTATCTGAAAGTCTTGTTCTATCACCATGCCTAACATCAGAAGAACATAGGTTGAGGCTTTGAGTAGATAGGTTTTATTTATCGTTGATGTCATGGAACTTAAAACATATTGGGTTCCATCTCATTTGCCAGCACTTCTATTGATACTAAGGGGCCAAAGGCCTACTCTCTCCACGATAAGATAAATTAGTCCAGCCCAGGGCTTTTTCCCCTGATCAACTAGTAATTAGTATTTAAAAATTCTTCACTGTATTTGTATGCAAAATTCATGGTTTTGTTGGTTCTATCCAGGAGTAGAGTTTTGAGTCCAAAAGGCACTGCAATCAACTTGAAAAAGAATCATGGCATGTCTCTTCCAGCCATTTCTTTGGGTAAGTGAGCGCTTCTGTCCCCAGCTTTCCTGGTATTTGTTGTGATGTTATGTTTGAACCCAATAATATCAATTCAATGAAATATTACATCTTGTCTAGCTATAGCAACAGTGATATGGGAGGACTTCTGTAACTTCACATTGGTTTTGGCTTAATTAATTATTGCAGGAGCCTTATCATGGTGCAACATTCATTTATCTCAATGTTAAATAATAAATACATAATAGAGGATGTTGGTCTGAAAGTGGTAGTTCTATCACGATGCCTGTGTTTAGTCGCAGATTTGCAATGCTTCTAAAAATACTCAGTATTAAAAATCCCTACTTTTGATTTCAGGAAGAACGTATATCCCATTGTTGACTGCTGTTCCAAGGAAAACAGTTAAGCCATCACTGACTGCTGCTTCAGGAAAAACATATGCCACACTGACAGCTGATTCATCCACACTATTTTCCGGTGACCTAGATCATCTCACACTCAAAGCTCCTACATCTCGTGGATCCAATTCTAAGATCCGTGGTCAAGCATACATATATCATTCTTCTGGCTTTCGAATCCCTGCAAATGCAGAGAAGCCAGAATGGTGGTGGAGGACACTATGTTGTATTCCCTATCTAATTGCATTGCAGATGTCTGCAACTGGGTTTTATCTTGAACCTTTACTCGAAAAATTCCCACTTTTCCAAAATCTGATCTACTATATCCCCGGAGCCGTCAACAGACTACCAACCTGGTTCCCCATACTCTATTGCTATTTGGCCATCATTGGAGTTGTAAAGAACAGTAGATTTCCCCTTCTCTTCAGGTACCATGTAATGATGGGAATGCTACTCGAAATCGCGCAGCAGATATTCTGGGTCACGTGCAACTTCGTGCCACTTATACACTTCAAAGGGACACTTGGTATGTATTATTGGGGTGGTGTGGCTTTGGCATATATTCTCATATTGGGAGAGTGTATAAGGTGTGCACTTCTGGGTACCTTTGTGAAGATCCCTGTTATTAGTGAATCAGCATTCATTCATTCTCTATATGGTTTAGGATTAAGGTAGTGTTGTGAGTGATCAAGAAAGAGAGAGCATAATGTACTTGTATGTGGATTTTGCAGCTGAAAGCAAGGATGTTATGGTTGGTTTGACTTTCTTCCATTACAGTTACAATATGAATGGTCAAATAGATGAGGGGCTATATATTCTTTCTGATAGAGAATCCAGTTTTCTCTTGTTTTTCTTGCTTTCTGAGGGACAAGCTCACAAGCATTTCTTCCCCCTCGTTTGAATTTAAATTGAACCTAAGTTCAGTTTAGATAAATGATAAGAATATAAGATACCTTAAATGAAGTTGAATGGTTGAATTGGCTTGTAAATACATGCTGCTTTGTGCACGTTTCTATTATGGTAATTTCCATATATTTTGGGTGCGTTAGTGAAACTTCATTAAATTAAGTTTACCTTAATATAATTGTTTATTTGTACAATTATTTTTGTATAATCAATTAAGAATAAATAATTATTGTTCAGGTTGTATGAAAGCAAGTTACTTTGGTATAGTAAAACTAGTAAACAAGATATAAATATTTTTGTAAATACTAGTGTATTAATTTAACAGGTATAATGTATCTGTTAATTTATTATTTTATTTATTAATTTTTATTAAAATAATCTATATATGATAAGGCAAAATGAGAAATACTTTAAATTATAATTGTAATGGAGTGTAGTTTTAGTTTAGGAACAAAAAGGTTGTGTACTAAAATATTTTTAATTTTCATTGTTAGTATATATATATATATATACATACGACTAAGTGTATTTAATAATTCTTTTTGTATATTTTTAAATTATCTTTCATTTTTATTGTTTTATTTTTCATAAACTTTTTATTAAGAATGATTTGGAAATAACATAAAATAAAAAAGTGAAATTATTAATTAAGGAACCACAAAATTATTCTCCTAATAATTATTAAGGTGGCTTTTTTTTTTTTGGTGACTTAAGGTGGCTTAGAGATACATTATGAATATTTTATTTATATATGAATTTGTCAATAAATATTGTGTAAATTGCGATTTAGGTACTTGTAAATAGAATTTTAAATTGAGACAAGAATATCTAAACTAATTTTTTTTTACTAAAGATAGGAGACTCGAACCCGCAACCTCTTAATTGAGTATGGGGAGACTATGCCATTTGAATTATAACTCATTGGTATATTTAAACTAAAATTTCTATCTAATTTTAAAATTTTTTAATATTATAATTTTAGAAGTCAAATAATTTTATAAGATTTTTAATGAATCAGACGATTTTAATATCAAAATCTTATTATAATTTTATATTTTATATACTTAACTTATTTTTTAATTTAAAATAAAATCTCAATTTTTTTTTTACTTATTCAAGAGGATGTTTAACTTAACTTGCATGAAAAAAAGTAAAAATTCATATACAGTTAACGTTATATAAGATTGATAGTTAAAAACGGTTAAATAATTTGATTAAATTTTCGATTTTTAATTATTAACTTCACGAACTAAACTAAAGCCGAAAAAGGAAAAAAAAAAAAGATTAAGAGGTCGCGGGTTATAGCTCAAATGGCATAGACTCCCCATACTAAATTAAGAGGTCGCGGGTTCGAGTCTCCTATCTTTAAGAGGTCGCGGGTTCGAGTCTCCTATCTTTCTAAATTTGTCAATGAATTATAGTTCAAATGTCATAGTCTCTCCATATTCAATTAAGAGGTTGCGGGTTCGAGTCTCTTATCTTTGGTAAAAAAAAAAAAAAAACTAAAAACTAAAGCCGAAAAAGGAAAAAAAAAAACGATACTAACAAACACTGTTTAATACACAGACAACTATCCAAACCCTTATCCCAGTGACTTTCTCTCTGTCTTCCATAGCGGAGAAGAACACTGAGAATTAGAACTAACCAGCAAGGGGGGAAACACATGCAATGGTACACTTCCTTATCCTTCAGCTTCTGCTTCTCTTTTCATATTATCGTATATGTTCAAGGCGCAATTCCTATTATTATTATTATTATTATTTTTGGTTTTCTTTCTAAGATGTTTAATAATTTCCTTGCAAGGAATGCTGCGTTTTGGATTAACATTTTATCCACTTTTTTTTGTTTGGTTAAAATTCACTTCCAATGGTTATTCTGTAGAAACTCGGTAGCTGCAATAGTGCATTTGCATTGAGGGGATTTTCAAACTCTGTCTGTATTTGGGAATTAGGGTATGCGCCTTTTGTTGATTGTTCATTTGTTTTTTTGGTTCGTTGAATTGAATATTGAAGTTTGGATGGATAAAGTATTTGTTAAGCCATGAATTTTGCCTCTTACTTTTCTATTTATTTTTATTTATTTACTTTTATATTTTGGTTGAGTCAGTGCCTGCATTGAGAGAACAAGCTGCACATAGTGGGGTTTTAAGTGACATATGGGTTCTGAATATTTCAATCTTCTAACTCATTTGGATCCTAACTGTGGAACTTTTTTTCTATCTCTATTAAATGATTGTTTTCCCTTGTTTTCTGAGTTTCTTTGTCATTGGAGTTGAAATGTTAAGTGTGGCTGCATTTTGTTTTTAAATTGCTGAAGAACATAATCCTTGTGAGTTGTGATATGTTGTCGACTGTCGAGCCTTTTGTTGAGCACGGTCTGAAATTGGTGTGCTAGTATGTACTCTAGTTTGTAGATTTTTGGAGATATGAAACAATCTGACTTGAAGCTTTGTTATGGGAAATGCTAGATTGTAATGTTTGAAGGATAGGGAAGCTGAGCCATTTGCGAAAAAATGAGTACTGCACAAGTTACTGCATGCTTGCCTGGGATTTATGTGAAAAATGCATCTCGGTTGCACCAGCTTCATCCTAAACCATGTGTTTTACGGATGAGTCTTGATCCTTGCTCTAGCATATCGCTGAGCCTGAGACCAGAGACTTCATTCGGCTTGAAATGTTGGTCAAACTCAAAATCTCGGCAACCTCTTCATATTTGCTTTGCCGGTGGAGAAGGAATGATGCAAAATACTGATGAGGTAATGCACCCTTTTCGCACCTGTTTTTTGAGTTGAATTCAATATGTTATTGCCTGATGAGTGTTTGCAGTAAGCACGCTTATAGTTCTTAAATGAAACTCAAATGATAGCGTACCTGATCATTTTGACAAAGACAAATGCACTCTAGTTAATGTATAAGCTCAACATTGCAAATTTGAGGATGCTGCATTGGCTGAGTGGATACACTAGATAGGATAGGTTTAGTAACTAATGCATTAGTGAGAAAGTTGAGATGGCTCTCAAATGTGAAAAGATATAGCATCTAATGTGAAAAAATGTTAAAATATTAGCATAGGTGATTTGGTCATGTTATGAGAAAACCTAGAGAAGCCCTAGTGACAATAGTATATGAAATAAGCTCAATAGACAAACCCATTAAATGTGGCTCAAGTTTTAGTGGCTTGTCTATACTTATAGTTCGGTGTGCAGTGTTTGATCAATGTAGCTGATTCTACTTAGTTACTAAAGTTTTAGTTGTTGGTTGTTTGGTATTTGGTTTGCTTATTTATCTGTTAAAGTCATTTGTTTTCTGGGCTTGGGTGATCCTATCTCCTTGTGTTATTATTTGGATTTGAATAATTTGATTCGTGGATTATCAATCACAGAATATCACAGGCTATAGTTCTCCAGGGGATTAATTGTTAATTTGTTATAACCATAGACTAAAAACTGTGTGCATCATGAACGATGAGTCTCAGATTCAGAAGTCATTGTACCAAACATAAGTTTAGCAGTAGTAGATTGAGTAAGTATGCAGTAGTTTTCTGTATCATACTACAAATCTAGCAGGGTGCATTGTTACAAAGTTTTATGTGACATAAATCTCCTTCAAAGTAATGGAGAACTGCGCTTTTATTTATATATTTCTTCATGTCTGACATTTTACTGATACAATCAATTAATGCAATTAGAGTTCCCCTTGGAAATCTCTTGAGAAAGCTATGGAAAGATTTAAGGGACAGTCAGAGTCGATTGAGGATGTGTTGCGACAACAACTTAACAAAGGAGAATACTACGATGGTGGGGACGGTGGAGCAAAGCCACCAGGAGGAGGAGGAGGAGGAGGTGGTGGCAGTCCGGGTGACCCTGATGGACCAGAAGATGGAAGCTCCGAGGAGGGAACGTTGGGTGATAGTATCGAGTTTATTTTGGCAACATTTGGCTTTATATTTATGGTACCCTCTCTTTCCATTCATGTGTGAATCTGGTTGAGTACAAATAAGTATGTCATTCTCACTACTTTCAAGCTTTCTTAATTGTCTTTGAAACTATGAATCGGGAAAACTAAAGTAGAAATGTTCTAAGTAGAAGTAGCTAAACATAATATGGTAATAATGGATATGTTCTTAAGTTAATGGTAATATGTTCTAAATTTAGTATTCCTTGTAATCTAAATTTATTGCTGAAATCGTTAATTGATAGAATATATGCTGTTCTTCATTTCTTAATATTTATGCTTTAACTTTTCTTTTCCTTTTTCTGTTTGCAGTACATTTATATCCTCGCTGGCGCAGAACTCACGAAGCTAGCTAGAGACTATATAAAGTATTTATTCGGCAGAAAGCCTAGTGTTCGACTGAGGAACGCCATGGAAGACTGGGGGGAACTCTACCAGGGCCTGACGCAAAAGGTAGACGTTGACGAGTATTGGTTGGAAAAGACTATTCTGGATACCCCAACGATGTGGCACGACCCTGATGATTACCGAGAAGCACTTGACAATTACTTGAGGGAACATCCAGAGGTTAATGTTTATGATTCAGATGATTCAGATGATGATGATGATAATGAAGCTGGTGATGATAAAGAAGAATCAGATTAGATTATTTATCATCACATATCATGAAAGGATTTTCTGGAAATTGTACCATTATGTCTTTTTAGTGTGATGCCATTGTTTTTTGGCACAAAGCATAATGGAGTCAGGACACAGGTTATGAAATAGTGTAGTTTATTCATTTGCACAGCTCTTGTAAACAACTTAAAAGGTCTGTATGGTTGTTTTTATTTTCACTATTTATTTTTTTAAGATAAGGGAAAAAGTTGGAGTAGCACCCATTGTGGAAAATATGGTTGAATTGCGTTTCAGGTGGTTTGGACATGTGAGAAGAAGACCGATAGAACATTCAGTCAGGAGAGTGGATGAGATGGAAGATGGACAAGGGGCGAAAGGCAGAGGCAGACCTAAAAAGACCATTCATGAGGTGGTCAAACGAGATCTACATGTAAACGGTCTCTCTGTAGACATGATACATGACAGAGCACAATGGCATCGTTTGATTCATGTAGCCGATCCCACTTAGTGGGACAAGGCTTTGTTGTTGTTTTTTGTATTTTTTTAAGATTTTAAGGAAAAGTGAAAACAAAAAATAGAATTGTATGGTTTTCAATTTTTTTTACACAATTTTAAAATGGAAAATAATGAAAATAAAAAGAAAATAAAATTACAAATGAAATGGTCCATAAGTTGTTTTTTTTTTTTAAACAAATTGTTTAGATATATGAAACTTTTTTCTTACAAATCAAGATAATCACTGCTGAAAATAGTTCTCTTTAGAAAAAAAAGGAGAATTGTATTGACTGTAAAATGCAATTTATTCTTTTGAGATAATTAAAAGACGAACTACTTTTTATACCACATAACAAATCATGACTAATACCTTTGAAGGTAAGATACCTACAAAAAATGGTTGGAACAAATGGAGGTCAAGTTTGATTCCACAAGCATCTTTTATCTAGAATTTTATTTTCCTTGCATAAAGAACTAGTACATAAAGTAAAGGTCTTATGCACCGTTACATAAAAAATAAAATAGTCCAAGCAAGGTTGTGAAAGGTCCATGGTAGGTCCCATTTTGTGACACCAAAGTTGATCTTCTTGTTAGGTCACTTATAATTGACATATTTCATCTCATTCAACTCTTTCACGTCACGCTTCAATTATTTTGGCTACTCCATTTTATACTCACGATAAGAATAATTTAGAATTTGACAAAGTGAATTTTAAAATATTAATTAAAATAAGAAGAATTTGAAGTGTTAAGATCAAGATCATACTAGAATCTATAACAATACAAGAGAATGACATAAAAATCAATAAGAAAATTCTATGATATCTAATGAAGCTCAATATTTCTCTCTTGGATACTATATTTTATGTTTTTAGTATTTTTTTTGTCGTCTACGGTCCTATAGCCTAATAGATCAAGAACTAATTTGTCGCAAATAGGGGTGGCAATATATACTCTACTCGCGGGTATCCAATTTGACCCCACCCGATCGGGTAGGGTTGCCAACCCGATCCGCAGCGGGTAGGATAACGTGCGGATAGGATTCTCGTGCGGGTCGGGTAGGGTGCGAGTTGAGTCTCAACCCTACCCGACCAACCCGCACTCTATATATATTTATGTTATATACTTATATAAAAATATATTTTAAGTGGATGTTGAATCAAAGACCTCTCACTAAATGCAAAAGATCCTTAACCACTAAAAGAAAATCATTAATTGATAATTTAATATTTTTTTTTTACATAAAAATCAGTTCTATTTTAAATTATCATCAAGTTATATAATAATGTATATTTTTTGTAACCCGCGGATAGGATCGGGTACCCGCGGGTTAAGAGCGGGTTGGGATATTCTCAACCCGCCGGTAGGGTTAGGGTTGGATCAATCAAACCCTAACCCTACCCATTGCCACCCCTAGTCGTAGATCTAAACTCTATTTAAAAGTTTGTCATTAGCTGCAATTATGGTAGAGAAAATCAAAATTTTACGTGAAATCGAAATAGTAAATTAAGTACATAAAACGTAAAATCTTAACAAGTTTTAAATCGTAAAATCATCGGATCTAGTAAAAATTTCGTAAAATCGATTGACTCATTTAAAATCGTAATATCAGAAGATTTTAAGAGTTAAATCGAGATTCTAACTATTATAGTTATATATATAAGACGGGATTTAAATTACCGATATTTATTTAAATAGACAATTGAATTGATATTTCAACTAATTTAAGTTGGTTAATTTTTTTACTATTTTTATTCCAATAAGATGATAGGCACTCACTATGAAGCCCAACCTTAATGGTCTTGTCTGCTTGACCCACTATAATATATGGACACGCCTAGCTTCAGTAGCATTATCATGAGAAAATGTGGACCCAATAAGAGATAGAAACGTATTTTTCTTTGCTTAAATGAAGACATAAATGAGAAAACAAACTCCCTTAGGTTGTGGTGGATCATCACTCCACTTATACATTCTTGTATATTTTACTATCATAACATAAATTGCAATAATTCAACATATATATAGTAGTATTAACTATGTGAAGATGAGCTTTAATTGCAATTGCCCAAATTGCATGTACAAGGTGGAAACTCAGGTGCAGTCGACTTCACGTGAAGTTGATAGTTAAAAGCCGTTAAATGATTTGACTGGTTTGACTAAATTTTCATCTAACAGGTCTCAGCTATCAACTTCAGGTGAAGTCGATTGCACCTTAGTTTCCACCCATGCACAATTTACCTACTTTCTATGAACCTTTGAATTCGTGAATTTATTATATATCTTTCAATCATATTCTAAAAGTGATTACAACTATATATATATAATTATTAAAAAAATATTTTATGTAAAATTAATAATTAAAAATTATTTAATAATAATTTTATACTATCAATTATAGATAAATACATCTGTACATAAATTTTTACTATATAATTTTATTGATATAACATTTTTTAAATCAAACATATATACCCTCCTACTACTTTTTTTATCTTTTAACTTTTTGAGAAATTACGTGCAAACTTGATGTTAAAGTACAAAAGAAATCTACATAAGAAAAGTACAAAAGAATCCAGAAATTCATCACTTTCTTATTTGGAATAATTCTTACATAATAATATGAGAAAGCATAGAAATTAAGAACACTACTTGCAAATTGCAAATTTACTATTACAAGATTTCTATATTATTGTTGTTGAACAAATTAAGTTTGGGATCACAAACAATTTTATTAAAGGAATTGAAGATCAAGACAACATGTGTAACCACTAATTTATTTCTCTATCTAGCAATTTTGGTAAAATCTTGTCCTTATTAACAACCACCATAATACAAAGAAAAATTTTTATCTATAAATTAAAATACATTGAGAAATTTAATTTAAAAGTTACCTACCTTAATATAATTACCGTCGGATTAACCCGATCAATTCGTCAAATCCCATTATCAAAAAGTTGACTTTTTGATAATTTGACCTGACTGGACTCAACTCGAATAATTGTACCCAAAGGCGAAGAAGATCAAGAAGCCACACAATAATTGTAAGAAAAGATTGAAACCATGGGAATAAGCTCCATTGAAATTCTCATCAACCGGGTACAAGTTCCCCGGTGGACCAGTCATGTATACATATGGTGATGATGGTGAGGAAGGTGTTGATGGTGAATATGGTGGTGGAGGACATTTCTGGGAAGGTGGTTTCTTCGGCGCAGGCGGCGGCGGCGGAGGGTATACTGGCGGCGGTGGTGGAGGGGATGGATATACTATCGGCGGCGGCAGCGACGGCGGCGACGGATTTTCACATGGGGTGCATTTTTGTTGACCATTTGAGGTCTCATCAAGGTTTCTTGATTCCAAAGCTTTGACTTTTAGTATTGGAGAAGTGTCACAAAGCAAAAGGATCAAATTGATGAGAAGAATCAATTGTTGTGGCGGTTTTGTTTGGTGAATGGTTTTTGTAAGAATAATTGACATGTTTAGTTTTGGTGAGTGATGAAGAATTGGGATATATGGAAATGTAAAGTGAAGTGTTGGGTTTGAGTTTTATGTGGGATTATAGATAGATGGGTTTGGAGATGATAGGGATAAAGTGTATTTGAATTCTTTGTTGTTAGGTGCATGTATTGGATTGGGAAATGTAAAGTGTAAACTATGGGTAAAAGGGGTGCTTTATTAGTTGCTACCTTGGGAGGAAAATTTGACTGATTTTTTAATAAAAAATAGGTCAGGTGCAGTTCACTTTATGTGAAGTTGATACCTGAGAGCCGTTAGATGAAAATTCAGTTAAATCATCTAACGGCTCTTAGTATCAACTTCACTTGAGTTTTCACCTAAAAAATATTATTTGTATACTAAAATCAGTCATCGTATATTTATGTATAAATGTATATATTATTTAATTTATTTTTAACATATATTTTATATTTTAATATATATTTTATATTAATAACTAATTTTGGTGATTGATTTTAGTGTACACGTAATATAATTATTTTTTAGTTTTATTATTAAAAGTTTAACTAATTTAGATGAAAGAATTTTGATTGTTTCTAAAATGTTGAGACAAAAAGTATTTGTTTTTTGATTGAATATTACTTTAATATATATATTTGTTTTTTTATATACAAATATTTTTTTATCATATAAGATTTGAGTGTTTAAATTAATTTGATATTCATCAAATATTTAATTTTTCAATTAAATCCAACTCCTATTTGATTTGTGTTTTTTTTTTAACAAAATTTTGTAAGAAATAAAAAAAAATAAAAACAATAAAATTTTATTTTCTAATTTTTATCTCATATTTACTCCTTTTTTTTATAAAAGATTTGAGTATTAAACTTTAATTATAAAAATATAAATTAATTTAATACTCATCAATCGTTAAAATTTCCAATGAATCTAACCTCCTTAGACATTCTTTTGTACATTGGATGATTTTTTGTCTAATAAGCTTACTTAAGTATGAGTTTTGAGTTGGTTTATTGTTTATATTTAAAATTATTATCTAATAAATTATTATTCATGGTTAAAAAAAATAGTAGTTCATTACTTTATCCTTTTTATATTGAGTTGGCTCATTATACTTTAAATCTTTAATATTAGATATTTGATGAAATTTAAATTATGAATTTATGATGAGTCAATTTTGTGCTTATGGTCGGTTCTAGGAGTGATCTAACTAGTGGAATAAAGGGCTTCAATTAGCATGTGGCCATGTATATTGTGGGCCCCACCATGCTTCTATAATCTATACACATCCTTCTTTGATTCTGCCTAATTTTGTTGTGATTTAATTAAATTAAATTAAATTAATGCTCACTTGCACATGGAAGTTTCTTCTTATAATCTACCTCCTTCTAAAGAAGAAATTAAAGTGGTAATAATATGATTTATTTAGCCTTATAAAAGTTTAGGTACATGCCTTTTACAAATAAAAAAATATTTTTAAATTCTTCTAATTTTTATGTCAAAAAAATTGACTTATTTAATACTTTTTATTTTTTATTATTTTTCTATTTGAATTTTATGTCAATATTTTTCTTTTAGTATCGTTTTTGTTCTTTTTTTTTTCAGTTTTTTTTTTAAATCTCGGGTGAAATGCAATTCGAGAGACCAATTCAAAATTTTCCGGTAAAATAAAAACAGATTGAGGGTGAGGAATTTAACTGTATCAATTATTTTTTAGCTGAGTTATTAAATTTTTTTATTAAAATTCGATATACATAAATCTATATATAAAAAAGTTGATCTAAATATTTAGATATATATTGTAGATTGATCTATATTATATTATAGAGTTACTTGTTTAAGAAGGAGGAACTAATTTATAAAAGCTTTTTGTTTAATTTATCTCTAAATTTGATTTCTTCATGTGGTGTATGTGAATGATGGAGCTTAATTTGTAAAGTTTTGAAGCAAACTAATAAATATTATTAGAAATTTTATATTTTATATTCTTGAAGCTTCACATGATGAAATCTTCTTGAATGGGTTGTGCATGTTACCACATGATTTGCGGGTAAAATTATAATAAAAAAAATCCGATCATTGACCATAGTATGCCAAAAATTCAATAACTTTTTTCTTAATCTTTCATTATCAAATCAAAATTTTCTCCATAACTTTTGAGTGGTATTTGAAATGCAAGGTCTATGGTATATGACTATATATATATATATATATATATATATATATATATATATATATATATTTTTTGGGTTTATCCAAACGGACATGTTAAGAACTAATTCGTCGCAATCTGAATTTTATTAAGGGTCTGTTGCTGGTCAATGAGTTACTGCATGCATAAGGTAGGGTTTGAACTCCCGACACTTGCTTAAGCGGACGAATAAGCTGATCACTCGATCAACCCAAATTAGTTATGCTATATGACTATATTATGATATGTTGGCACCAATTAAATACAACAAATTAATACTAGTCCACATGGATATAAATAGCCCAAAAAAAGAAAATTGAAAGCAACAATTTCTAGGTATGGGGTTTTTAGCTTGTAACAAATACATCAATATCCATACATGTATTTTTTTTATTATTATTATAATAGTAGTAGATAGAATTGACGTGTAATTAAGATGGATGCTATTTAAGTACTTATAAATTGGAACAAACACACACGTTGAAGCTTTAACAACTCCATTTCTAGGCACCTTTCCTTTTTTTGAAAATAAAATAAAATAAAATAATCATATAGGGGTAAAGTGGTCATTATGCACACTATTTGTTTGGATCTTTTTTGAGTCATCAAATTAAAGTCACACTCACACCGCACTTATTGATTTTGTTTTGTTCTTCCTTTCAATCTTATCCTTTGAGAAATTATATATTATTATTATTATTATTATTATTATTATTATTATTATTATTATTATCCAAAAAAGATAAAACAAATTGTGTAAGTATAGTGCTATTTTGACATAGAAAATTTATTTGGCTACTAAAAAGCAGTGTCCTTAAATTACTACTAATTAGTGTATATTAAAGGTTATAAAATCTCAGTTTTTAAAGATTTAGAATAGTTTTTATAAAATTTTGTAAAATATAAAAAAGCACATACACTATTGTTATGTTCCATTTTATGGTTTATGATTCAACAAATTTGATTTCAATAAACCTTTAACTAACTCTTTAATATTTCAGTAGTTAATTAATGGTTTAACAATTCAACAACTAAAAATAATTGTGCGGGATAATTCTAATCACATTTCATTTTTTTATTAAGGTGGTGACTTCTGTCTCCATTCCCATAAAAAAAAATTTATCTATCTATCTTTAACTTTTTATTTTCATATGGGTAATATTATAATAAAGAACGAAATTATAGTGAAGAGTGAAGATTTTTTTTTTAATAAAAAATACACCAAAAATATATATCAATTGCAAATTGCAATGCATATATTTTTTATAAATTTAATAAAAATTTTCAATCTTTACTTAATTTTATTCTTTAACAAAAAAAAAAAGAAATCTCTTTTCATATACCTCACAACTGCCCAAAGTCATATATTGCCATGGCAACCCTTATAATCTAAAACTTTGGTAATAAATTATGAATTTAATTTTATATATCAACAGTATAAAAAAAAGTTATATATAAATAATTAGTTATATATTAACATATCAATAAAAATAATTAATTATTTTTAAACCTGCTAGTGTAAAAATTATCTAAAAATCTAACTGAATAATAGTATAAAATTCTTTATATTATTAATATATTAAAATTAAATTTATAAATGATATACAAATTAGTAAATTTTTTTAATAAATATTTATATAAAACTTTTTTATGCAAAATAATAATTAAGAATTATTATATATATATATATATTAACCTCTTCATTATCGTATTCATATAAAAATATTTTTACCTAAATAATCACTAATTTTTTTAGAGGAAAAAAAAGTAAAATTTTAATTTTTTAATTTGAAGACATATAAATTTCTAACTAATTAAAATACAAAAACGTTTCTGATTTTTTAAAATACAAAATATTTAAGTCTCTTCTTATAAAATATATAAGAATAAATCGATTCCTTAAAAAAATTTAAATGTTTTAAATTTTAAAAAATAAAAAATATTTTTATATTTTTAATTAATTAATAATTTATTTATTTTCAAGATTTTTTTTTTGTGACATTTATTTTTAAGATAAAAAGTCAGATCACCATTTTACTTATCTTTTAATTTTTTTTAAGTTACATATGGTTGATAGATTGCATTAATTATTTTGTAAAGCCCAGTCCTGCAGGGATGAGAGAATCAGCTTAGAATAAAGAAAAAGAAAGAAAAAAGAAAAGTAGAAAGTTGATGAAAAGGTATCTGGAGTGGGAATGGCTCCATGATTAAGACAGAATGGAATTTGGAAACATCCACCGTTCTATTTTACAGCTTACGTGTTGGATCCACAACCTTTGATCATCATTTCATTTGATTTGTCAACAATCATCTTCTCCTCTCTTCAACAATCCTACAAACAAAGACTTCTAAAATGGTAAAAATTTAGGAGAAGTCGATTTCACGTGAAGTTGATATCTGAGAGTTGTTGGATGAAAAGTCGACTAACAGCTCTCAAATATTAACTTCACGTAAAGTCGACTTCACCCTGAATTTTCACCCTTCTAAAATACATGTTACACTCTTTTACTTGGTTCCATCTAAAAAGGAATAAAAAATGGTTTACTATCATTATCTTATTTATTATCAGTAATATTTGTCTATAATATTATTTTTTTTAATTTCTTATATTCAAATTTTTAATGCATGTGAGTAATATTTAATTTTATGATTAATATGTGTTTATGGATATTTATAAGAAAAAAGTTCAAAGATCTACTAAAATTTATTATTTTGATCAATATTTTTAGTTATTAGTCTAATTTTTAAGTATAATAATCCAATAGTATACTTTTAGTCTATATTTTGAAATATTATTAGCTAATTGATAATAAAAAATAATAAATTTTGTTAGCTTTTTAATATTTTTTATTTATAATTATGTTAAATGTTATGTGATATTAATTAAATTAAAATTTTAAAAATTATATAAGTTGATCTAGTAAGACTGAATTCAACATCTTAATTAAGGTTAAGGTTGCCGATGATGAATCAATAGGCAATATTCACAAGACTTTTTTTTGGTCATGACAATATTCACAGGGTTATAAAAATACAAATAAATGGGCTTTGTAGTATAATTGGTTTTTGGGCCAAAAGGCCCATCGGCCCAATTTTAAAGAGAAGTGGAGATTACGGCCCAAGAGGGTTTTTGTCGAAACCTCTCTTCTCTCCCATTTCTCAGCCTTAAGCCTGCTCTTCGTGCCTTCGTCTCTCGCCGCTCACCGTCGTCCAACCGCCACACCTTCCTCACCGTCGCCGTTTCCGTCTGACAGGTACGCCATGGTTTTCCATTTTTTTTGCTTTGATTTGACTGTGAAATGTGAATCATGGATTAAAGAAGAAAAAAAAAAAACTGAGATTGTGACTATTGAATATTTGCGTCTGTGACTGTTTATTTGGGAGCGATGGTTGTGAAGGTTGTACTCTTATTAATTATTATGGCTTGATGCTAGTTTGTTAACATCATTTCATGGATCTTTTGGTTTGAGGTAGTGAGTAGTGACTTCTAATTCATAGTTTGGTGAATTGAATTGGGGGCTTTACTCTGCATTCTCTCCATTCTGTTATTGCATTGGTGCCAAAGCTTTTTTGTTCTTCTATGGTGTATACATTGCATTTGTGCTAGGCTTTATGTAAAAACAATATTGAGCTCCCTTCTTTATAATTCAAAGCAGCACAAAAATGCTATGTACACACAAAAAAAATCCACCATTATCTATTTGTGTATAAATACATGTGTTGTTTAACTTATTTTCAATGTGTATTTTGTATTTCAACATGGATTCTAACGGATGGCGGATTTGGTGACTGATTTTTAGTGTATAGGTAGCATAGTTGCAAATAGAAAATATGTATTTGTTACTTCCAATCTGTGTTCTGTTAGGTGTAATTCTAAAGCTTTTTTTTTTTTCCTTCAATTAGGGGATTTGAATTTAGAAATAGTTCAATTTGGATTGGAACTGTTGGATTCTACTTGATGTTGGTTTAGTGAAGTTGCTGTGTGTGCTAAAGTTTGTTCAGTGTTGGAAGTGTGGTGTGTGGTATTATGGTTATGTTTCTATTATGATGGAATTCATTCTCATGCTTGAAAACATAAGTGGCGTTGTTCATTTGATTTTCTGACATCATCTTTTGTTCTGTTTTGCTTGATCTTAGGTTAGAAGTAGTTACCGGCTGAATTGTCACTCTTTTCGTGGGTGAAAGATTAGAGGGAAAAAAAAAGATGCTCAGAAGAAGGCTCACTGTTCTCTCGACATCAATTATCAGAAGCTCAGTTTGGGGAAAACCTAGTCCCACTTGTCCATTGGTCCAATTTCCTCATCCCTCAAAGCTCCTTCAATATTCCAAGTCTCATGCAACACTTTACCCCAAAGTACACCCAGAATTTCAAGGTTTTAGAGCTTACAGTCTTCTAGCTTTGAATGATCTGAGAGATAATGTGCCGAGAAAACAGAAGACAAGAAAGGGCCGTGGGATTGGGTCTGGAAAGGGAAAGACTGCTGGGAGGGGTCATAAGGGTCAGAGAGCCAGAAAAGGATCGAAATTGGGTTTTGAAGGAGGTCAAACTCCACTTCGTCGAAGAATGCCCAAACGTGGTTTCAAGAACCCATTTAGTCTCACTTTTCAGGTATATTTTCTTGTTTGTATATGTTTTCTCTTTTTGTCTGATACTAATACTACAAATAATAGGAATTCTAACTATAAAGATTGCATCTGCTGCACCCGAAATAATTTCTTTTGTTTAGGTATTTTAATTGGATTGGATTGTCAGTGCAACTGGGAAAGTTTCTCCACTTGATGAATTATCGAGGGAAAGTGAAGTTTTTTGCTGCACATGACTATTTCAAATGCTTATTTTGGGTAGTAATCGTTTATATGCAATTGTTGAAAAGAAACAGGTCTAACCAACATTTAGTTCCCTCTGGTTGATATATTTCAGCCATGGATTTACAAGCAGCAGCTTCGTCAATTGGTTTCTATATGCATATTTCAATTCTGTAACTTCTGTTATTTAGATGTCTTAATATGTTTTATTCGATGGTGAAAACATGACCATGGGTTCAGCTTGTATTATTGAACCTCTGCTTTCAATCCATACCATTTCTTTCTCAATATATCAGCTATCCACGAGCTATATTCTTACCCTTTATTTCTTTTATTACAGCCAGTAGGTTTGGGAAAAATTGCATGGCTTATCAATGCAGGGAAGATAGATTCTTCTGAATTGATTACAATGAAAACACTCAAGGTTTTTTTACTGTTACCTCGCTTCAAGTAGATGTTCTTTGCTTCATGTGTTTCCCCTTAATCTGATCACTATTGTTACCATAGGATACAGGAGCAATTGGGAAGCAAATAAAAGATGGAGTAAGATTGATGGGGCGTGGCTCTGATCAGATCAAGTGGCCAATTCATCTAGAGGTAGACTCTGATTTCGAGGTTTTATAAGTGTTTCGAGGATCTTAATCATGCATTTTTACTGTTAATTAGTTAGAATTAACATTCTATTATCTCTATTTCTTTTTCCCTGTTCTTAATGTCATAACTCTAGTTGGGGTTTAATTTTTTAATACTTAAGTTGCAAATTTGTTAGATATAGAACAAGTGTTTTTTTAAACATAATGAGTTTGCAGGTATCAAGGGTTACCGTGAGGGCTAAGGAAGCAGTTGAAGCAGCTGGTGGTTCTGTCAGAAGAGTGTATTATAACAAGCTGGGCTTCCGGGCACTGCTGAAGCCGGAGTGGTTCGAAAAGAAGGGAAGGTTGCTGCCAAAAGCAGCTAGACCTCCGCCGAAACTGAAGGATAAAGTTGATAGCATTGGCCGGTTGCCGGCGCCGACTAAACCAATCCCGTTTTTAGTTGAAGGGAGCAATGATATTACACCTCCTCAGCTTAGTTAAACTGAGATCATGGTATTATTTGTAGAATTTTTAGCTAATTCAGAACGAGAGATAAATGAATTTCCATTGGAAAAAAATGGAATGAGAAATTTTCTTGTGATTTGTTTTTTCTTTTTGTATCATTTTTTGTTTTAAGGAACTGAGATTGGTTACCTAAGAGAGCCTTGTTTTGATGTGTATGTGGATAGGATCTTTGCTTAATTCAGTCGATTAGGGACCTAAACCTTGATTAAGTGTACTAATTACACGAATTGATTTTCCATTCCATTAACCATAGGTCAACTTAAAAGGTTGACTTTTTACCAAAATATTTTTTAGGGTTTTAACCTTAAGAAGCCAAGAATAACATCTATATGAGTGGATTTTTATTCACTTGTTTTTCAGTGCCAATTTAATTACCTGTTTTACTGAGTAAATTAGAGACTATACAAACAAGTGAATTAGGGCCCGTTTTGGAACTTCAAATGTAATTTTTTTGAATTTTTGACTTATGAAAAGTAGTAGTATTAATGTCTGGTGTAATTTTTAAAATCAAATTGCAGTTTTCTAAGAAGCTATTTAGGAGCTTATAGAGAAGTTAAAAAAAATGATTTCTTTCATAATACTATTATTTTTTATCACATTTTTATAAAATAAGCAATTTTAAAACTAAAAATCCAAATACAAAATAACTTATTTATAAGTTACTTTTAATATAGTTATTTATTGCTTAAGTTATTTTTTCAAGTTGTTTTTCCAAACTAGACCTTAGTATCGAGACGGTGAGACCTTTGATGCGTGCTTTCGATCATATTTTGAATTTCAAAAATGTTATAAATTATGCATTAAAAATTAGTCCTAGTTATTGTATATTTGTTTATAAATATATTTTTATTTTATATATTCTTAATATGTATTTTATATTTTAAAATGTTCAAGATAGATAGTTGATTTAGTGTCTAATATTTGTTAAATTTCTAGTACTATTAACAGAGAGTGATTTTTGAGCTGTCTTAGTAAGTTCTTATTTTTTCATGAAATTATACAATTTATAATCATTCTTAATTTCAAAGAGCATTGTTTAACTTGTTTACGCTAAACCAATTTCGTCAATCACATAAATATACAAGAAAACATAAATGGTCACAGAATATTTAGTAATTTTTTTTGTTGTCTACAGTATTTTCGAATTCGATAGATCAAAGACTAATTTATTGTAGATCTGAGCTGACTAATAAATTAGTACATACACAAGGCAGAATTCGAACTGAACACTTACTTAAACGGATGATTAAGCTGACTATTCGACCAACCCAAATTAGTTTCTTAAATCCTATTGATTACAAGAAAATCAGATTTTGCCACGTAGAATCTTGAAGAGGTAAAATTTTGTATCCGAATCTCATTCATTCTAATTCCAACGGATAGAAAGATTTGAAGACAGCTCAGAATCCACACGATTGCATTATTGATAGTCACTTGAGACAGGAAAATCAAATTCCATTAGTCTTTTAAGAAAGTTCCAATTATCTACTCATGTCATTTTTCTTCCTGTGTATAAAATTTTCCAACCATGCAAAACACGTTTAAAAGCTTTTTATATATTACTATTAAGGGGAAATTTTTTTGACTATATGTGCACAAAAAATTAACTATTTAAAATAGTTTTTATATTCATATTTATCATTACACGTTATAAATAATATAATTAAATTAGATGTATATTTATAATAAAATTTTACAAATAATACAAGTCAAATAATAACTGATTTTTGTAAGAATTTGATTATTTGTATAAAAAAATTTAAAATTTTATATATTTTTGATAAAAAAATTTTAATTGATAACTTTAACATATTTTTTCATATATTTATATATATTAAGATATAACAAATTATTTTTTCGAAATAAATGATATTATATATTAGGTAGGTTATAGTATATTTATACTTTCGATAGTTATACTGGTTATATAAATGTTGTTAAAATTAAAATGATATTTTTTTAATATTTTAAAAATATTTTTTAGCAATATTTTAAAAAAAATATTTTTTTTTTTAATTTTAAGACACTTTTTAAAATACCATATATAATCACCGTATTTACTATAGCATAAATATACTAGAATGCACCTATATATTATCATCACATACTATACAGTTTCTAATAATAGCTACGATGCATAAACACTAACATGGATACGGAACACGGCACGACACAGGACATGCCGACACATGAATTTTAAAATTTTATAAAATACGGAACACATATATATAATATATATTATTTTTTAGATAAATTGTAATGATATTTTATTGATATTGATATTAAAATATAATTTTTTTAATGTATTATTTTAATTATATAAAGTATTTAAAATATTTTTTATTTTAATAAATAATAATATATACTATTTCTAAATTTATGTTAACAATATATGTTAAAGTAAGGTTGGACACGTTGACACGTGATGATATTTAACGTGTTTGAAAAAAAAAATTTATTTTTTATTAAGATACTGTTGGACACAACAAACACGCATATCGAACGAGTGTCGATGAGTATCGTATTTAAAATGTGTCCAACACACGGACACGATAATTTAACAAAGTGTCCGTGCTTTATAGAATAATAGTAAACATATTCTTCTTAGATATAAATGATTAATAGACTCAGCTCATGGATTATGTATTGTGCAAATAAAATAACTCTTTTCAATTTTCATTGATCGGGCGAACCATTAAATAACTATTTTTGTAGCAATACCATGTAATCAAATAAGGCATGGTACTATATTCATATTTTAATACCAACGCAAAATCTTGGATTTGGAAATTGGATTCTTTTATGCTAATTAATTAGCTGTCAACTTTTAAGTCATTTTCTCATTCTATAATTTTATTTGCCCATACATTACACAATATAATTAATAATAATATAAGAACAATAATAATAGCCTAGTAGTTGATAGAGTAGTTGAACAAAGGAATAATAAAGTCAAATAATCCATAGTTCACTCTATATATAAGGGTAAGCATGCATTTCCTAATTGTGTCACATAATATACATATATAAAAGTTTCCTTCTAAATTTGTTAATTACTATTAATTATTAGTAGCCATGAGTTTAAGTGGGAAAGTGGAGAGTGAAATAGAGATTGAAGGAAATGCTTCTGAATTCTATAAAGTTTTCAGAAAGCAACTTTATGACATACCAAAGATCTCTTCAGACAAGGTTCATGGAGCTCAAGTGCATCAAGGAGACTGGGAGAATGTTGGTTCTGTCAAGCACTGGGATTATACCATAGGTAATAAGGTTTTTTTCTTTTCTTGTTTTTTTTCCTTATAAGTTTGTCTGAAAATTATTTCAAATAATTGGTGCATAATTTTATTTTGGAGTGATTATCCAACCGTTGCTATTTATTTTTGTGGCGGTTAAAATCGTCGCTATCTAGAGGTGTTTAAAATCGATCCAATTCGAATAAAATTGATCAATCGAACAAAAAAAATCGATAACTAAATAAACTGAAAAGTCGAAAAATTAAAAAAAAATTATTTTTTGCGGTTCGATTTGATTTTCGATTCTAGTAGAAAAAACCCTAACCGAACTGAATTTTTGTTTTGCATGTATATACATACAATTAGGGTTAAGGCTACTATATATAAGTAAAACCCTAGATATCCCTGCAAATTTTGTATCCGATAAATTCGTTTTTCATAAACTTTTATTATATTTGATTATTCTTTAATAATTTAAATTGTTGGCAAAATAGTTTTTTTCAGGATTTGAAAATAATAGATTTATCTCTCGCCATTGTCTTATACTCTTATTAGATAAATTTGTCTATCATTATTTAAAAAATAGATATATCATATTTTGATCGATTATGTATTTATAAAAAAGTAATTAATCTTGTACTCTAATTATTTTGAACGGTGAAAATATTTATCATTTTAAATTCTAGTTAATATATATTTTGTCCAATGATTTGCATGATTAAAGATTTTAAATATTTTTCAAAAGAAATAGATTATCCTACACAAAATTATTAAATACCCAACAACTTGGGGGTTTATTTAAGGTTAAATTACACAGTTGGTCCTTACACTTTCAATGAAATTGTAAATTAGTCCCTACACTTTAAAAGTTTGTAATTGGATCCCTAAAAAGAATTAAAATTTGTAATTTAGTTCCCGTCGGTCAAAAAATGTTGATTTAACAGAATATTTTCAAAATATGCTGAGAATATTCTATTAAATCAACATTTTTTGACCGACGGGGACTAAAAATAGAGAATATACTGTTCTGTTAAATCAAATACTTTTTGAACGACAGGAATTAAATTGCAAATTTTAATTATCTTTAGAGATCCAATTACAAACTTTTAAAATATAGGGACCAATTTGCAATTTTACTAAAAGTGTAGGGATCAACTGTGTAATTTAACCTTTATTTAATTAACCACCATAATCATAAATAAATTAGTACTGAAACAAAACAAAGAGTATTAAAATTTTAATTTAATTTTTTTTTGGGTCATGGCTTATATTATTTCTTATAATGAAATAAAATGATTGGATCCTACAGAAGGGAAGAAAACAAGTGCAAAGGAAAAGATTGAAGCCATTGATGATGAGAACAAGACAATCACTTATAGCCTCTTTGGTGAAAAAATCAGTAATGATTACAAGACTTTGAAGGGTACCATAAAAGTTTCAGATAAGGGAAGTGGTGGTGGAATTGTGAAATGGATCTTTGAATATGAAAAGCATAAGGAGAATATCACTGCTGCTTCTCCTCAATCTTATTTGGACTTTGCTATTAAGGTCACTCAAGACATTGATGCTCATCTTGTCAAGCCATAATTAATTAATTAAGATGTATAATTGGATATTCAAGTGTGTGTTTTGGCTTAAATAATTACTGAATAATGGTGCTTGTATATGTAATGTGTGTAATAATAAGAATAATCATAGTAACGTGTGAACGTGAAAATTCAAGTGCAGTCGACTTCACGTGAAGTGAATAGCTGAGAATTGTTTGATGATTTGACTGATTTGACCAAATTTTCATCTAACGGCTCTCAGCTATCAACTTCATGTGAAGTCGACTACACCTGAGTTTTCACCGTGTGTGTATATATATATGCTTTGATAAGCAACGTGTGAATAATAAAAATAATTAATGGCACTTAGTGTTTGCTTGTAAAATATATATATATATATATATATATATAATCTAAATAATTAAGAGACTCGTTTTGTTGAGTTTTTTTTTTTATTTCTTTTTTGGTCTCCATGCATATTTGTAATAAGTAAAAATTTTAAAAGCTCTTAAAAAAAAGAAAAGAAAATAAAATTATTAATTTTTTATTTAAAAAAAAAGTATAATTCAATTTAATTGATAAGATGATAGAACAGTTCAATAAAAAATTAGATTAGTTTGTGATTAAAAGCTAATGAATTAGCTCAATCAAACTGAATATAAAATAAAAAATAAGGATACAAATTATTTTTTTATATGAATTGTAATACAAAAATGATATATTCTAAAATGATAGTAGGACGTAATTTACAAAAATATAGTTTGCATTTAAAAATTGTTATTAGAGATTTTGTTTCCGTGAAATCGTTCTTCACTATTTTATTAGCATTTTTTCTCTCCACAAAATTGTTATTAGCGATTTTTATCTCCCTAAAATTGCTTTTACTTATGTTCATATATATTTTTTATTTGTCACAGTTGCAGGTTAGAGCTTCATTAAGATTTTACCATTAATGAGTTACTACATGCACTATTAAAAATATAACTATTTATATTATCTTATTTTATCAGTTTAAATTTTGACTAAACCACCAAAAATAACTATGAAAGATTTATTCGCTAACAAAAGTAACTATGAAAGACCATAACTCCTCAAATGTTCATAATTGATTAGTTCCGTTTGTCAAAAATAGCCAAGCCTAATGTAGTCTTAACAGAGTGACATACGTGGACTGTTTTTTTCGTTCTTCTTAGTTGGAATCCAATTTTTACAGGGTAAAATCATTTCCGAGCACAATCATCCATCATTCCGAGACTCCACGGGAGAACCCTGAATTAATTTATTCTCATAGAATTCGAGTAATGTCAAGGAGAGAAGTAACTACAAGCAAAGGAAGCAGATTTTCAGGAGCTTCACATTCGAAGATGAAGAAGAAGAAAATTTTGGATGAAACAAAGATGTCACTAGGTGAGTATGTTGTCTTGTTGGAATCTTTGACGGTTACTAATCCTAAAATATGGTTTATTCGTTGTCCCTCTTCGAAGGTATAGAACATTATTTTTGATAGTTAGACAAGTATAGGGTTCCTTTGCATGTCAGGTATTTCAATTTTTTGGCTTCTGTAGAGTCGAGATTGCAATTATTTTATTTGGGTTGATGAAATTGATGGGGGATAGCAAAGTTTGGCAAGGGTTTGATTAGAATACTCAATGAGCATGAATGTGGTGTTGCTAATCAAGATGTGACTATTGCTCCAATAGACCACAGGGAGAGGAATGTTAACATGGCCATGAAGGTTGAGAAGAAGATTAAAGGTGAAATCAAAGTTATGAGAGTATGACTTGTGTCTGTGGTTATTTTTGTCAAACAAAGCTAATCAATTGTGGACATATGAGGAGTTATGATCTTTTATGGTTACTTTTGTCAGCGAATGAATCTTTCATCGTTACTTTTGGTGGTTTAGTCTTAAATTTTTTAAAAAGAGTGATATTATAATACAACAACAACAAAGCCTTATCCCACTAAATAGGGTTGGCTACATGAATCAAACGACGCTATTGTACTCTGTTATGTATCATGTCTACAGAGAGACCGTTTACATGTAGATCTTGTTTGACCACCTCATGGATGGTCTTTTTATGTCTTTCTCTGCCTTTCACCCCTTGTCTATCTTCCATCTCTCCACCCTCCTGACTGAGTGTTTCGTCGGTCTTCTTCTCACATGTCCAAACCACCTGAGACGCGATTCAACAATCTTTTTCACAATGGGTGCTACTCAAACTCTTTCTCTTATATATTCGTTCCTTATTTTATCCAATTATTTATGACCACTCATCCAAGAGTGATAGTATAATAAACATATTTAAAAAAATTCTGACCAAAGTGAGAATAATTTATAGATTTCTAACAATTAAAGTAGCTGAAATAAGATAGTAATTACGACCCAAAAAATTTTGTCCTCCATTGCTACTAAATCACCATCGGTCCAAGTTAAATTGGTGCTTTAGAATCCTTATTTAATTTGAAATTAAAAAGTTAAAAAAGAATAGAAAGAGAGTTTTCGAGTTCTTCAAATAACTAAATAGTGTATCATGTCTAAATCTAATTGGGTTTATAGTGATAGAAGAATTGGACTGAAAAAAAGAGAAATTCTAGTTATAATAAAATTCAAACCCGTACAAGTTATTCTATTATTTATGTAAAAGCTGGACCTTTAAGAAATAAGTTCTCAGATTCTATATTAGTGGTGGAGAATAACGTCGTACTATTATTTATGGTATTTGAAAGTTTTCCCCAAGAAATATAGTGAATTGGAAACATTCCGTCCCTGTTTGAAGGTTTAATATTTTTTTGTTAAATATTTTGCAATAATTATTAATAATATAATTTTTTTGTGACTTATTTAATAATATAATTATAAATAGAATAACTAACAAAGAAATATTGTAAATTAAATTAGACAAATATAATAATAATAATAATAATAATAATAATAATAATTGAATACATTAAAAAATTAATTAAAAAATATCATTAATTTTGCATCTAACTCTATTTATTATGTAAAATCTCTGTTTATATAATTTATTTTTCATTATATCTAAATTAGATCTCATTAATAATTCTTTTTATAGATAAAATTTTCTTATTAATTTCATTTTAATTTTTCAATTATATGTCAGAACTATTATTTTTTATCTAAAGTTAATGTAATATATATATATATATATATATATATATATATATATATATATATATATATATATATATATATATATATGCAATATTTTTAAAGGAGTTGCAAATGGATCTGCGGGTTCTCCAATCATTGATGGTTCTAAAACTGCTAAACTTACGTTACAGGCAATAGTACCTAGAATAACTACGGGAAAAATATATAAAAGATCGTTTGGCCATGCGGGTTCTCCATAATAATTATGACCCATTCATTTAGTCAATTTCGCTCTTAATACAGGATCATTCAAGTCAGGTTTTTTTGTTATTGGGATAGGTGAATTCTTATTGATCCATCCTCCGAAATAAAGAACCGGACATGATAATTTTTTATCATCCGGCTCGAGCATCAATCAAACGAACCGAGTCATATAAAGTTATCCAGATGTTATTAATAATCTCCTCTAAAAATTTAAGTTGCATAAATATAATTAGATCATTTTAATAAGAATAATAATTTTACACATCTAAATTTTTTTATTAATCAAGTTCAATTAAATTGGTCTAACATAATAAAAATAAATTATAGCTAACATTATTCCTAGTAATATTGTTTAATTTGGTTGAATTTAGTTCATAAAAGATTTAGATGTGTAGCATTACTTTTTTAATAAATAATGAAATTATTAATAAATTTTATATAATAGTCTTGGATGAATATTAATAAATTTTATTTATTAAATTATATATATAAATAATGCATATAAAAATATGACCATTGAAGTAGATAATTTAATATTTTTATTTGAATGCTTAAAAAATATTTTATCATTTTGTAGTAAAATTGAAATTTTAGCCTTTTCAAAATTCAAATTAAAATTATAATGTATAATATAATTAAACATTGTTAAACCAGCAAAAATTTTAAGTAGCATCTTATAATTATTTAAAATTTAAAATAATATTTTGTAATTATTTATACTTGATTTTTTCAATTTAAATCGCTAAGCACAGTAAAAATTAATAGATACTATAAAAGAACAATATTGATCGACTTTTAAATGTAGAATATTTCTATTTTTTATATAATGATTATCTTTTCTTCATCAAAACGTAAATTATAAATTTTTTATGGGGGTTATAAAAATAAATTATTAGATGTGTATAAAAATAAATAAAAATAATATTAGTTAGAATAATAAATTATCTATAATTTAATTAAAATGTTTAAGTTTAAGTTTTAAAAATAAAAAATATTTTTTTTATAAATTATATATAATGAATAATATTTTAAAAATGAAACTGTTGACTAATTTTTTTTAATTTTTATATTTTGATTATATTTTTAATATAATTAATAATATTTAATAAAATTTATTTTAATATATATAATTTTTACCTTTATTCTTAGAATTTTTTTGGATCCGTCACTAAATATAGCACAACAACTTCTCAACCTGAATAAAATTTAATTCAATTACGAAAAGCACATTCATCGTGTATATCACTTTTTAAAATAAAAGGATTATGTTACGTGTACACTAAAATTAGCCACCAATATAAATACACATTAAAAATAAATTAAACCACACATGTATTTATACATAAATACATTAATGGCTAAAATAGCATTTCTCTCCACAAAATTTCTTAAAATTTTATAAACTACCCTGGTCCTTCAAGAACCAGAAAATTCTTTCCCCACGTTAGAACCTTCCATAAATAATCCAACCAGAAAAAACAAAACCATCTCTTTTTCAATTTCAGAATCCCCAAAACCAAGTTGCTATTCGCTTTTTTTCTTCCCTCTGAGTCTCTCTACTTTCATTCAATGAAGATAAGTCGGTAAAAAGTGGGGAATAAAGCAATAATAATAGCCTACTAGTTGATACAGTAGTTGATATATATAAGGGTAAGCAAGCATTTCTTAATTGTGTGACATACATATATAAAAATAAAAGTTTTGTTGTATTAATTATTGTAGGGAGTGTAGGCATGAGTAGTCTAAGTGGGAAAGTGGAGAGTGAAACAGAGATTGAAGCAAATGCTTCTGATTTCTACAAAGTTTTGAGGAAGCAACTTTATGACGTACCAAACATCTGTCCAGATGATGTGCATGCAGCTCACGTGCGTCAAGGAGACTGGGAAAACGTTGGTTCTGTCCAGCAGTGGGATTATACCATAGGTAACCATTTTTTTTTAACTTTATCTAAACATTATATTATGCAAATTAATTTATTAAGATTGTCATATAATTAAGTTAATTGATTATTCCAAGTTTAAAAATATTATTTGTATATTAAAATTAATCACTAAATTCAATTAAATATATATTATTTAATTTATTTTTAATATATATTTATATTTATATTAGTGGTTTATGATTTTACAATTTATGGAAATATTTCGAGTGTACTGGGGAGTATCGATGCACCAATTGTTTTAACCATTGATTTCAATTAATATATATTTTTTATAATTCAGATCAACGGTTAAAACAACTAGAGTACCAGTATGTTTCCTACACTTTACATACTTGTTCGAAGTTAGTAGTTTGTATATACAGTACAGGGGGTAGGGGGGAGGGAGTGTTTTAAACTAATGCTTAACAAAATTCATGCAAATGAGTAAAGAGTAAAACCCTAATTACATATCCATGTAAATTTTGCGTCCCGTAATTTTGTTTTTTTTTTATAATTTTTTATTGTATTTAAAATAGTTTTTAAGTACGATTTTGATTTTTGACTTTTTGAGGTATAGGTCAAAAAATTTTTTTATTCTTAACCTTTTTTAATACATAAAATTGTCCCTAAAGTTTAATTTAAAACTGTCTTTCGGACTAAAATACTTTTTTCCTTCTTTACCTTTGGTTCTGATTTTCAACAGCAACGGTGACTCCAAGTCTCATTGGTGTCGTCATAGTTGTAAGAACCGGACCGGTAATCGAACCGGTCAAGTTACTGGTTCACTGGTTTATTGGTTCAACCGATAAACCGCTAGTTGAACCGGTAAAACCGGTTTCACATAAATAAAAAATATAAAATACTAAAAATAGTCATAAAATTAATAAATTCAAAATACATATCGTTAGTTCTTCACCAACATTTTAAAAACAACCAAGTTTCAAAGTCTAAATATAACTAATACAAAGATAAACATGAAAGTAGTTACTACTAGTACATTAGTATCTTAATTAAACACAATATGGATAACAATTCATAAACTAAATCCAAGGAGTGATTTCGAAGTCGGCAAGTTGCTCTTCATCTGACAAATGTGGAGCTACATCCTGATTGGTTTCATTTTGATTTGCATTTTCTACAGAATTATTAGCTCCATCTGACAGCAACCTTAAAGGCTTAAATAGTTAAATTCACAGCACAAGCATATTCATCCTAGAGACCTAGACAAGCATTAGTCAATAAGCAATCTTAAATAGTTAAATTTCCTATTCAGCAAGACAAGCATATTCATATTTCATATTTCCAGAACAAATCAACAAAACAACAAATTTTCAAGTTTTTAACAAGCATGTAAAAGTGTGCAAAGGGTGATTGATATCACCAATAACAACAAGACTGGTTGAACCTTCATTGCAGACAATGACTCTTAACACTATGAGAAGAATACAATTATTATAGTAAATGTGCTTTCAAATAAGGACAAGTAAGTAGCTCAAGCTATGAAAATGCTTTGTGGAAATGTTTTGGTGTTTGGTACTGCAGTTGGCGATGCTAACATGAATTTATTTATAGTGCAACTCCAATGCACCTTCTCAGAAACTCTCGTGCCAAAATTTTCACATTGCTTTTGACAATAATAAAAGTGGTTGGAGAAAGAAACGTTCATGTTTTTCGATAGCTCTTAATTATTCGTACCACTTGGTTTTTATACAGCTCACAAAATGTTTCATCATGCCATGTTTCCTCACAAACGGGTTTGGGCAAATTTTTGTTGTGTCTTACGGTAAAACACAGAACAAATCAACAAACAACATAATTCATATTTCATAGATTCAAGCTTTCAACAAGCATATTTATCCCAGAAATTTCAACAAGCATATTCATAACACTGTAACAGCAAGAAGTGCAGAACAGAGCAGAGTACAGAGGAGAACTGGAGCTAACCTGTTTGACAGAGCAGAAGAGCGAAGCAAGGGCGAGTTCGACGGCGCAGCAAGGGCGACGGCGATGATGGACACCCGCGGGTCTGTTCTGTTCGGCTGTTCCTACTTCCTTAGTTCCTTCAGAGATCAGGCCGGCGGTGAGACGAAGAAGATGACGGCGGGCGGCAGGCGGCTGGCGGCTGGCGGCTGGGTGACACCGTAAAAGAGTGAGGTGAGGCGGAAAGGGTTAGGCGCCGTTAGGGTTGGGGGGAATCAGAAATGTGGAAAGTGGAAAACTGGAGGTGGGGTTTGGGGCTGGGGTACCCGTAGGGCTTTTTTTTTTTTAAAAAAAAAAAAAAACCAAAACGACGTCGTTTTGGACAAGGAATTAAAAAAAAAAAACATTTCCGAACCGGTCGGTTAACCAAAAACCGCCGGTTTTCCGGTTTTTATTAAAACCGGCCAGTTCAAATCGGTCCAAAGCAGTTCTCTTCCTTATCCGGTTACATCACTCAACCGGACCGATTATAAGTCCGGTTTACCGATTTTCCGATCGAACCGGCCGGTCCGATCCGGTTCTTACAACTATGGGTGTCGTTCTCTCTTTCTACCTCTTGCTTTCTTTTCCATCTTCTTTCCTTCCTCCTCTCGCGTGATTCCCTCATTCTCCCCCTCATCCATTCTGTTTCTCTTATTTCTCTCTTTTATTTTATTTTATAATTTATTTGGTTACGACTAATTTAAAAATAAAAATTAAAATTTAAGTAAAAAAGACTATTATTAAACTAACTTAAAATTTAGGGAAGATTTTTTATATAAAACAAGATTAGGGACAAAATAATTTTTCATCCTATACTTTAAAAACTAAAATTGTACTTAACCCTTATTTAAACTACTGTATTTACATTTTAATCTTCAATATTGTCCTGGTTAGCTTATGTTATTTGACATAATGAAAAATACAATAATTGGAACCTGCAGAAGGGAAGAAAACAAGTGCAAAGGAAAAGATTGAAGCCATTGATGATGAGAACAAGACAATCACTTATAGCCTCTTTGGTGAAGAAATCAGTAATGATTACAAGACTTTCAAGGGCACCATAAAAGTTTCAGATAAGGGAAGTGGTGGTGGGATTGTGAAATGGACCTTTGAATATGAAAAGAATAAGAAGAATATGACTGCTGCTTCTCCTCAATCTTATTTGGACTTTGCTATTAAGGTCACTCGAGACATTGATGCTCATGTTGCCAAATGCCTTAGCCATAATTAATTAATTAAAATGGATATTGAAGTGTGTGTTTTGGCTTAAATTAATAAATAATGGTGCTTGTATATATGTAATGCATAATAATAATAATAATAATAATAATAGTAATAATAATAATAATGTGTGTTTGCTAAGTTACTCTATCTATTGCACACAATAAAAATAATTAATGGTACTTAGTGTGGGTTGTAAAATATATGTGTGTATGTATTTGCTTTAAGTCTAAATAAGAGAACTCCATTGTTCAGCTTTATTTTAATTTCTCTTTTGGTCTTCATGCATATTGATATATACTATTATAGTACAAAGTATTATTTAGTGCCTATTTTAATATATATATATATATTCAAGTGATGAGAATAATAATTTTCCTAGCAAATATTATAATATTTGTATGATCAAAATGGAGTTGATAAACATTTAACTAAATTGAAAACTAAAAAGTAGAAATAAGAGTTTGGGTATTAGAATTGATACTTAAGTTTAAGGGTATGTAATTGAGTAGATTTATGTTTGCATGAGGTATATATGCAAAATAAAAAATGTGTCACTGTTTTCACTTTTATTTTTAAACCTTATATTTAATTAAAGGTTATTATTTTATTATCATAAAATAGAGTATGGACTCTACTTAAAATACGAGTCATATTACATATTGTAATAATAGAGTGATAAATCCTAAATTTAGTACATACAATTTTATGTATTAAATAATATTGTGACGGTTTAAAATAGTCACTAAAATATAAAAAAAAAATTGTCACTAAATTTAGTAATTTAATGGCGGTTTTAAATTGTCGCGAAATAAAATATAAAAAACACCTTAATAAATAACAAGTATTAAAAATTAGTAATAATTTTATACTTTAAAATGATCACAAACAATTTAGCAACGTTTTTTATCAATAGTGATCCAAAACTGTCGTTATGTCACTGGTGATTTTCAAATTTGCGACGCTTTTTAAAATGTTGTGAAAAAATTTAGTGATAGTTAAAACTGTCGCCAAACAGTAAAGGAAAGCATCACGAAAATATTGTTTTGTTGTAGTGAAAGATATGTTTTTAGGAAGTGATAGGAGATTTAGTTTAGTATATATAGAAAAACTATTTTCATTTCAAGCTTATATAGAAGATAATTAATAAGTTCATTTTTTTATTTTGGCCATGGGGATAATTATTGAGGTTTTGAAAGGATGGATATATAATAATGCACCTCTAGCTAGACTCATAAAGCCCATGAATGAATAGATAAAAATAGAATGCGTAAAGGAATACATATACAAAAAGTTTGATACGATGCAGCCAACATATCATCCAAATTCCAAAGTTTGATCAATGTAAGATGCAAGTATATAATCTTTGAACAGAGACCAAAACCTATTACAACTAAAAAATTAACATATGCTTAATAAGCTGATTATTTTCCCTTAAATTAACATATATGTTCTAAGAAACGAAGGGGAAGAAATAGTAAAATTATTTTTGGTCTTTTTTGTTTCCATTTCCTTTGTACTTTTTTTTCTTACAAAATTCATCTGAATATAAAAAGGTGAAAATTTAAGTGCAGTCGACTCCATATGAAGTTTATATCTGAGAGCCGTTAAATGAAAATTTAGTCAAATCAGTCAAATCATCTAACGGCTCTCATCTATCAAATTCACGTGAAGTCGACTGCACCTGAATTCTTACCATAAAAAACACATAACACATAAATTCTTACATTCCACAGAGATATATGCATTTTTCCACATCTTTGATTAGATGCTATGGACAAATAATATAGTAATCATTTGGAAAAGAAGAAGCTTCAACATTATTGTATTTGTAAGGACCAAGCTTATTGTGGCATTCTGAAGGTCCTGATGGTGGAACTGGCCCTTTTGGTAATTGACTTTCAAATGTGTATTTAAAGTTCCTTAAGTCTCTAATGGACTCACCTCTTGAAACCATTCCCATCAGCACTACAACAACAATAACAACAACCAAACCAAATCGCGGCATGATTGTCTTCTGGCGTGCAAGAAGATTGAACGTGCTTTCTGTGTTTCAAACGCTAAATCAAACACACTCTTAGACTTTTCAGTCTAGTGACGAACGAATATTTTATTGTGTACTAAAAAAAATTTGAGAAGACAACAATTAAAGCTATGAATGATTTTATGATGAATGTTGTTAGAATGAATGTTTGATTGTATATATATTGTTTTGATGATGAGTGACCATGAAAGTAGGGCATTGACTTTTTTTGCATCCATCAAAGAAAATGTGAATGGTGCTTCATATTTTCAACTCACATGATGTATGAATTAGATATATATGTAAAACGAACCAATTTGGGTTGGTCGAGTGGTCAGCTCACTCGTCCACTTAAATAAGTATTGGGGGTTCGAATTCCACCTTGTGCATGCAGCAATTCATTGGCCAGCGGCAGATCCTTAAATGAAGCTTCGATCCGCGACGAATTAGTCCTTGACCTGTCGGGTTGGGGGATATCGTGGACAACCAAAAAAAGATATATATGAAAAACATTAAAAGCTACTTTGTGTATAGTGGGAATTAATTAGCATCTTTTGATGAACAAGGTGTTTGAAAAATGTTGGTTCCATCTTTCATGAGTTGAATTTATGAATTGGAGCAGCCAGCCAATTTAGACACAACATAGTGATAACAAACAAAATGGGATTTTTTGAATCTTAGGGAAGAAGTCCACCAAATTATACATTTTTATTATTATGGGCCATTGAAAATTTTAATACTTTAATCATTGAACCTTGTTTGTTATGGCCAACTCTATGACTTTCTCTATTAAATGTAATATTAAGTTGATCGGCATCTTTAGTACATTATTAAATGAAGTTTGAACACGTAGACTTTATTATACATATATTATCTACACTTTTTTAAGTATGTTTTGATCATTATTTAAGAAAATTTTATTTTTTTAATCCACATAATGTTATTGAAAGATAAAAAATAATTAAAATAGTTACCAAAATAAAGAATTTCTTAGAAATTTTTGAATATTTAAATTTTATTTTATTTATAGAGTAGACAATTCTCAAGAATATGTGTGTGAACTTGGATTCAATTGCGAAACACAAATAATAAAAAAAAATTGCATACCATAAAGAGTAATAATAGAAAAAATTCTACATCTTTTTTTTTTGTCACGGAATATTTGACATTTTTTTTGTCTACGGTATTTTTTAATTTGATAGGTCAATAATTAATCTGTTGCGGATCGAAATTTTATTTAAGAGTTTGTTATTAACCAATAAATTATTGTATGTATAAGGCCGAATAGGCTTAGTTTGGTAAAGTTTTTACTTTTTGAAAGTAGCTTATGAAAGTTGTCTTTTTAAAAGCTGCAGCACTTGCGTTTAGTAAAATCAAATTAAAAAAGACTTTTAATAAGCACAAACAGCACAATTGTGTTTGATAAAACAGCTTTTAAAACTTAAAAAAATTATAATAAACATGTTTATAACGAACAATAATTTCTTTTTTCAAATTTTTTAAAATAAAAAATTATTTTATATATTGGCTCACCTTTACAGATTACAAAAAATAGGACACATATCTCAAATAAGGTGTTTGCTACGGTACGATGATAAATTCATACGTACCGATACGTTTAAAATATAGACAAATAACAATAAGACATGTGAAATTTATTTTCTACGTCAGCATTTAATTTTTTCTTTTTTAAATATATAGTATATCACCACTTTTACTAAAACACCCTTTTAATTAAATAAAAATAAAAAATATTTATTTATTTAATTTTATAAAAAGACTTAAACATCCTTCCTTTATTTGATTAGACAAAAATATCCTTTTAAATTAATCAAATTTTAAAATTCAATTAATCTTAATTTTATAGTTTCAAATAATTGAAACAATAAAACAAAAACATATTAAAAAAATAAAAAATCAAAATTGTTCTTCATCTATGTTAAATATATTAAAAAAATAAAAAACAAAAATTGTTCTTCATCTGAGTTCAGAAACCTTATCGTCTCTCTGCTCCTCGATCTCTCTCATCTCTCTCACTGTGCGTCGCACGCAAGAGGCCATCGTTTTGAATTAAACTATGTCGTTTTGGTTCCGGCACGGATGACCTTCCTTCCCCTTACCTTCAGTCTTCATTCCAAACCCTATCTTACCAGCTTCTCCCCAAATCAAAAAAGGAAGTTGAAACAGGAAATCTAGCTTCTCCACCACCGCCGCAAGGACTGCCGCCGTCCGTCGCTCTCAGGCACTACCATCTGGTCGTTCGTGCTTCTTCCTCCTTCAAGAATCACAGCTTCTTCTTCCTCGAGCTCGGCGCGTCAGTTCCTGGTATTCATCTGCTCCATTGCGCTCCTACCGCCATCCGTCGAGCGCTCAGTCACCATCATCTTCGTCTGGTCGTCGCAGATTCTTCCAACCCACCACCGTCTTCTAAGTTGTGTTCGTCGCCTGGCCTCTGTCTCCGTCGCGATTCTGCCCTCCTCTTCTCAGACTGCCCAGAAGAAAAATCCATCTCCATTCCAGTTTCCTTCCTTCGAGTTCAGAGAGCAGAAGCTCAACCAAGAAAAAAACCTTAGACTTCGACGGTCAGTTCACTGCTAACTTCTTCTGCGTTTTTTATTTATGCCATGTTCAATGATTATTTGATTATTGAATATTTGATTACTGATTATTTGTTCAAGTACTCTCTCTCTCTAATAAGAATGTGTATGAAACTATAATGTTGCTATCAATAAGCCTACACAGACCCTTCCTTTCTTGCTTTGACACATTTGGATGTGCCTATAACACACAAAAGAAGCAACATTATAGTTTCATACACATTCTTATGAGAGAGAGAGAGAGTACTTGAAAAAATAATCAGTAATCAAATATTCAGTAATCAAATAATCATTGAACATGGCATAAATAAAAAACGCAGAAGAAGTTAGCAGTGAACTGACCGTCGAAATCTAAGGTTTTTTTCTTGGTTGAGCTTCTGCTCTCTGAACTCGAAGGAAGGAAACTGGAATGGAGATGGGTTTTTCTTCTGAGCAGTCTGAGAAGAGGGGGGCAGAATCGTGACGGAGACAGAGGCCAGGCGACGAACACAACTCAGAAGACGGTAGTGGGTTGGAAGAATCTGTGACGACCAGACGAAGAAGATGGTGACTGAGCGCCCGACGGACGGCGGCAGGAGCGCGATGGAGCAGATGAATACCAGGAACTGACGCGCCGAGCTCGAGGAAGAAGAAGCTGCGATTCTTGAAGGAGGAAGAAGCACGGACGACCAGACGACGATGGTAGTGCCTGAAAGCGACGGACGGCGGCAGTCCTTGCGGCGGTGGTGGAGAAGCTAGGTTTCATGTTTCAACTTCCTTTTTTGATTTGGGGAGAAGCTGTTAAGATAGGAGTTTGGAATGAAGACTGAAGGTAAGGGGAAGGAAGGTCATCCGTGCCGGAACCAAAACGACATAGTTTAATTAAAAACGATGACGTATTGCGTGCAACGCACAGTGAGACAGATGAGAGAGATCGAGGAGCAGAGAGACGAGAAGGTTTCTGAACTCAGATGAAGAACAATTTTAGTTTTTTTTTTTTAATATGTTTAATATAGATGAAGAACAATTTTGATTTTTTATTTTTTTAATATGTTTTTATTTTGTTGTTTTAATTATTTGAAACTATAAAATTAAGATTAATTGAATTTTAAAATTTGATTAATTTAAAAGGGTATTTTTGTCTAATCAAATAAAGAAAGGATGTTTAGTCACTAAATAAAAAGAAGTCACCAAAAAATAAAGAAAGGATGTTTAAGTCTTTTTATAAAATTAAATAAATAAATATTTTTTATTTTTATTTAATTAAAAGGGTGTTTTAGTAAAAGTGGTGATATACTATATATTTAAAAAAGAAAAAATTAAATGCTGACGTGGAAAATAAATTCCACATGTCTTATTATTATTTGTCTATATTTTAAACGTATCGGTACGTATGAATTTATCATCGTACCGTAGCAAACACCCTCAAATAAACTACTCTTATGATTATATATCTATATTTACATTTGTATATACACGTTGTTATTATAATTTTGACTAATGTTCATGCAAGGAAAATTTTATGATTGATTTTCATAAACCAAGTCAACTTCTTCACATTTCAAAGAACAGATAAAAAAACAAACAAACATCATAGATCTACTGAAAAATACAAAAACAACGCACAAAAAATAATATAAATAGATAGAAGTTCTTACCTGATATGTGATAGAGATGTATTTGTGTTAAAATTTGTGAAGATTAGGTTGAAAAATAAAAAAATATATGAAGACTGTGTTAGAATTTGTGAAGGTTAGAACGAGAAGCTAAAAATATATGAGGATTTCAATGGCAATATAATAGCGGGGAATATGTGCAGGAAAATAAATAAAATTTGATAAGCACAAGCCAGTTTTGAAAAGCTTCCGCTTAGGTGCTTTCAAAAGCATCCCTAACTTTTAAAAGCCGTAAGCACAAGCACTTGGACTTTTTAATTTACCAAATACAAAATGAGGTGCTTGTGGTTTTTAAAAGTACAAACACCTCTTAAAAAAGTTTTACTAAATCAAACCTTAAATCAACTCAAGTTAGTTAATATTGGACATCTAAAATTAGAGTAAAGTACCAATCCGGTCCCTATCCATTTTCCAAAATGACAAGACGGTCCTTAACCAAAAACACGTTCCATTACGGTCCCTAACCCTATATTCCGTCTGCCAATCCGGTCCTTCTGTCAGTTTTCTGGCGAAAACTCGACGGAAATTGCTGGCGTGTCAGGTTAAAAAATGGACAGGGACCTAGTTGTCTCTAAATTTAAATTGGTTAGGGGTTTATTTGTCTTTATTATTCTTTAATCAATATTTTTAATTATATTTTTATTTATTATATTAATATTTTTTTAATAAAAAAAATACAAACTAATTAATAAATTATTCAAATTTAAAAATATCATTTATTATGAAACAAAATAAATAATTTTTAAATATAATTTTTAAATACATAAATAATAAACATTAAAATTCAGTTAATACATTAATAATAATAACTAGTGATAGATCCAAAAAATTTTGATAGTGAGAGCAAAATATATATAACGTGATAATAATTTTTGTAATAAAAATATTACGTTTACATATAAAATTAGCTATCAAATTATCTACTATAAATTTGAGTATAAATACATATATTAACTTATTTTTAATGTGTATTTTGTATTTCAAAATTTGTATTTTAAGATTTATTCTGTACAAGTGATTATTTTATATTTACGTAGCATAATTGTTGTTATAATTATATTTTATTATTATAAAATATGATTAGGTTTTAAGATATCTAATTACAAATTAAAATACGAAAATAGTAATTTAAATAATAATACATAATTTAAAATTTAATTTTTTATATTTCATATTTTGAAACATTGACAATATAATCAAAATGTCCCTTTTTTTAGTAAAAAAAAATGTCTTTTTTTTGTATATGTCGTTAAACAATCATTTAAAACTCAACTTTCATACAATTAGCTCTTGATGATATTCATAGTTGAAAAAATTCATTTAATTAGTGTAGTTATTATGAAAAAAAAAAACTAAAGCTAATTTCAAAAGAAGAAACACAAATGGATAGATAATATTCTTTTGAGCCAATTTCTAAAAAAGAACACCAATCTTATTTAAATTTAAAAATTGATTATTATAATAGAAATCTAATATGAAGTTCTCAAATTGATTATCAAGTGTCGAAAGTTGAATAAAAAATTATTGTGGGGTCAAATTTAATAATTTAATGGAGGCAAATAAATATTATTATTATATACTACTCAATAAAATTTCAAACTGTAGTGGGAGCGCTTGCCCCCACACCTATAGGAGTGGATCCATTGGTCATTGGTGATAATAACCTTATGATATACTATTAGTATTATAAATAATGAACACATTATTTGATATATAGTAAACTTTTTTTTACTAGTAACAAATTTAATTTTTTATCTCTTTAAACTAAATTAATAATTCTATTATGTTTTATTTCATTTAGTATTAGTAGCCTACTCATAGTGTATTTTAGTGTAAAGATATCAAATAGAATTATTAATTTAGTTTAAAGAGATAAAAAATTAAATTTGTTATTAGTCAAAAAAAGTTTACTATATATTAAATAATGTGTTCATTAGTTTTCACGTTATTGTAAAAATTAGCTAGATCATAATACTAATAGTATATCATAGGATTATTATTATTAATGTATTAACTGAATTTTAATGTTTATTATTTATATATTTAAAAATTATTTATTTAGTTTTATAATAAATGATATTTTTAAATTTGAATAATTTATTAATTAGTTTGTACTTATTTATTAAAAAAAATATTAATATAATGAATAAAAAAATAATTAAAAATATTATTTAAAGAATAATACAGACAAATAAATCCCTAACAAATTTAAATTTAGAGACAACTAGGTCCCTGTCCATTTTTTAACTTGACACGTCAGCAATTTCTGTCAAGTTTTCGCCGGAAAACTGACAGAAGAACTGGGTTGGCAGACGGAATACAGGTCAGGAACCGTAATGGAACGTGTTTTTAGTTAAGGATCGTCTTGTCATTTTGGAAAATGGACAGGACCGGATTGATACTTTACTCTCTAAAATTACGATATTACCTATGCGGCTATGCCCATATTTAACGAAATCCCCCGTTAGCCCCTATTTTGTAGAAAATTGGCGATTTTAGGCCCATGTTCCCAGTATTGGGCCAGCCCAAAACGATGGTGTCCAAAAAAAAATACCGTCAGCGCCACTTCTGTGGTTGCCTCACACCAGTCAGTTGTCTCCGCCGTCCCCCTCTGCAGCCTTCGCCTCCTACTCTCTCTCTGCTCTTCTTGTGCTTAACTTTGAACCGGTTCGAACCTGTTTTAAACCGGTTATAACAAAACCCGATTTGAATAACTCGAACCAGGACTTCTGGTTTTATTTCTCAGAAAAACCACCTCCTTTTCGTTAGGCGCGTCACTGCAACTTCGTGAACCTTAGAATCCCCAAAACCAACTTGCTTCGCTTTTTTGCTTCTCTCTCTTTTTTCAACGAAGATAAGTCGGTGAAAATTGAGGAATAAAGCAAAAAATTCTGAACTCTATTGATTGATTCCCTCAAAGTTGAAGCAACTTAACCTTTTTCGAATTTATGGCTATGAACTCCAGATTCAGTTGCTTGCCACAAGCTTTTCACATCACAAGGTCTTCTAAGCCTTTCCTCAGGTCTTTAACTTCGAATTCTCACTTTTCTTTGGCTTCGTAAGCATCGGTTCAAGTGTTTATTTCATTTACTTAAATGTGTGAGAAAAATTAAATTTAATTAAATCATTTATATTTTGCAATGTTTCTGATATCCAAAGCCTTCTAACAATGTTGTAATTTGAATCTCGTGCAGCTTCTCAGTTAAACTCCAAGGACAATCAGAAGTCAGGTATTTTTAGTTTCAACTCATTCAAGGTTCTCTGACAGCTATGTCAATAATTTACATTAACTAGTGTGAATTATGAATTGTTGTTCTTTAATTTAATTTTAGCATGTTGGAGAAAGAACTAATGGTTAATAATAGTTGTGTATTTTTTTTCTGGTTAATTTTGTGTTGTATTGTATTGTTTTGCAATTGCAGGAGGGTTGTGAAAATGTCTGCTGTAGAAACCACAAACTCTAGGATATCGTATGAGTCCTTTGCAATAAAGCCTCCTTCACACCCAACTTATGATTTGAAGGGCATTATCAAGTTAGCCCTTGCAGAAGATGCCGGAGATCGAGGTTTATGCCTGAACTTTTACTTCTCTAAGTTTTGTTGTACTAGCTGTCTTTTTCTTACTGTAGTGCACTCTGAGCAAAACTATTTGGTTTTCTCTTGTTGAGCTTATCTAGATAAACGAATGTAAATAGTAGTGATATTTTGATACATGTAGTGCATATGTAACTTTTAATAACAGAGGTGTTTTACTGTAGGTGATATAACGTGCATGGCCACCATTCCATTTGACATGGTGGTTGAAGCTTATTTTTTGGCAAAGGAGGATGGCATCATTGCGGGGATTGCACTTGCAGAGATGATATTTTATGAAGTTGATCCTTCCTTGAAGGTATGAAAGCGATGAACAGATTTCCTTTACCGTATGCATCGTTAATACTTGGCTGAGTTGTTGTACAATTATTTTCAAATATCAGGTGGAATGGTCTAAAAAGGATGGTGATGATATACATAAAGGTGTACAGTTCGGAAAAGTTCATGGTAAGATAGTGACATAATTAAGCAAGGGGGAAAAGTACATCATTTATTTGTGAATGATTTCATGAAAGTCTGCTATCAATCCTCAGTAATTTAAGTGTAGGACGGGCACATAACATTGTTGTGGCCGAGAGGGTAGTGCTAAACTTTATGCAGAGGATGAGTGGCATCGCAACTTTAACAAAGGTAGGATTGTTTTTCCAATTCCGTTTCTTTTGCCACCGGATTGTTACGGAATTAGTTAGCTGGCTTTAACTCCCCCTTTTAAAAGACCCCTATTCCCTGGAATGTTATTTATGTCAATTACAGGCAATGTGGGGAATATTCGATCAAAATTGTCAATTGGCTGATATTATTTGATTTAATTTCTTAAGCTGGATTACTAGAGTTTGTGTTATCCTAATGGTCAGTAAAAAATTATCATATTATCCTAGTTATATTTCTAACTTCATTACATATTTCATGTTCTTTCACAGGCAATGGCTGATGCAGCATACCCTGCATATATGTTGGAGACTAGAAAAACTGCTCCATGTTTACGTTTATTGGATAAGTGGGCGGTCTGGACTTTCAATCACTTCCTTTCTGTTATTAATGGGCATTTGTACTTTGACAAATAATTTTTATAAAGGAGGTACATCTGTTTCTATAGGTATTAATTGGTGGAGGTCGGAATCATAGGATGGGTTTGTTCGATATGGTGATGATAAAAGATAATCATATATCAGCAGCTGGAGGTGTTTCAAACTCCCTCAAAGCTGTTGACCTGTATTTAGAGCAAAGAAACCTAAAAGTGGAGGTTGAGGTAGTTGTGGTCTGATTCATTTTTTTTATATATGCAGTTCTTTTTCTTGTTATCTGAAACATTTTGGTCTTCAATCAACTTTTTAAAGCTAATGATAATTGTGATTCCTGCCAAATGCCACGCACTAACTGACTTGTGTTTGCAGTTAATGTGATTTAGAGCTATTAACCATTTGCGTAAATAGAACATGTACTGGTAGTAACTGTGCAGCATGTAATAGAGGACAAAATCTGGTTGAGACCATGGTTTTTGATAAGTTTGTTTCATTTTTACCAGGTTGAGACCAGAACTCTTGAGGAAGTTAAAGAAGTATTACATTATGCTTCCCAAACGAACACCTCTTTGACCCGGATAATGTTGGATAATATGGTTTTACCTCTACCAAACGGGGATGTGGACATATCAATGCTGAAGGAAGCTGTGCAGTTAGTCAATGGAAAATTTGAGACTGAGGTATTCATGACTAAAATTTGTTTAGTTCAATCGTGCCATATGTTTTGAATTATTTTTTAAATAAATGCTTTAGAATATTTGCTATTGATTTGATATTTTTTATATATGAATGGTTTACTTGTTCTGTTTGAGAAACTAGCTTATCTTCTCAATCATTTATTCTTTAAAGAGGTGGATGTAAAATTCAAAATTGTCGAACAGTGTGTAAGTTTTGGGTCCAATGTTTTACACGTTATGTCTTGAGGTCACTATTTTCCAATGAACATGAAGCATGATATTAAAGATTGGTGGTGTAATGGTTTTCTTGTGGTCAGTTTGGTACTGGTGGAGGTTATCATATTCTGTTAAGGCGAATACCATTTTTTGTTTGGACTTGTTAGCTTTGCATTCATTATTTGTAGATAATAGTAAATTGTGGCCATTGATGTGGATATCTTGGAATTGTTCCTTCAAGTTCACAACTAGCATGCTGTTTTCCTTTTTATAATGGCAGGCATCAGGCAATGTTACTCTTGATACCGTACATAAAATCGGACAAAGTGGAGTAACCTACATTTCCAGGTAAAATTATGTTTTGCGTCGCTCCGTATTAATATCCTTCTGTCTCTTCCTGCATTGTTATATGTGCACTAATGAAAATTTGTGTGTCCTGCTTTGCAGCGGTTCGCTGACTCATTCTGTGAAGGCACTTGACATCTCCCTCAAGATTGATACCGAATTGGCACTCAAAGTCGGAAGGCGTACCGGACGAGCCTGATTATCCCTACCTAAAAAATAATAATGTCCAAGCACTCAAATCCTTTCTTCTAGTTGGTGCTTACTATGCTGCATTTTAAAACTCAAATCAAAGATATAAAGCAGTTCCAGAATGGTTGGATGATAGAATTATAATCTAAAGAGTAAGCTCTCACTATCAGATTAATATGTTGTTTAAGGTTCTAGAGTAATAAAGTAATAATGTGAATTCTTTTACTAGCTTAGTCTAGCAAAATTGTATAGATTAAGCTTATTATAGATTGCAGGTTTTTTCCTTTTCTACATAGGCGTTGGTCAAATAATGCCAGATGCTGAAGTTCATTTTATCTTCTGATTTTGTTTTCCCTTTTTATAGTTGAAAAATGGTAGCAAGGGAAAATCTTGTCCAAGAAAAGCTTCATTTGCACAGTATATCTAATGGTATAAGGTCAATTTATTATAAGCTTCATTTACATACACATTGCATTGGTGCCTATATAACAAAAACTATCGCCTGTTATTTTAAGTAATAGTGCAGCCATGTAGGATCAAATATATATACCATTATCATCATCATCATCATCATTCTAAATGGATAAGCAAATCCTACATCATATAGCATTCACCCACGCACGTAAAACTATTTTCTTTTCTTTATTTATTATTTTATTTTTCCCTAAATAGCATCTTTAGATTAAACGACTGGCTATGTTTTCTTGATAATGTGGACTAATGAACTAACCATAATAGTGGCTTGCTTATTATATAGGGGAGTTTGTTTGATCCTTAGCCTCTTAGCCTTAGGGAATCTATTCAAAACTTGTTTGTTGCTAAATTGTTTTTATTTGTGTTTTTTTTCTTTAAAATGTTTTTTAGGCTCATAGGGCCATTGATTGAAAAAGTTAAACCCCATCAAATAATTGTGTTATTTTATAGTATATTTTATTTACTTTATTTCTCCTTCTTAAATGGTGTTTGTGGCTGCCAACTCTTCGGCTAATAAGGACCTCGTTGATATATGATTTCAAATGTGGTGAGAGTGACCATGACCTGCTACCATCTATGACCTTTCGATCGATCAAGAATTATTCAGAAAATTAGATAATCGTGTTTATCTTATCTTCTATTTGTTGCTAATCCTAGATGCCAAGTTCAATTTTTTAATATTCATAGGAAACAACAACAATTTTTATGGCAATCATGGTTCGTAATACTAAAAATCGATTATCAATTGGCCACCACTTATAGAAATTTCATTTGAAATCTTATGAAAAATATGTTATATTATTATAAATAAATTTGATTATTCATTTATTATAATTTTGATTATTTTACTGGTTTATTATTTAGTTGAAAAAATATGTGAATTGATATATAAATATATAATAATTAGTGATTAATTTAGTAGTTAATTTTTTTACTTTTATATATATGAATTTTGTATTTAACTTTATCTCCCACTTTCAAACATTTTCTATAAGCAATTTATTTCTAACTTTACTATTTTTATTAATAATAATATTGGTTATATAAATACTCAGCCATGTTGAAAATGACCTACTTGTCATAAATCAAATGATTCGGAAACAATAAAAATATTTTGTGGATTATTTATTAAGTTTTATACATCAGACTGAGCCGATCAAGATATATTTTTATTATTGAGTCGCATTTCACCTGATGATGATAAAAAAAAAAAGTGCATAAACTTGGTATTTAAAACAGTTTACATTTATTTCTAGAGTTCTTACTAAATCAGTATTTAAAAGATTTAGATACTAAAAAAATAATTCTAAAAGATATTAATTATAAAAAATATTTGATAAATTTTAAAATTTAACAAATGTGATCTTCTTTTGTTCAGAGTTTATTTTCAATAAGCATAATACTAAAATGATGGTCAAAATTAGACTATCTTACTAATTCTAAACCTAAATTAGTTATGTGACATTTTAAATTAATTTTCAATAATTGAGTTAGAAATAAAAATCCTAAATCAATTGACTCATACCCTAAAAATATTCATTGATTAACATAACTAGTAATGTTTAAAATATAAGTCAATTGATTTGGGACTCTTATTTCTAATTCAATCATCGCAAAATTTAATTTAAAAAATATCACATAAGTAATTTAGGTTCAGAGTTAATCAGATCATCTAATTTTTGTGGCCACCTATCAAAAATGAGCTCCAATAAAGGATGAGTATGCTTGTCAATTTTAAAATTTTTCAAGAGTTTTTTTGTCGTTAACATCTTTTAAAGTTGTTTTTATGTGCGTCTGAATCTTTTGGATACCAATTTAATAGTAAACTCTTATTTTTATTGTGAGTATTATACTTAAATATAGGAAGTTAAATTTTACTGATTTGAATAAAAACTCTAGAATTATTATTATTATTATTATTATTATTATTATTATTATTATTATTATTATTATTATTATTATTATTATTATTATTACCTTTTGATAATAATTTAATTTTAATATACTGCCAGTGTAAAATAATTTTATACGTACATTTAATTACGTAATATCACATCACTTTAATAAAAAAAAAAATTTTTTACATTAATCGGCTAATCGCATAAATTATTATTAAAAAATATGATTCGGCAACTATGTAAAACATTTTATGCTATGAATACATTAAAATTAAACTCTTTCGATAATTACTCTCTACCATGCATTATAATATTACATATTGACTATTGTTTTCTTCGGAATAATTAATGTACATATTATATTTGTATCATTTCATTATATATAACGCTGTTGAACGAAACCATTATAGGTTTACAGTTATTGATGACAACTATAAGGGTTCCACACACATATGAAAACTAATACAAAAACGCCCTTATATATAGTGCCTTAATTAACATGGTTTGCATTCATATATATATATATATATATATATATATATATATATATATATATATATATATATATATAACTCTATCTTATAGATATGAAACTAATTAAACTCCTTCATTCACCTTTTTCAGTTATGAAGCCACTGCTAGTGGAGTCCTTCCTTCACTGATTGGCATGAAACTCACTCTTTTCTGCAAGTGTTGTTAATCCAAAGAAAAAGGAAAATTAGTGCTTACAAACTTTATATTATTTATATTCTAATAAGCATTCATAGATATATAAATCTAGTTTAATATTATTAGACACAAAGTCGTTAGATAATGCATGCAATTGTTCCTAAAAGAATATAGTTTCTTCTAACAACTCCTTCATAAATTAATGGTTATAGCTATATGGATTCTCATCACGTACAAAAGATTGTAGTTTTTTTCTTTTAAGATGCTTTGCTTTAAGTAATGTGAAGGATAATCATTATTTAGAGCAGAACCAACAAAAATTGAAAAGGACATTGTAACGGGGCTCGAATCTTAATGGCGTAATTAATTAATTTGAATTGAATAATTGATTAATATGAATTATTATTTAAATCATTAATCTTTATAGTTTTTTTAAATTTGTAATTAGATTCTTATAATTTTTTTTAAATTGGGTTTTTATATTATTTTTTATTTTATAATTAGATTTTTGCTAGGTTAAAAATGTTCGAGTTAATGAAATATTTCTCTATAAAATGAAGGTATTTACAATTAAGAACCTAATTAGATATTTGTTTACATATTTTTTGAGAGAAATATTTTGTTATTTTTAACATTTTAATATAAAAATGATCTAATTATAAAATTAAAAACAGTATAAAAATTTAATTGAAAAATAAAAATCTAATTGTAAATATGGTAAAATAATAGTAATTGATAGAGTGATTAAATAAAAGGTTTAATTTGAATGGTTATTGATGCAATGTAAAACAGTGAAGGATAAGAGCTACATACAAGCTACTTAATTACTTACAATTAAAAAAAATTAAAGAATAATTGAATTGTAGTGTTAAAAAAAATGGTTGATCTTGTTTTATTCAAATAAACTATTCCTTAAAAATAAACTAAATCTTTAAGTTGAACCGTAAGGTAATTTTTAGAAGTAGAGATTGGAATTGGAATTGTATTTAATAATCTGATATTAAAATTAAAATTTTAGTCTCGTAACATAAAATTTTAATTTTTTTAGCATTTTTAAAAAATAAAAATACAGAGAACTAAAATTTTTAGAAATAGAGACTAAAATTTTTATAATATTTTTTTTAAATATTTTTATTTAATTTTTTAAATTTTAAATTTATCTCTCGATCTCCATATTTATCTTAAACTAAACATGATACTAAAATATAACTCAATCAAATATATTTTACACCAAACACAATATAAAAACTTAATTTAATCTATATCTTCCAATTTCAGTCTCAATTTCTGTCTCTCAATAACATAACATGTGTTAGTCGTTAAACCTGCATCTTCATGTGAAGATAACTAGTCTTCACGTGAGTTGTTCCCATATGTGACATTTATAATAGTGCAAATTATTATTGATTGACGATGAATAATAATATTAAGTAATTTTTTGTCGTGTTACTTAGGAAAATACAATTCGTTTGAAATTTTGCTAAAAACAAGAGAGACCTAAGTACCTAACCCCCTTACCAAACGACCTTAGGGATATATATACCTTAGGATAAATAATAAGAAAATTTTTTTAAGTGTAATTTTTAACCGTTGATCTTAATTATATATATTATATATATTTTTTATAATTAAAATCAACGATTAAAAATCAGTGAAACACCGGTATGACGGTACACTTAAAAAATTTTCTAAATAATAATGTTTAAGAAGAAAAAGAAAGTACACTACTATCATCTACGATACGTACTATGCACACTCCTCTTAGGAAATAATTTATTATTGTTATACTCATAAACTACTAAAAGAATTAGGACTCCCTTGTTTAATTACTACAATTTTGATTAATAATCAAAGTTATTGCTGGCTAAAATTAGACATAACATTAATGATAGCATAAGATAATAATAAATTTGTGCACTGTGTTTTCACTTCTCACTAACTCATCAATTTAATTAGTCTCTAAATTAGTGAAACTAAATTGATTGTTATCTCCATTAATAACTTAGATCATTCATTCAAAAGTCACATTTTATGAGTAATCTTGCCAACTTCTTTTATCTTTACTTTTACCTTAAGAGTTTAATTACTTTAAGTATAAAATTTTTTCATCAAACATATCAAACAACTCATATATGTAAGTATACCAAACATAAAACTCAAATATCATTTCTACTTCTAAGACATGGTGAATCAACATGCATACACATTTGTCAATGACAACAAAAGTGGTCATTATTTTATGTCTTAGCTATATATAAATCAGTAAATATAAAGATAATTCTTAATAGGTGGAAACTTCGGTGCAGTGTTGACTTCACGTGAAGTTGATGGCTAAAAACCGTTAGATAAAAATTTAGTCAAATCAGTCAAATCATCTAACTGCTCTCGACTACTAACTTCACGTGAAGTCGACTGGACTTGAGTAAATAACAAAAATCTTATCAACATCTTTATGTATTAATGAATTTTGTCATTAATTCTTATAAAAAAGAGCACCAATTTTAAGTAATATTCATTAAGAAAGTAATTAGTAAGTAAATATTAAGATATATATTATGGTGGTAAAGAGAAAAAACCAATGTTAAATTTGGTGAAAACTCAGGTGAAGTCGACTTCACGTGAAGTTGATATCTAAGAGTCGTTAGATGAAAATTTAGTCAAATCAGTCAAATCATTTAACGGCTCTCAATTATAAACTTCACGTAAAGTCGACTACACCTGAGTTTCTACCGTTAAATTTTATGATTATTAATTTAGTATAAAGTATAAACCGTACCTGCTGATGTGTCTTTGGATTGTCACCAACCCTGTTTCTTGCAGCCTTCCAATGAACATGGTGGTCCAACATCACCACTTCCTCATCATTTTCCTCAATAATCTCATCTATGTTTTTGTTTTTGTTGATGTCACCATTGCCAATGCACAAACCCATGATCCTCTCTCCTGCTTCAACCTCATCTTTGCTCTCTTTGATAAGCTTCTCCACCTCTGCCTTTGGAAGCCTCAGCTTTAGCCTCAAAGGCTGCAATTGCGACTGTGGCTGTGACTGTGGCTGTGGCTGTGATATTATTTTGGTCTGCTTCATGATCGTGAGATCAGAAGCAGACCTTCTAGAAAGAGCTAGGCTTTCGAGCCTATCTCTTGCGCTCATGTTGATGACTCCAGAGCGCACCCTTCTGGGTGCTACTGAGGACTCCTTTGGAAGTTCGACCAAGAAATACAGCCTTTTTGGCTGTAATTCTTGGTTTGCTTCCAAAGGTTTTGCCCTTACGCCATAATGCTTCACTGCCTCTGACTCGAGAAGAACAAGACCTGCAGGGTGGTCCTTAAGAACTTCACTTGCTCTCACCGGTGCCTTGATCTTGAAGGTTTCCCCATCAATTTTCATCACCTTTGTGGTTTTCTTCCCACCCAAGCTATTTCCCATTGTTGAATTTTGTGTTTGTGTTTGGGTTTGGATTTTTTTCAGCAATGATGAGAGTTTGTGACTGAGGCACTCCCAAAAGAGCAAGCAAAGTTGGTCTTTAAGGGTTGATAATATAATGATTATGATAATCATACTATTCCTACATACTATTACTGCCACTAATAATAATAATAAAACAACAACAACAATATTATTTTTATATTTAAATAATTGATTAATGTCTATATTTTAGATAACGGATACTAATAGTAATGATTAGCAGGTTATTATTTTAATTTAAATTATTGATATAAAATATAATAAATAATAAAAAAAATTCAAAAATGAGTCATATTTAGTTCAAATTTAATACAAAAATATGCTAGATAAATAAAAATAGATAAAAATCACAGTCTAGCTAATGGTTGTAGATAAGATAGATAAAAGTGAGAAATTTATTTATAATAATAATAATAATAATAATAATAATAATAATAATAATAAGATAAAAACTGATATGCAATTGTCTGAGGTTGATAGTTGAGAAGAATCGATAGACAATAATTTAGTTAAACTTATTAAATTATCGCATAATTTTTTAAATATTAACTTTATACGAAGACAATTACATATAAATTTTTACTTAATAATAATAACCAAATTTCTATTTATTCCATAGAATGCTCATAAGACACCAAAAGGTGTAGGGTTTCACGTGAGAAATGGTGGTTGTGAGATAATGACATTGTTGTGTTGTGAGGGTGGTTGTGGATTTTGGGATGATTAATTAGTCAAGAAAGAAGGCACACTTTGAAAATAGGACAAAGTTTTTGACAACACGTACCGGTACATAAATCTCCAAACTAAGTTGAATTTCATCAATTAATATAATGTTTTATAAAGAAGAGGAAGAAAATAAAATATTGCTATAGTATAGTGCTGTATTTAGGGGACTTGTCTTTGCTTATTTGTTTCTGTTTTTCAACCACCATGCCATGATCTTCAACGTTAAGCCCCAGTTGGTAGATTTTAATAACAAGATATAAATATTTTAGAGAAATCATATACATAGAGAATCCAAAAATTATCAAGTATAAATATAGACATTTTTAAATGAATTCACATGCAAAACTACTCTAATTTGTTCTCTTCTTTTATTTTTTTTTTTAATTGTCTATAATTGGCAATAAGTATTGGTTAATAAGATGGTAAATAACTTACACTCTTTTTAGGAGGCATTGGGTTCAACTATATATTAATTAGAATGGAGCCACTCAGATAAAGATATCTAAAACGTCTTTTTTTAAAGATATTTTTTAATAATTAAAATTTAGTACATATAATCGATTAAACTGTATTATTTTTGTCAAAATTAGGTCAGATAAATTAATTTAATCGAAAAAAATAGTAAATCAAATCTTGAACCGGTATAATTAATATTATTTTTTATAAAAAGTAACTACAATATCCTTATTATAAAAAATGACTAAAATACTCCTAACCCTATAACGATAAGAAGTAAAGGGCTAGAATTTAAAATTCTCAAAATTAATTATATATATATATATATATATATATAATAGGAGTATTTTAAGTCATTTTCTATAAAAAAATAATATTAATTTAGATCAGTTTAAGATTTGATTCACCATTTTTTCGGTCAAATTAATTTGTCTGACTTATTGTTAACAAAAATAATACGATTTAATTAATTATATGTATTAAATTTTAATGACTAAAAATATCTTTAAAAAAAAGATGTTTTAAACGTCTTTATCTGAGTAGCTCTCTAATTAAAAAAATGTAGGGTTCGTTACTCATAAGTTATAACTCAATTTAATCAATTACTTAAGACGAGAATAATTCGTTTTTTATTATATATAATCAGTAATAATTTAGCTTTTTTACTTTGATTCTGAGTTTGTAACTATCGAGCTTAATGATCGATAAGAAGAAAAGAATTTAATCGTTTCAAGAATTGAGATATATATCCGACAAAATTACCACACAAAAAAGTATAAATAACTGATATAAATGTGTATTAATTTATATATATATATAAGATAAAAATAGAACAAATAACATTATTTTCTTAATTTAAAAAAGTTGGTTTGGTTTTTGTCATGTCTTCAAAGATGTGTGACTAACGGTAATCACGGCGCGGATTAAAGGGTTAATCAAGTATTTATTATGTCAAAGTTTGGCATTTAGTTTGTGGATTATGTGAGTTGATGATGATTTTGACTTTTCCTTGTAAGGTGTATATGAAACAAGAACTCTCTATTCCCCCATCAAGTCCATCTTTTGGGTAGTTAAAAAGCTATTAACAGAGTTGTTGAAAAGTGATTTATTTCTTAGCTTCAAATAATTTTTTCATTATTTGGTCCACTAATTTGTACCCATATATATTAATTATTTCTTCCAATAAAGAATAATAATAGAATATGTGCTGAAGTTCTTTGTCTTGTTATTGGTTATTTTCTTCAAAGCCCATAATGGTGGAGACTATATAGTCAACAAATGTGAAATGTATGAAGTTAAATGAGAGGTTAAAGTCCAAAACTACTATAGTCCAAAGTGACAACAGGATGATCTAATAATTAGAAGTGGTAGCATGTCAAAATTGATAATCAAATTGGGTTAGATTAATAGTTAATTTATTAGTCTACTTAAATAAGTATTGGTAGTTTAAATTTTGTCTTATGTATGCAGTAATTTATTGACCAGTGATAAATCTTTAAATAAAGTCAGTACCACAATAGATTAATTCTTAATCTGCTAGGTCTGACTCTTCTAAAATTATATTGTCACTTAAAAAAAATTATATCATTAATCATCCTTAGATTAAAATAATAAAATTCACAAATAATAAATATTACAAATTTAAAAGTAATTAAAGTATCACTTTATTACTTTATTAGTATTATCACTTTAAAAAATCTTTTTTTTTAACCTGAAAAACTAACAAAAAGTATGTCAAAATTGATGCTGTAGAAAAGAGGTCAATTTTCTTGTTTTCTCACTCTGTTTGAAGTTATGTCTGATTATTCCATGCATGATGCATGGCCATAATAATTGATGTTACATGAATTTAATTCATCGGCGGAAGCTTATTACAAAAGGACCAAATTGCCCTCCATGGCCCCCAACATCAGAAAGAATAATGAAGGGGAAAATGCAGTAGCAATAAATCATAGCTTTTCTTAGCTCTACAATTGTGGTAGGTTAAGTTGCAAAGAAATTTGGACCTCAAACTTAGGTGTTTTTTTTTCCCGCTATGGTATGGATGTTATGGCTAACAAGGAACAGATTAATTTTTGAAAGAAAAATTGTCACTTATGCTGTATTTAGATAACTAGAGGCTAGAAATAAAAATATAGAGAAAAAACAATTTTAGTAAATATATAAATTTTTGTGTCAAACAGAAAATTTTTGTCTTTATTCTTTTTTTATAATTAAATAAGAATAATTATTCACATAAAAATATTTTTGTTTAAAAATAACAATCAAGATATTAGCATATATTATCTTAAATACTTTAGTTAAATATGTCAATTATCTAATAATATTTAAATATTATCTTTACATCAAAAATATATTTTTACATTTACAATAAAATATTTTTTATGGTATCTAAATATTTGGTATCTAAGTGCCAAAAAAATTAAATAGTTAATATTTAATTTAAAAATATAAAAAAATAACAAATTTTAAAAATATTTAAAATTTACTATTAAAAATAAATTCAGTAAATATTTGACACCAAAAAATAAGGCACAAATTCCCCATAACAATTAAAAAGTGAGTAAAAATTGAATCGCACTCCAAAAAGCACTAGAATTTAGTTTTAAAACTCACTTAAAGTATAAAACTCAAACTTCATATAATTAGTGACAAAACAAAACCTAGTCCTTATTTCAGAGCAAATACATACAAGGTGAAATCAAGTATAGTCAATTTCACGTAAAGTTGATAGTTAAGAGTAGTTAAAATAATTTGACTGATTTGATTAAATTTTTCTCCAACAACTTTCAATTATTAACTTCACTTAAAATTGACTGCACTTGAATTTCCACCTACATACAAAGCGAAGAATAAACAAGAAACTATTACATACATTATCATCACATATCATTCATTATTCATTTAAGAGAAACAGACAAATAGATTCTTGACTTTTTGCTCTGTGTACATTTTCGTCTTGACCACTGAAAAATACTTTTAAGTCCCTGACCTTCACAAAATTTGGACAGATCAATCCCTGACGGAGGCATTTGGACGGTGCAGTCCCTAACGGAGGCATTTAGACGGAGGAACTGATTCGTCTAAGTTTTGTGAAAGCCAGGAACTTAAAAATATTTTTTAATAGTCAGGAACAAAAATATTCGCGGGACAATATTTGTCCTTTTCTTTTCATTTAATTTCCACTACTTTGTGGCAATGCTAGAACACCATTATTTTGATTTTCTTCATCCAAATTCAATTGGTTCTCCTTCTCCTTATTATTATGATCACGTAGCTTTGCAATGTCATAAGAAGCATGCAATCCCACAAGCAAGTAATACACAACCAAAACCAGAGTCCAATATCCGAATCTCTTAAACGAATCCAAATCCAAAGAACCAAGAAGGAAAATGTTGATTCCAACAGAAGCTGATGGCAACAATGGAACCCATGGAACACCCCAAATCTTTGGCTTCTTTGCAACGGGAACCAAGATCCAAATCCCAATTGTTCCAACGAACCAAAGAGGAACCGTGACGGCATAACCAAACCACGCTTCAGTGCGAGTCCAGTAAACCGCAGAGGCAACAGAGGAACCCACAATGAAACTAATGCAGGCGCAGAATTTCGCCACGTCGGATTTCTTGGTGGATCCGTGGGCGTAGTGGCGGCGAACCAAGAGGGCTATTGCGACGAGAGAGAAGAGGAAGAGAGTTGAGATTGAGAGGAGGTTAGCGAGGACATCGAGGCTTGTGAAGAAGGCGATAATGGCGGTGGCGAAAAGCATGATGGTTGTTGCATTGATTGGTGTCCCGGTTGTGGGATTCACCCGAGCCAACCATGATGGTAACAAATGAGACCTTGCAATGTGTGTGAGGTACCTGATGATGACAAAAAAAGTAGTAATATGGTTACGTAATAAAATGTAACATGCATGCAAAAACATGTAATGTAATGAGTTCTAACACCTTGGAAATTCTATTATTAGAAAGCTAGTTATTACTAGTGGAAATTCGCATGTTATTATTTCTTATGTGAAATTCATACTTGATAATTATTAGATAATTCGGTTAATGAAAAGTATAGGTAGATAATGAAAATATTGAATAATGTGAATAATGGATATGTTGGATGTTTAATTCAAGGAAAAGTATATGGAACCAAAATGTGACCAGCTAAAAAGTAAATAAAATCGTTTAATTAAAATCACTTTTTGAATAATATGTTTGAAAACCACTCCTGAGATCACGGAGCACAAACCAAAACCCGATTTTTCATGGAACCCAAATACATTTTGGCTGATTTTTGGTTGATATGCTTTTGGTTCCCTAGTTATTCTCATTCATGCACAGATAATAATGACTGGATGTTCAATTCACTATGTGTGCAGATGGTTATCCTAATATTACGGGTACAATTTGAGTCAGATGAAAGTTTAAGGGCTAAATTGTGTCGGGGTCAAATTTCAGGGGCCATTTTAAGTATTAACTCCCCACTATTCACGTTGTTTATAAAAGTTATTGTCTACCTGACAAAACCCTTCCTATAATATCTTATAAAACTCTTTTTCAGTCTTTGGCCTCTTGACTTGATATTATATTTTAACGTGTAATTAATACTTAGGCTGCATTTGTTTATAGGGACGAGACACTAAAACAGAAATATAAAGACACAAAATTGTGTTTGATAAATGAGATAGACAGAAACATTATGTCAAGAGATACTAAATTAGTGTATTTTGTGTCCATCCTGATACGAAAGACACAGAAATAGTAACAAAGATCACAGTTTATTTTTTATTTTTTTTATTATTTTTGTTAATTTTTTATAATTATATTTTTTATTATTATATTTTTCTTCTCAAATTTTTTGGATAAAAAAATAAAAATAAATTAAATTTTTATAATTTATTCTAATTTATCCCCAAACTAAATATAAAAACACAAAATTTTATATTTCTATTCTTTATATCTTGTTTTCAATATCTTATCTTATTCTATTTTCAAAAACAAATATAACTTTAGAAAACACCCTCAAGGCTTCGAGGACCAATACAATTAGAGAAAACAATAGCCTAAGGAAAAAAAATTCAAGCACAAATTACAGTTATTACAGTATTATTCATATAAAGATATCTTTTCATATAAATAATAGTTAAAATCTTTTAGATTATTTCACATATTTAATTAAATTATTTAATATAATACTTTCACTATCACTGATATAAAAATATCTTTATGTTAAAAATAATAATTGATAATATTTAAATAATTTAATATATTTAACTAAATTTTTTAATATAATATGTCCTAAAAGAGGAGGACTTAATGATTATTCCTTCTATGGAATAAAAAGTAAAGATTTTAGTAGATAAAAATCCATCAAAACTTCTTTTAAGAAATGTATAAAATTTGTTCATTTCTCAAGAACAATAATTAAGAACCCATACAGCTATTTGGATTTAGAACCTACATATTGATGTTTATGATTTTGATAGGCATACTAATAATTTATTTAAAAAGATTTTTCGAAAAATATTTAGTGTCCATTTAATTAACTCTTCGTAATCTCTTTTTTTTAGCTATCATCTTTTAAATGAAAATATATTTATATATATAAGTAGATGAAATAAACCCCATATATTTAATAATCAAATATATAAGTTGATGGTGTGAGATTGGTGTGAGATTTCATCTAATAGCTCACTTTTCTCTACTGGTTATATGCTGGTCAAAATGCAATAAAATTGCTGGTTCCCTAGACTTTTCCTTTGCAAGTATGTAGAAACAAATAAATTTTTGCTGCATTATGGTAAAAATTCAGGTGCAGTCAACTTCACGTAAAGTTGATAACTGAAAGTTATTAGATGAAAATTTAGTCAAATCACTTAAATCATTTAACGGCTCTTAGTTATAAATTTCAGGTGAAGTTGACTTGTAAGTTAAGAAATGGGAGTATCCATAAGAGTACCTTGCTTGTCCCACAGCACCAACAAGAAGAACACTGGTCATCCCTTTCAAGGCTCCAAGGGCAACAATGTACTTTCCCCATCTCAACCCCGCCGCTTCGAACGCAACCGAAAACGCAGCGTTCTCATCAACTTCGCTATACTTCTGCATCAGACACAGTGTAACCGCCATCATGCAGTATATGAATGTCGTCATCACCATCGATCCAATTAGCCCAATCGGTATGTCCCTTCCTGGATTCTTCGTTTCCTCCGCCATGGTGGAAACCGCATCGAATCCCACATAAGCGAAGAACAAAACCGCCGCGGATTGGAAGATGCCGCGAGCTCCGAAAGGGGCAAAATCGGAATAATTTTTTGCATCGGCTTTGGTCAAGCCTGCAACTATGATGAAGAGAATGACGATGACGTGGACCAAGGAGGCGATGTAGTTTAAGCGGGAAGATGCCTTGGTGCTCAAGATTGCGAAGATGGAGACGCCGATGAGGACGAGAACGGCGAGAGGGTCGAGCTGGTTGTAGTTGTGAGGGAGGGTTTTGACTTGGATCAGGAACTTGTCGGAATCTTGGTTGCATAGGGTGGCGAAGTAAGATGTCCAGGAGCGCGCCACGGCGGCGCCGCCGATCATATATTCAAGGAGGATGTTTCCGGCTGCTATGAAGGATATGAAGTCGCCAAGCTCTACTCTCAGGTATGCAAAGGAACCACCTGATGATAATTAAGGAACCAAATTAGAATTTAATCAAAATATTAGAATATGTTTAATTAGGATAAAAGTGAGTGCAAATTTTTTGTGAAGAATAATGTATTAAGAGAATGAATGAATTTTTATTTAAATTTAAAAATTAATTTTAATGATAAAAAATTTTTAAATTTTTATTCAATTAAATTTATGACAATATTGTTTAAAATATTCTTACATTTAATCTATATAAAACATAAGTCAATGAGTAATAGCTCAAATGACATAGTCTTTCCATACTCAATTAAGAGGTTGCGGATTCGAATTTCCTATCTTTGGTAAAAAAAAAATCTATATAAAACATAAATTGAGAGGGTTTTAGTCTATAATTTCTTTTTTTCCCCTAAGATATTCCTCTTCAAATATTATATTCATTAAAAACTTTTTTTATTTTTAAACTTGACTCAAAATCATTCACTAAGAAAATAAAAAATTTAGGGTGCTTTTAAGTTTAATTTGGATGTTCTTAGTTATTTATAAAGCATTATTAGCTGCTAGAACACTCTAATAGCCAAAAGAAGTTGAATAATATATAAAATCACATTCAAACAACATTGTTGTTAACCTAAAAAAAAGAAACATAACAATAAGAATAGCCTTTAGACCTTTAAAAGCATTTAAATATTCTTTCTTTGTTCTAATTTTGTTCCCAGCATGCTGAATTGTAAGCTAATATCAAATAAGAAAATTCCTTTTGTATCCAAATAATAGAAGCTTACCTGCGACAGGAATTTCAACAGCAAATTCAGTGTAGCATAAGACAGACAACATGGCTGAAATGCCAGAGATAACATAGGACAACACAACAGCGGGGCCCACATGGTTCTTAACCTCAAGTCCTGTTAGGACAAAGATTCCTGACCCAATCACACTTCCCATTCCGAACCATATCAGGTCCCACCAAGATAGTGTTCTCTTCATCTCATGCTGGCTCTGTTTCTTTGCCTCAATTAACTCCACTTCATCCATGGACCGAGCCATGACCCGGTTCACTAATCTTGATGGGGTGTTCATGATTGCTCTTCCGTAGTTGTAAAAACTCTCAAATGACTCTAGCTTTATTGAAGGAGGACCATGATTTTCTGCTGCTGACCTTGAGTTATTGTTTCCGTTTTCATCCATACTAATTGAGACATGATCCAAAGTTTAGCAAAAAAAAAAAAAGGTTCTCATGCAATGGATATTATTATTACGAATTCAAAGAATTTTTCTACAGATAATCCAATTGCATATCAAAAACTCCTGCTATTACTTTAAACACTAACAAACTACTGTGATACAAAAAATATTTCTAATTTATGAACCTACCAACCCGTTTTTCAGCCTAACAACCTAATATAAAGTAGCAAAACATACTAATAAACATAAGCATATATTATTTACCTCTTTATTATACGACTTTGCACCAAAAGATGAAAGCCCCAACAGGCCACAACCTTTGAGGTCACACTTAACACTCTATTTGGATTGAAGAAATGGAGAAGGCAAACCAATTTTTTTTTTTTCTGTTTTTCACTTCATTCAATGTAGAACTGCAAATACATTAAAGAGGAATGCTCTATTGTCCGGCAATAAGAAACTAACAAACAAAGGGATGACAACAATTTCTTATGCATTTATTATACAATTGGCAACAAAGTGCACATCGACACAAAATAAGCATTCGTCAAAGTGAAAGGAATATTTTGGGCTCATTCCATAAACGTAGAGCCAAAGGGGATGCAACATAAATTTGATAATTTTCAATCCAAGTTCGAATGAAAACACTAGCTTGAGGAATAATAAAATTTTGTATTTTAAAACGGAATGAATGATCTGCCAAGATACTTATGAAATGGACATTTAGAAAGTGAAAGCAATTAATCAGAAAGCGTCTGTTTTAGTTGCAAATTAATATGGGTCCTTTTCTTGTGTTCGTCACTCTTCAGACTTATTAGGGAAGCAAGATATCAGATAATATTTTGTTATATAATTGATGGAGTATTGTGAAAACGAGTTTATAAATTGAGATTTTGAAAGGAGCAATGAGATTTTCGGAGCCAAATCCTAAATATTAGTTCATTCCAAGATTTTATTTGATGAAATATATATAAAAGAAAGGCTCTAGTCTTTGATGCTTCAAGTAAATTATTCAAGTTTGGCAAGTTATGAGGTAATAACAAATGTGGATAAGGTTGACAATGATGCTTAGCATAGCATGCAAAAAATAATGTAACCAATTAAGATCAAATACGTCCCACAAAGCACAAAGCAATAATGCTCACAGCAAGAAAACGAAACAAATCCATCTGACAGTAAGAACTAAATTTACAGAACCCCATCTTTTGTAAGCTTGTATGGTATTCCTTAGACAATCAAAATTCAAAATTTGTAACATCCCATTACTGACATCAGAAGAAAACAAGATGCCCTATAATCCAAGCTGCCAAGGAAATCATGTCACAATGAAATACAAAATGGATCAAAGAAACATAGTCAAATTCTCATTAATTTAATCATCATCCATGCCGGCAGCAGGTTGCTCTCTCCTTGGTCCACCAGCTGGTTTTGCCATAATGATCTAAAAACATCAAAAGATACAGTCTCCGTAAATTTTCGGCTAGAGCAAAAGGGATGGAACATACATATTCACATAAAATTGTTGATAAATTGCATTCTGGAACAATCAGCAGTCATAATGGATTGGAGTAAGTACAGTATTTTACTTCCAATTAACTACTTAGAACTATATATTCATGTTTAATGACTGTAAAATTCTTGAAAACAAATAAGTTTCTGGGCTAAAATAAAATATCTATGCACAGAAGCAGTGATCCTTAGGGCCTTGAAGAGACTACAGATAGCTCCAAATCTCAAATTACTAGATCCCAATTCCCATTTGGCAAAACAATATCAACACACATACTCTTTGGAATCCACATCATCAATGATACTGAGCCAGATTTTTTAAGACAGATCATGCTTCATAATATACTCATCAACTATCATTAAAAGAGAAAATTTAAATTAAATTGATTGTACATAATTACCAGTTTTAACTGTTCTCATCTTCCTATATTTACTCTCACTCCATTTATTTTTTTTCATTCATTTAATAGGGTTACAAGTAGAAAAATATAGTTGATATTGCCTAAGTTTTCTAAATAAACACTTAATTTATGCTGCAGGCAGTTTAAGGTGGCAAACTGAAACCAACAGAATACTGAATATAACTTATTACCTGATCCACCCGTAGTACAGTGCATGCAGCATCAGCAGCATATTTAAGAGCAAAGAACCTGAGCAGCCAAAAAAAATGATGAATTTTTTTACTCCAGATGGTAGGAGATAAATTCAAGTCTAAGCAGTTCAAAGAAAGCTACATCAATTAACCCTTCATACCATTTTTCACAATTTTACATTAAAAAATTTAAGCAGTTCGCAGCAATGACATTATTTTCTTAGATTAAGGAGGTTTGTAATGAAGAAAAGACACATGTCACGAAGAAACTTACTTAGTCACATGTAGATCCCAAACCCCCATGGTTGACACATCCTTACAAACACCCTCTTCCAGATCAATGCCAACTTTGGTATTTCCTGAGGCATGTTCCGCATACAGAGAAGATATGATCTCCATTGCATTTAGCCCAGCATTCTCAGACAAAGTTCTTGGAATCATTTCAAAACTTTCAGCAAATTTTGCTATAGCGTACTGATCCAAACTGCAAAGCCATTTTGCAAATGTTTATCCCATCCGTAATACAATTATCGAATAAGCATCACATTACACAAAGAAAACAAGTCTTGAAGCATTGAGATGGAGGCTATTTCTCCCGAGCATTAAATAAACAAATAACGGAATCCTTTGACTATTAATCAGGTCGGAATTTCCAAACATTTACGTCCGAAGTCACAACTCAACTGATTATTAAAACATCTAGTGATAAGATGACACAACATAATAACTGCAGCACATACATGATCAGAAGAGTTACTTTTGTAACAAAAGATACACAGGACAAGACAAGATAAAATGAATCTACCAATAACATGTTTAAGTCAAAAGATCAAAGTGCAGGTAACAAGACAAATTGAAACTCAAAAATGTAGATTGAATGCATGTTGAAGCATGTCACTATGATGAAGAGCTTGACTAGACAGTTGCCATAATCTGTGTTCCACTTGTTAAACAGCGGAATTAATAGCAGCACATTGATGAATCCACAAAATGCAAACCCATGTCCTATATATTTAAGACATAAGAGGAAAACATAAGCTACCCTGTCTCCTTGAAAGAAAATTCCTTCACCCTTTTAGCCAATTCAATTTCAGTTGCTGCAGCTCCAGGTACAGTTCGGCTATCCCTGCACATGGCCTGACAAATAATTGCACAAAAATCCCAACTTTAAACAAGAATGATGGGATTCAACTTAGGATTGTAGGCAGCATCCAGAAAATACCTTGTAAGTGTTCACCCCATCATCAACTGCTCTTTCGAGATCATCTAGAATACTGTCGGTACTTCCTCGTAAAACAACAGTGGCCACAGAGTTTCCACCTTCTTCGTTTTTCACTATGGTCACCTACATATCATAGTAAGAGAAAGGGTAAAATCAGAAATTTGGAAAAGAAGAGGGGGGGGGGGGGTAAAAGAAGCAACAAAAAAAGGCTTATACAGAAAAATAAGCAAGAAAAGGCAAACATGACAATTCAGAATGCAAACAATTCCTTCACATACCCTGACACCACCAATTTCCTCAACTGAAACAGAATCAACATATCCCAGATCATCTGGGTTTGGTTGCCCAAGTTTTAACTGTTGCAGGTAAACAGAATGGGTTAGAAAGACTATGCAAAAGCTTTTTTCTTTTCGTTGTTTTTGCTCTTGCATACAGGAACTCTCATCTTTTTTTTTTACCCTGGTGTAATTCATATGTATGTCTTAATGATATTCTTTTTTAATCAAAAATAAATATATGAATGCAAAGAAAATTTTCGGACATAAAATAATCAAAAGCTTCTCTCTACATAGCCAAGGAAAGAATACATACCATTGCAACAGCACCCGTTGTCCGGCAAAATCGACGTAGCTCAAACTTAGAACTGATTTTCAAAACCATGAGCCTATAGATCAAGAATTTATAGTTAGAAAACAATCTACACTTGGCATGATTTCAAATTGATGCAATCACAAATTTCTTATTTTTTTATGAATAAAAACATGAAACAACTTAAACAACTAGAAGAGGATATGTCTTGACACACTTATATCGCTCACAAAAATGCAAAGCCATCTCTCCTACTGATCCTCCACTGACAACCACTTTAGCACCAGACTCTGCAACCGCCTTAATGAGCTCCTCTACTTTGGCCTCTTCAGTTTTTGAATAATTTTCCAGCTATGAAAATCAAAATGAAGATAACGAATCTGATTAGCAAAAGAATCAAGCACAGAATTCATATCTACAAATAAAAATGCAAATCACAAGCAAATTGTCATGTAGCATATTTATGATAGGAAACTTTTCGACATCAGGTGATTAATGAAGACATTGCCTTAAACAGCAAGAAAGAGTTAAAAAGTTGAAGACAAAAGTAGTTGGAATATAATTTCCAAAGAAAAGCTCCGACAACAAAAACAGCAAAAGAACATCATCCGCTGCTTTGGTAAATTTACAGGAAATAGCCATTATGCAAAGTTCGGCAAAACCCAACACTAGTGTATATATAGTTTTTATCATAACACATAAAGAATTAAATATTGCAACCCCACAAAAAGGAGAAATGATGTTCAGAAAACAATAGTCACTTTGACAAACCTGCTCTGCTGTATGTATGAGGACAGTTCCTTTGGTTTCGGTGGCAGATGTATCAACACCACCAGCAAAGACAGCAACCTATAACAGCAATGACATGAGAGATCAGGACTTATGTAAGAATTGACTCAATAGCATATTAATGCTATATTAGGGAAGACAAAAACAAATTTATATAGATTTCCTAGAAAATTGGATCAAAATTGCATATCCTTCGTGATGATGGGATATTTGCATAATATATATATATAGCATAATTAGAAAACGAGTGTGCAAGAGACTGATTCTTCTTTGAAACTACTTGAGAGCTTAAAAAATGAACAATAATGTGCCAACATGCAAGATAGAAACATAATTATACATTTATACTACAGCAGCAGTGAAAAGTGAGTTCAATACATCTCAAAATCCAGCATTCCTTGCAATAAAATATTCATCTTTTCATAGGCAGTATGTTAGTATGTATATATATTTGTTGTTTGTTTTCATGTACTTTACTGATTATTGATTGCTTTTCTATTACGAGATTCAGCTGGGACAATGTCTTAGGTTCATAAGATAGATGAAAACAAAAGGAACAGTCTCCATATTAGACAAAAAATTGAATATATATATTACACAATACACTCTCAAACTAAAAGTCCCAAAACGCATGGAACACTGACCTTTGCCTTCTCGATTCGCTTTATGGTCCCAACAGTATCACTTTTCAAAACCATTCCCCGAACAACAGTACTATTATGCAAGCCCCCTCCGAGTAGCTTTGCAACACGGACGTTGTCCACATTAAAGTTCGCAGGGTTTTTGGGACACACTTGTATACATGCCTACATTTTCCAATTAGAAATCAGAATTCCGAGCGTCATGCAGAAAAAAACATTGTGTCATAGTAAAAAGAAAGGTAATCAAGATATACTCACATCAGCAACAAGCGAGCATATAGTGTCTTCCTGACCATATTGCTTGCTAGCAACAGCTGCTCTCATTCTAGAAATAACTTGCTCCTTATCACGGACATCCATAGTCTCCGAACCCTTCTCGACCAGTTCATCCAATATTTCAATAGTCTGAAATAGCATAGCATTTAGAAATGAGTCAGTTAACGGCCTCACAAGAGCAAAGTAGGGATTTGTGGAGTGTTTGCATGGATCAAAATAAGAGATCCCCATCAACTCATCGTGTTTCTATTCAAACCATTATCAAGTTTCATAAACATTTAACAACTCACTCAATTTAGAAACAAAGAAGGTTATACCAATGCTCTCCATCCAAATTCCAAAACAGCACACTAAGACAGTGATACTAGGGCCCTTCCTTCTAAGATGAACACTTAGGCAGTGAAGATTTCAGTGCCATCCATTGCGTCTCTCTATGTCTATGTCTCTGTCTAATGCAATCAAACATATGCGACAACTCACATGCTGTTGCCTTCACGTGAAGTTGATAACTATCAAATCTAACTGTTTTCAACTTCACGCGACGTGAGTTTCCACCTCAAACATATGTATCCTACAGCATCCGTGTATTCTGCGTCTATAGACACTAACCAAACACAACCTAATCTCTCTCTCTCTCTCTCTCACTCTCTCGTCAGAGAAATGAGAGACAAACCTTATTAATTGCTTTCGTATATCCACTGATGATCTCGCTCGGGTGCAGACCCATCCGAATAAGTTCCTCAGCGCCCTGCAGGATCTCGCCGGCAAAGGAAATCGTCAAATTGGCACCGTCACCGATCTCCTCCTGCTGAGCCTTCCCAGCCAAAACCAAAATCTTAGCAGCAGGATGCTGGACCTCAAGCTCGTTGACAATGGTGGCCGCATCGTTAGTGACAAAGAGCTTGTCCAAATGATTTATAACCATCTTATTCATACCTAAAGAAACAAGACACAAAACATGGATGTAATGGAAGCGAATCTGAAGAAAATGAACAAGTTAGAAGCGGTTAGAGAGGTTACCGTTAGGGCCGAGGGAGGTGCGGGTGATGGTGGAGAGCTGCTTGCAGGCGTCGATGTTCTTGAGGACGGCTTCGTCGAGGCCGGAAAGGTGCTTGTGACCTTCCTTCAGCATCGACTGAATGCCGTACGGCTGAATGTTGAAACCCGGCGCCATTGTTTCTTGCTTGCGAGTGAGAGTGTGAGAGTGTTTAAAACCCTAAACCCGTGAAATGGTGGCAACTTCTCTTTTTCTCTGGATTTCAATTTTAAGCGCAAGGCAACCCAGAAAGCCCTAGAGAACTTGGAACTAAATAAAAATCAAATGAGTTGGAAAATCTACTTTGTTGCTACAAATGAAAACTTGGAAAAAAAAAATAAAAGATGATTTTATATATATAATAGTAATAAAAAGAAAATAAATGGGTGGAAACTCAAGTACAGTCAACTTCACGTAAAATTGATAGTTGAGAACCGTTAAATAATTTGAATAATTTGACTAAATTTTCATCTAACGGCTCTCAGCTATCAATTTTCTGTGAAGTTGACTATACCTGGATTTTCACTTTATTTAGTCAATGAGTTATAATTCAAATAGCATAATTTTTCCATACTTACTTAGAAGTCCAAGTTCAAGTCTCGTTATTTTAAAAATAGTAAAAACTCAGGTGCAGTCGACTTTATGTGAAGTTGATATCTGAGAGCCGTTAGATGAGTTAACTGATTTGACTAAATTTTCATCTAACGACTCTCGGATATCAACGTGTATCCGAGAGCCGTTAGATGAGTTGACTAAGTTTTCACCTTTAAAATATATATATATATTGTTTAATTTATTTTTAAAATATATTTTATATTTATTTTTGTATTTTATTTCTATATTGAATAGCTGATTTGATGAATTTCTTTTGGTATACCGGAGTATGATTGAATGAAAGGTTGGACATTATACGTGTCCGAAATTTTGTGCTCATCGACACCGTTTTTTTTTTTTTATTTGGATCCTCTAAAATTTGAATTTCAATTTAAAGAGTAAAGTGTGATCTCACCTTTGATTTTATAGATGAGACCAAGAATAAATATGAAAGAAAAACTATTTAAGGGTAGAAGATCACATTTACTCTCTAAAGTAAAATTCAAACTTTAGAGAATCCAAATCCTTTTTTCTTTACTTATTTTCTATCATTGTCATTCTAAATTTTGGTATCTGCAAGTCTGTAACCATTTTAAAATATATGTTTATTCTTTAAGAAAATTGAAAATATTGATTTTGTAATTATAGATATTTTCTTTTTCTAAGATTTTACTACCTACCACCTACGTTTAATGTTGAGTTATGAGTTATGACGTTGTAAAATTTTATAGATTTATAAAATTTCAAAAGATATTCGTAAGGACAAATTAAATAAAAATTATAAAAATATATAAATCATCAAAGTTTGAAGGCATAAGTGCATAACATTGTCTTAATGGCTTTAGCAGATATAGCCCTAGATATTTTAATGATTGATCTTGAAATTTGTATTGTCATAAATTGAGGAGAAAGACATGCAAATTGATTATAAGTTCAGGGAATAAACAAGACCTCATATTCATATTCATCATCATTCATCATAATATAATGTGTTTTTTGACTTTTTTCATTACACTTCCAATTTTTTACCTGTGGTTGATATACATCAGAATTATCAACTAAATCGCCAAACAAATACACCACTACTCCACTGGCCTTTTCTTTTGCTACTATTTAAACACTAAAGAAGGATAGTTGCATTGCATTTAAAAAATACCAAAACATTGAACAAATGAACTTGACATCAAAGTCAGCTTCTTGCTCTTGCTCCAAAATTTGTATACAGCCGCCGGAGGATTACAGAATTTCTCTTCACGGATGCATATGAGAGCGAAATAGCAGAGGATAAGTGCAACAAAATCCAGTGCTCCAACACTGCAAAACAAAAAGTAAGAAAAGGGAAAGAATCTCAGATTTTTGCAGAAAGAAATTATGCAAGCATAGGGAATCTAAGACCTGTACAATTGAAACCATGCACTGTACTGGAGAATTTTCAATGATTCAATATTTCAATTGGATGCTCATTGTATTTGCACCATTAATATGATATCACCGCCACTAACAAATGCTCCTCAAATATAAGTTATAATATTATATTATATAAATATAGCACATGAACATGAAAGAACAAAAACCTCTTCCTACTGAGCAGACTCTATTATATAGAATATTGGTTTCAAAAGCACAGATGGAAACAAAAGCGCAGCAAAATTCAAAGCATACTTACCACAGAAAGCAATGGTCCCTGCTTAAACTTCCCATGAAATGAAAAAGAAATCGGCCTTGGATTTTCTCCAGGTCCCCTTATAAATCCACTAACATGTACAATGGGAAATCAATAAATTAAGCATCCAAATAGTTAATATATATATAACAATTGACATGCAAGTAATTGGAGCATAATGAAGCATGAACTCACATTAATGATGTAGATATAAGAGGAGTCCTTCTAGTATCATATATGGCAATCAGACCCCTGTAAATATCCTCTCCGTCTTTAAATGACAAAGCTAATCGCTCCCCAGAATCATCCCATGCTATCTTTTCAATTCCCTTACTTTTTGAGATAAATATAAGATAACCAACATAAGGCTTTAGGACCAAATCACAACCATAAAAAAAATATTATTGAAATAAATAAATAAAATTCATCTATACCTTCTTATCAATGATAATATCTCTGGCAAATCTACAGGTAACAAATGCGCATCTGGAAAAGGTCAATAATAGTTAGCTCTCAATATATCAAATATATGTCAGGGAAATAAAATAAAACAACATTTTACAATTATGCTTATGGATTGATGCTATGAATAAACAAGACAACCATGATTTGAGGTTAGAAGACACTGAATCACAACCACCAATGTCTAAATATTTCATTGCATGTACTTCCAACAAAAAATAACATTGATGGCATGCTACATGGAAATTACTTAATATCCTCAACTCCTTGCAATACAGTTTCTGGAATGGCTGCAAGTGGCTTCCTAGCCTCATTGTAGTGATGTAACATGAACAACATAAAACTTTCACTCTTTTATCGAGGCTAATGCAAGACCAGGATAATATTTTTTGCTTTTAACTTTTTTACTACATGTATCCCTAAGTATACAACAGTATAAATCACCGTCTCCAATATCACCAATCTTCTAATTCCATCAACTTACTAAAAAGTGCCTGTTGAGAAATGTAAATGTGTTTAGCGAAAAATTAATTAAGTATACATTACATGTAATGCAGCCAAAGTAGAGAGCATGTGTTTCGTCTTAGACATATTTTAACATGGTTGATGTTTGGAAGCATTGATATTCCTTAAATAAACAGACATCTTGGTGATTAGGATATGAATATATCAAATACACTTGCCATAGTCAATACTTAAACTTAAGGAATCCAATGCTCTGCATAACTTGTCTATAAATATGGTTTGCTTTAAGGAGAAATAGTGATGTTTCATCCATTTAGCCACCCCTACCTATAGTGAATTAGATAATGTTGTGTGTTATAAAACATTGACTGAAGGGGATTCTCACCAGTCACTCATTAAGATATCAATCTCAACTTCCACCAAAAGATGTGTTAGATTCATGTACAGAGCCAAAGTTATTGAGGTCTAAAAATATAATGCATAATGTTTTCCCTCTTTATCTTTCTTTACCCTTTTCCATCTATTCCTTAAACTTCAATGCCACACATATCAATTTTCCCAGCATGGTAATCCAACCTAGCTGAACAAACCTTAGTAATTGTTGGTGTAACATGGAAAAATACATATAACTGAATTAACATAAAAACTTTTAAAGCCAAGGTCAGATACCTAAGGAGGGAGGCTTTGATGCAAAGTGAACAGATCCCAAAGTCGAGGAATCAGAAAATGCAAGCAGTATCATTCGCCCATCTGGATCCCATGTTGCACCCTGATTTTATATAGTAAAAAAATGACCATCAGCCTAATAACAAGCATGTACAATATTAAATGGGGGAGGAAATTTAGATGGGGCTGCAATACCCTGAAAGTTTAGATGTCAGTTGTATTCCTTTTTGTTTTGGGCTCTGCCCTCTTTATGTACCCAAAAAAAAAAAAGTGGGGCGGAAAAAAAAGGTCATTATAGAAGGCCTGAAGTTTCATGAGCACCAAGTGAAGGCTTTATATTTTATACAGTTGAAAATAATTCATTTTACAGTGTCTACATATTTTTTCAACACTTCAATTGGCCAACACACAAAGAAAGGTTAGCAACCATATGCTGCATCACAGCACACGAGTCATTATAGAGCATCAAAACATTAATTTATAATTCCATACCTTGACAAAACTACTAGTTGATGACCATTGTTCTGATGTCCAGGTATTTGTTTCCCAAAGATAAAATGTGCCATCACTGTGCAAGAACATAATAATGAGGTTATGAAGCTATGATCAATAAAAGTTCCAAAGTGTAAAGAAGACACGTTTAGTTTGTTCCACTACAATTTTGATGCAAAGAAGTAATCTCCAGTAGGTGACCACTTCAACGTTGATATGCCTCCTAATCCCCGACGAATTGGCGTCCCCATACCTACAAATAATATGGAGAATAACTAAATCAGAAAGCAGAGACAAACTTTCATGTTTGAGGTTTTTATACCTCTCATAATGACAATCAAAATACAGATTAAAGGTCAAACTAGTTTTGGTCCCAACATTACATACATACGTTTTTTGGCTTGTCTCTAATCCCTATACTAAATAAAAGTTTAAGTCCCCATAAGCTGAATAAATTTTGGTTTACATCTCTTTATGCTAAAAGATATTTTTCTACAAGTCCCTTTAGCGAACAGGAAAGTGGTTTGGTGAATATTAGTTCACTAAGGTGTTGAACAGTATTCTTTTTTATAACTGTGGAGCAAGCTTCATTCATGGTTTACCAGGTTCAATCTTCTGTAATAGTAATGTGATGTTCAGGTCACAAGTCTTACAGAAAAATATATGAAGTTTACAGTATGTTTTATATCACCTTAAAATAGAGAAACAATTTAGGAAGAAGATGAAAAAGAAAATTTATTGAATGACTTTTTAAGCTTATTTGGCACAATATTAATAGATCACCATGCTAAAAAATTTATTGAATGACTTTTTAAGCTTATTTGGCACAATATTAATAGATCACCATGCTAAAAGCATGCTTCAAGGTAAAACATTAGGCAACCTAAGGAGGCAAAGATCTTCACGCACCTTGAGCAACATCCCACACAGTGAATGCGGAGCTCTCATATGAAGCAGAAGCTAAGTATGTGAATATAGGTTAAGTAACAAATGGTCAAGTACAAATAATTTTAACTAAAATTTATTGAAAAGGGAAAATTCTGTTCAAATTGGTCATGAATAAACATTGTTTGTACTAAATAATACAGTTCTATAGATGTCCAAAACATCTGAAAACTTATATAACAAGCGAATTAAGGCTGTTAACTCACAAGTTCAAGTAAAACAGGAAAAAAGTGAACTGAACAGCATTTCTTGCAAAAAGTTACACGAGAAAAGTCATAATCATATGTGGGTTTGTTTCTGATTTTCAAAAATTAACTTTATACCTTGAATTTTTTTTCCACATAGTTGAAAAGGCCGAAAACTAGCTTTTCTTACAAGGTATTCTAGTTAGGTTTTTTTTATTCTAATTATTTTATAAAATTTGAGCAAGTATTAGGTGAAAAGTAGTTATGTCTATAAACCGAAGTGATTTTCCAACCCCAAAAAAAAAAAAAGATTGAAACAAACACTTTGAAAAACCTGTGGCAAAAACTTTTTAACATTATTTTGAGGATATCTTCCATCTGGACTCCAAGTAAGTGCGCTAACATGTTCATCATTCTGACTGCGAAGAAAATCAACCAAGATATACCGGATTCCTGAACCTCTAGACAAACTTCCCAAAAATGAAGCAGTGCCTGATCTGACAGATGCTGCATTTCCAGGATAAGAAGCTGCCCAAATGCATATCCCACTCCTGCAACAGTGATTCCAGTAAGCAAGAAAGAACATTTTGTATCAATTGGCATTGTAGAGTAGACACCATAATAAACATGTATAAGACAGAGTCTCACTTGCAACCAACAGCTAGCATCCTTCCACCATTGGGCCTCCACTCTAGTACTCTAACATCTCTCTGTGATTCGTTGGTCAAGATAGTTGGCTCCTTCCCCTCTACTCACAATGTCAAAATCACCACAATTTATCATCAAAAGAAAATTTCCATCATAACAAACATCTTAATGTGATTACATAACAACAAAAATAAGCTACTAACAGAATCAATGCATCAGCTATATTTAACAACTAAAACAAGTTGCAAACAGTATAAAGTGCATTTGTTTGTGGATACTATCTTTCTTTAACAGGAAAACGCCATTCTTCAAATAAAAAAGCACTTCTTAAGTTGGTATAAGCATGTTTGCATAAGCTTCTTAAAATAGGCAAGTAGATAGTGAAATTGCTTCCGCATTCATGATCATGTCAAATTAAGCACCTGAATCTTCATAATCGCGGATGATGACCTGTGTCCGCCCTGATATAAACGCAACTATATGCTTATTCAGGTGCCAGCTCACTCCTTTTAGATCAACCTCTGGCAACAAATGCACCTAACATAACATGGAATTCACATCACAACTCAGTCTAATGAATTATCCAAACAAGCAACACGGGACAAATCAGAGCTCAAAAATTGAATCGAAAAAAATCAAGAACATACATCATTAGGGTAAAATAGGCGTCTGAGACACCCGCTTACAAGGCCTTCCAAGACTGCCACAAGACTTTTCTTCTGAACAACCTCAACTGCCATTGCCGCCGTCGCTACCGGTGTTCCTTCTTGTTCGCCAGTATCACTTTCTAGAGGCGGCGGAGAAGGGGATGGCGACCTCTCCAGCTCCTGCTCCAACTGAAATGGCACAGGGCTGAACACCATTCCCTAATAATACCCCAAAAAATAGAATCAAATAAAGTTAAATTAAATCTAAGTAAAATGGAAATGTGGAAGGAGTGTAAATGATTGGGGATTACAAGAATCTTTCCATAGGTTGCATTGGCTCGGTCGTCGGAGAGTTCGTTGGCGGTAACTACACATTTGAAAAGACAAAATTCATTCATTCATTCAATCACAGTTTTAAACACATATACAGAGAGAGAGAAAGAGAGAGAGTAACTGAGTTCACGGTTGACTTCGCAGATTGTGACGGAACCAAGAGGAGGGAAGGAAGCCATGGCTGCGATGTAGGGTTTTAGAGAGAATAAATTAGGAAAGCTTCTGAATGAGAGAATCGAATGGATTAATGGTTGCACCGTTGCAGTGGCAGATGTGGCTGTGTGGATGAGTCGTCTCGTGTTACGACTTATTCCGGCGACTTCGAATGCAACTTCACAGCTTCCGCGAGCTGCGGCGGTGGCTGGTGGTGTTTTGAGTGTGATTGTTTGAGAGCCAGAGTTTTAACTTTAAAATGGGTTTTCAAATATTAAGTTTTAAATCCTTCAACTTTTGCGAAATTGCAATCCAAACCCAAACTCATTAACAAATAACAAAACGGGTACAACTAGAGCTGAAAATGAATTAAATCAGCTTGAGGGACTTGTTAACTCACTCAATAAGCTGAGGTTGTGAGCATGTTAGTCAAATTTTTCTTATATTAAATAATTTGAGTTTGAATTTATATCATATCAATTCATTAGCGTGTTTGATTATAGATGACTGTGACTAGCTAAGTTAATGGTGACTATGAGTAGTTAGGAGTTGACATACCAATAAAAAATTGACAATTGTCGTAGTTTGAAAGTAGATTATTTTTTTTTTTTTTTTTTTTGGTGTTTTGACGGGGCTTAACGCCCAAGAAAATTAAAAATCAATGATAAAACGAGGCAATGATACCCCTCTAGCATCATCATCTATAATGTTCCTTAGCCCTGTTGGCATAGTGTCTATGAAATGAAATCCAAGGCATGCTTGTAAACTTTCCTTCGCAAGCCAGTCGGCGCTTTTGTTTCCTTCCCTATATGTATGACAGAGTTTTACATTCCAGTCTCTTTGTATTAACTGGCTGATGCTTCTTATAATTGTTTCCGGATGATTGTCCCTTTCTTCTCTTTTGCTGAGAATTTGGAACGCAATTTTTGAATCAGTTTTTAGAATGATTTTTTTGAATCCCAAATCCCAAGCTAGTTTCAATCCATGGAGAATTCCCCAAGCTTCTGCCGTGAATGCTGTTCCTTTGCCAATATTCGCCAAGAACCCCGCTATCCATCTTCCACGGCTATCCCGAATCAAGCCTCCACACCCTGCTATACGGTGCTCCTGTGAGACTGCTCCGTCAGTATTGATTTTTAGCCATCCATCCTCGGGAGGTTGCCATGCAATATGTATTTCTTTTTTCTTCTGTGCTCCTTTAAGGATATTGACTTTTTCAAAAGCATTATTGATCCTTTGCAGATATTCTTTAATCCATAAATGTGCATTGTTTGGTCTTCTAAAAGGGGGGTCAAAGATCTCCTTATTCCTCCATTTCCATAGCCACCAGCAAGTCACAACAAATTGGGACAGCCATGGCTGTGCATTAGCACCGATTTCCACTGTAAGATTCCAGCGGATCCATGTCTCGAAGGGAGCTCTATAGAAAGTGGTTATGTGAGAGGGTTTCACTAACTGCCGCCAAATTCTTGATGCTTCTGTGCAGTCCCTTAATGTGTGGAGTAGTGTTTCTGGATTATTGGGACATCGGTGGCAGTTTGGATTTGCACCAAAGATCTTCTGTCTTCTTTCTGAGGTCATCAGCTTGTTTTGAGTTGCTAACCACATAAAACATTTTATACGCTGGGGGCCCTTCCATTTCCATATAAGATTCCAGGTTTGGTCTTGATTTTCATTTGCTTGCGAGAGTGTTTTATAAGCACTGGCTACTGTGAAGTTTCTATCTTCGGAGGGACTCCACATGATCTTGTCCTCACCTAGGCTCTCTTTCGGGGGATGGCATGCAGTAATCTTTAAAATTTTGTCTTCAGGAATGAGCTCCCTTAGAAATTCCAAGTTCCATTCTCCATTTTCTAACACTGCATCAGCCACTTTCATATTGAGAAGGGAAGCGTTTATTTCCTGTACATCCTCAATAAGAGCATTTTCATGATACAACCACTTATCTCTCCATAGAGAAGTCGACTTACCATTTCCAATAGAAAACCTCAGGTTCTCTTTCATGTCTTCTTTGATCTTTATCAAATCTCTCCAAAACTTTGAGTCAGATGCCCTATTTTCCATGTTCAGGATTGAATCTTTTCCCCTTCCATATTTATTGAAAAGGACTTTCGCCCACAGTGTCTCTCTTTCGTGCATTAACCTCCATACTTGTTTCATAAAAAAGGCATCATTCATGATATGAAGCTTTCTCATGCCTAGGCCCCCATTTATTTTTGTTTTACAGAGAGTGTCCCATTTCACAGCATGCAGTTTTCGTGTGTTTGAGTTTTCTCCCCAAATAAATTTTCTCTGGCATTTTTCCACTTCATTGCAAATTCCAATGGGAATTTTTGTATGTAACATATCAAAATTGAGCATTGGGCTGATTACAGTTTGTGCAAGAGTGATGCGCCCTGCTAAGGATAGGCAATTGGCCTTCCATCCTTTTAATTTGCTATTTGTTCTTTCAATAATGCTTTTAAAGTCTTCCTTCTTCTTTCGTTTGTTTGTCAGGTAAGCACCTAAGTATCTTCCTAGACATGGCACTTCCTGGAAGCCGCATATCTCCTTTATGCCTACTCTTTTGCAGTTGGGGACGTTTTTAGAGAATAGAATGGATGTCTTTTCTGCATTGATTTTGAACCCCGATGCAGCTCCAAATTCGTCTAGAGTTTCAAGCACAACTTTCATTTGATTTTCCGTTGCTTCCGCAAACAGCAAGAGATCATCAGCAAAGAGAAGGTGTGATATTTGAGGTCCTCTTTGTCCCGCTTTCATTGGTATCCACTTTCCTTTTGTAACGGTCTCTTCTATGAGTTGCGAGAGCTTGTCCATGGCGATGACAAAAAGGTAAGGGGACAGAGGATCCCCTTGCCTTAGTCCTCTACTTGGCTTGAACATATCAAGTTTCTCGCCGTTCCACAAGATCTTGAAGGAAACTGATGATACACACTGCATGATGATGGAAATAGTTTTTTCCGACATTCCATACTCCAAGCAACATTTTTCCAAGAAACACCAGTTCAAACGATCATAAGCTTTCTCAAAATCAATTTTGATAGCCATAAATGAATTTTTCCCCTTCATTTTTCCCATGGTATGAACCATTTCTTTTGCAATGATGATATTGTCATGGATTAGCCGACTTGGAATGAAACTTGACTGATTCGGAGCAATTCTTTCATTCAAAGTGGGCTTTATCCTTTTGACCAGAATTTTGCTCAAACACTTATATATCACATTGCATAGGGCTATGGGTCGAAATTGAGAGACAAATTCAGGTTGGTTGATCTTGGGTATAAGTGTTAGAAGAGTTTGGTTTACCTGTTGTATTGAGGGGGGGTCTTGCCATAGTTTCTGAATGAAAGCACAGATGGAGCATTGGAGGACCTTCCAATTTTCTTTAAAGAACAACGCAGGGTATCCATCTTCTCCAGGCGCCTTTAGAGAACCTATGCTGTGGATAGCTTCTTCAATCTCACTTGGAATGGGCATTCTTTCTAACATCTGTTTCTGTTCTTCTTCCAATCTTTTATATTGCCAGCTGCATCGAATAGTGGGGCGCTTTGGTCTTTCATCTCGGTATAGGTCAGTGAAAAAATTTGAGACTATCGATTTGACAGCTTCTACCTCTTCACACCAGATACCATTATTGTTCCTCAGCTTCACTATCTTGTTCTTCCTTCTGCGCACCAGAGTTTTTGTGTGAAAATATTTAGTGTTTCTATCTCCTTCTACTAGCCACTTTTGTCTGGATTTTTGTAGCCAGAAGATCTCCTCTTGATCAAGGATTTTTTCCAATTCCTCCGAAAGGTCTTTTTCCAGCCCATCAAGAAACTTATTCCTACCATAAAGCCTGGATTTTTGTATCCCTTGAATTCTATTCAAAAGCCTCCTCTTCTTTCGAAATATGTTACCAAAAGTTTCATTATTCCATTTTTTCAGACTTTCAGTTAAATTGTTTAAGGCTACTGGAAAGTCATACTCATTATTCCAAGCACTTCTAATAACATTTGGGAGGTCTTCATGTGTATTCCACATGGCTTCATACCTGAAAGGTCTCTCTCCTTGGATACTAGTCTCAGGTCTTGTGTGTAGCAACAAAGGGTGATGGTCTGATTGTATTCTTGGCAGCACCTCCACAAATGCATTTGAAAAATTTGTTCGCCACTCTGAGTTGCATAAAGCTCGATCCAGCCTTTTATAAACTCTTTCTTGGCCTTCTCTTATTCCCCCCTTCCATGTGAATCTTGATCCTGAATAACCTACGTCTATGAGGTTGCATTTGTCAATCCAGCCTCTGAAACGTCTACACGCATAGGCATCATTTCCCCCTCCTCCTTTCTTCTCACTTTGCTCTGCGATGTCATTGAAATCACCTATCATCAGCCACGGTAAGTTCATGTTTCTTGAGATGTTGTGCAAAAGCTCCCACATTTCTTTTCTTTGTGCTTCCTGTGGACTTGCATACACAGCCGTAAGGCTCCATGTCCTCCGCTGATTGTTTTCAATTTTCATATGCACAAATTGCTTGTGCGTTGACATAACTTTGATTTTGAGATCATAACTCTGATTGCATACACAGCCGTAACTCTGATTGTTTGAAAGTAGATTATAATCGACGGCATTTTGAAGATTTACCAACGTAGGTGATAAAGACAAGGAAATGAATCTAATGCCCTATATTATGAAGATGGTTGTTTTAGTTTTGAATGTCAGCTTAAAATTCCATCATGTTGAAAATGTAGGAGAAACTTGAATGTAGCAGTTTTGGGAATAATAGAAATTAAAGAAGAGAGTATAATTGACTAATTGGCTTTATTTGTGTATGAGAGATGGATCTTTTTAAATTATTATTAGAAAATTTGCAACAATTAAGTTACTAGGACATATGTAATGAAGGAAGTTGTTAATGACACAAAAATCTGAAACCCTTTATCATAAGTGAAATATAATTAATCATTTGAAATGGCATTGTACTCGAACTAGAGAAGAGATTATCGCTTAGAAAAGAAGCAGAAGAGTGAATACATCATCCAACTCCTGATAATTATTTCGAAAGGACAACGAGGCTCCCAAAAAAAAAAACACCTAATTCGATCTCTGGTAGTTTTTTATTTTGGACTAATTAGTCTCTATGCCAAAATAACATTGATTTTTTTTGGCACAGGGGCCTCGTTGTCCTTTCGAGGTAATTGTCAGGGACCGAATTGAATTTTTTTTGTCAGGGACCGGATTGGAGTTTTTTTTTGTCAGGGACCTCGTTGTCTTTCGAAGTAATTGTCAGGGGCTGATTTGGGTTTTTCTCGAAGCAGAATATTAACAAATGCAAGGATTAGAACGTAATTAGGTGGCAAAAATAGAGGAAGAAGAAACGAAGAGACACTCAGAAGGAGACTATGAAGGCACTACGAGCTAGTGTGATGGGTGATTAAAAATACCTCCGTATATATTTAGAAAATTTACTGTATCTTGAGAAATAGGATTGACAAAATTCTTCGAAACGCAGAAATTTTTGTGGAGACTGTTTTAAATAAAATTTGACTGTGATTTTTTTTTTTTTAATTTATTTGCAGGAATTGAAAGGGGGACAAAATTCTCTAGAGGTAAGTGTGGAGATCCGAGCGGAATCTCCGCCCCATTCTCATTAATCTCCGAACTTCATAAATATACTTTATTGTCATTAATAGTTTATATCTCATATATATTTTTTAGTCATTTCACATGCTATATATATACCCTAAATTCCTAATCATCATTTGCATAACCATTCTTTAATTCAGAGATTCCTGACGCCGTCTATATTCCATCTAACCTCTTTGCAGCCACCCCCTGCCAATCTCTCTTCTCACCTCACCGTCACCTCTCATCACATCGTCAACCCTCACCATGTTCTTTCTGTTCGCGGCGTTCTTTATCCTCTTCGAGGGTGTGTTCGTTCTCCTTTTCGTAATTTTCTTATTCACTAGCGCTTCTCCCATCTCATTTTCTATTGTACTCTGCTTCCCTGTCGCGTCCCCCCGTCGCATTAGTTCGAAGAAGTCATCGTCTTTTGTTTAGTGGTTTTTTATAAAATTTTGCTGTTTTTGAATAGAATGAATATTTACAGCTCTACTCGTATAGAAAATAGGATCTCATGAAAATAGAGGGGATAACATTCCTCTACACAGCTACGCCAAAGACCATTGACGGAGACTGCGAATAAATCTTGTAATATGTCATGATATCATAACTAGCCTAGCCACCAAATAATTGTGACCACCAAAAACAACACTTATATGGTTGTGTTTGTTTACAGGGACGGGACATTGTATCCAGAGATATTGTGTCCAGAGACACTAAATTAGTATATTTTGTATCCATCGTGATAGGAAGGACACAAAGATAGTAACGAGAGACATAACTTATTTTTTAGCTTTTCTTTCATTATTCTTGTTAATTTTTCATAGTTATACTTTTTATTATTATATTTTCTTCTTAAATTTTTTGAATGAAAAAGATGAGAATAAATACTTTATTACTAAATAGAATACAAGAACACCAAATTTTATAATCTTTGCTTTTTATGTATTGTTTTTTGTATCTTATCTTGTCTTCTTTTCAAAAATAAATGGACAGGATTTGGATCCTCTAAAGTTTGAATTTCACTTTAGAGAGTAAAGTGTGATCTTTCACCATTAATTTTATAGGTGGGACCAATAATAAATATGAAAGAGAAACTATTCAAGGGTAGAAGATCACACTTTATTCTTTAAAGTGAAATTCAAACTTTAGAGGATCCAAATCCATACATATAAGTATCAGCTGGTGAGACTCAGCTTAGACTCAGCTCATCTTAGCTCAGCTCTCGGCTTACTAGCTGAGCTTACTTAGGGCGGCAGCACTCAAATACTGACTGGGGAAGCAGTGTCTTTTTAAGAAGAGTAAACGCAGCAAAACCCGCTAAAACCGTGACTGTGAGGCGTTGAAAAATGGCGTCAGTGGCACACAAGTCCCTACTCTTGAGGCGTGCCTTCACCACTCTCTCATCTCGACCGCCACAACCACCTCCTCTTCCTTCTCGAATATTCCTTCAACCAACCCAATCTCTCACCTCCACCTGCTCCCTCCCTCACTTCAAACCTCAATTCCGCTCCTGCACTTCCCGCCTCTCTGCGTTACCCGACAACGCTTCCGGCGGGCCACGTGGCCCTCGCGGCCCCAATTCCGGCTCCGGCGGAGGTGGCGGAGGAGGAGAAGGAGGAGAAGGAGCAGGTGGAGAAGATAAGTGGTCCTTCTTGTCATGGTAAATCAAACACGAGGATCGTTATTCTTTGCCTAGTTAATTTTTTCTCTGAAATGTTTTTGTTTGTAATTTCTGGATTGGATTAGTTTCTTCTTTCTAGAGATGAAAAAAGAGGAGAAGAAGAAGATTTTGATTTTAAACTGTTTTGGATGCAAAACAAGTTAAACAAAATATGAACTAATGTGACTGAAAATTGGAACGAATTGCAGTTCAGAATATTGACTTGACTGATAATTGTTATCATAGTGTGGTAGTGGATTTTATTTCATTTTATTTTTCATGCTCATGAATTTATGCTAGTTGGTAGCGTGGATGTATGGTCTTCATGATTAGTGACTGTGGCTTCATTTTTTAAATTTATATATAGATAGCTACTACATTGTTAGTGTTTTGATTGTATTAGATGGCTTGAGTGTGGTAGATTAAGAAATGCATATTTCATGTTCATTAGGGGATCTAACAGAGAAAATATGAATCTTATCCTGCTCTGTATTGGGCATAAATTGTTAAAATTATCATGTCATTTATCTGTATAAGGTTAATTACATCAGTTGAATAATAAAAGAAGTTTCGGAATATTGCCACCCTTTCCTAAGTGGCTTTATTCTTGGTGTTTCGGCATATACAGATCTTGGTTTCACAAAATCTAACATGACTTTGGCACAGGTATTTGGCTCTTCTTGAAAAATACCCTGTTGCAGTAAAAGCTATAACATCTGCAATTTTGACATTAATTGGAGATTTGATTTGCCAGGTAAATATACAACAATGTTCATCTGCATTTGCTCAAACCTTTTGTGAAATTGATGAGATATATAAGATAAGTTATCAGAATTAAGCTCAAATTTACGTAATCCTAATGGATGATAGGTAACAACATTGTTAAAGTATTAGAAATAGCAAAAGAAATCATTAATTTACTTTTTGAAATCTCGTAATCTATGTACTCTCTAAATATATTCATTTTATTTGCTGCAGCTTGTAATAGACCAATCGCAGTCTATAGACTTGAAGAGGACATTCATTTTCACTCTGCTTGGTTTTATCTTAGTAGGTCCAACACTGCATTTCTGGTAATGTTATCATGCCCAAAATTCGACTCTCTCCTTAAAGTCTTTTGAATGTGATGATTTTTTAAATAATGCTCAGAAATAACAATTCATCATTCTTTCTGGACATTTGCTGTGAGATCTTTAGGTACTTGTATCTGAGTAAACTGGTTACACTACCTGGAGCATCAGGTGTACTATTGCGGCTTGTAATTGATCAGGTGGGATATTTCCATTGGCGCCCCCAACCTACTGTCTATTACGACTTTGTATCAAATGTTAACTATTTTGCTCAATTTGCTATTTTAATTTTGAGCTTGGTGAAATATGATTGCAGTTCTTATTTGCTCCCACATTTATTGGGGTTTTCTTAGCTACATTGGTGACACTTGAGGGAGGGCCATCACAAGCTGTATCCAAACTTAAACAGGTGCTGTTATTGGTTTTTACTTGAATATTCGTGTAAAAAACATGTATACAAAGAGGTGTATTTCATTGTTATTTTGAATAATGCTTACTCGTCCTCAAATTTCATGCTGCAGGAGTGGTTTTCATCTGTTGTGGCAAATTGGCAATTATGGATACCTTTTCAATTTCTCAACTTCAGATTTGTTCCACAGCAATTCCAGGTTAGGCTTACAAACCAGACCATATATGCAAATTGAGATTTTGACAATTTGTTCATCACTTTGAAACGTGTTAGAGTTAACAATATAGGCAACCAGCCGGGGAATGCTAGTTTTCTACCCTTTTTTCCCTTCAACTTCATCCTTTTTTATTTAGTCAATTGCACCGAATAAATATCGGGATTCTCAGAATAGGTATTTTCTAGCCATTTGACATGCCGAACTCACATCATTTACCCTTTTATTCGCTGAACAATAATATACAATTGTACGTGAGAAACAGAGGCATAGATCAAACTTTTTGTCCTTTTATTAGTTGAACAATAATAGACATTATAGTACATGAGGAAGACATGTTTGTTTTTCATTTCTTTCTTCATATCTTGCAACATGTTTGGATATTTGGGATGCATCTTGTTGGTCCCTTCATTTTAAAAGTATTCTGTTAAGACTGGAATCAGAAAATAAGAGGAAACTGAATAAATTTTGTATATTCTTATCATCTCTCCTCACACAATCCACTAACAACATGCCAACTGAATTTCCCTCCTTCACTCCGTCGCTTCTATTCTGACCCTTTCTGTTATTTCAGTATGGTACTCATTTCAATTGGACTTAAGCTGGCTCAATACTCCTTTCATGTATAAAACAATTCTGCCTTAATAATGGGTTTGTATCAAGTATACACATGACTTGATATCCCATTTGTCATTTTCAAAGGTTGCATTTGAATTTTGTGTCAATGGTTTATGTATTTCTATCTCAAAAATAGTATCCAAATGCAGTCTAAGCGAGTAGATGGCATGTTAGTCATATTCCCATATTTACTATGTGTGAACTTAGAATTATTTTCGAAGTAGGCCCATTGAGAAGTTATCATGTGTGTGAATGGAGTTATCAAAGGCATTTTCTAGTCTTCCATATATCTATAATTTTCTTCAGTGTTCTTCTCTCTAGTCTTCCATTTTCTAGTGATACTGCTGAGTGTAAAGAAACTTGTGGAAATAATTTCAGGTTCTTGCTGCTAATGTTATATCTTTGGTATGGAACGTTATTCTCTCATTTAAGGCACACAAAGAAGTTCCTACAAAATAGGTAAGTTTAAATTCAGTGAATGCAAAGGACCTAAATGTAACTGCCTTTATTATACTTAGGAGCTCAAAATTCAAATGCATATGAGCATGACTGCGTGAATGTACTGTAAACAAGCATGTTCCATAAACTCGAATTTAGATCTTTTGTAATCTGATTATTGCCATATTCAATGCTAGCTTTACAACGTACTACCTCAATCATAGGATTTGTTTATTTTTTTATTTTTTTAAGGTTTGTTACTCATGGTGCATTTTTATATTAAGAATTAATTTTAACAAACCAAAAATATTTCTATCACTAATTGTGTGCTAAATATGTTATTTTAAAACTGTTATTAAATTGTAATTTTTTTATATACTCAATTAAATTTTGGTCATATGAAATATATTTATATCACTCAATAATAATAATAATAATAATAATAATAATAGTTTCACTTTATATTCAATTACTTTCTAAATAAAGATTTCAATTAATTTTACATTTCATCAAAAAATACTTTATTAGTAAATGCTTTATTATTATAAGAAAAAATAATTAAAACATGATTTTGTTAAACAGTTTTATATTTCTACTATGTAATGTATATATTTATTATTGTTTGTGCTTTAAATTTAATTATTATGATTATGGATAATTTTAAAATGTAAATTATCATTTGTATATTTATTTTTGTATGTATTGGGAGAATAGTTTGATATATGTGGGGATCATTCCAATTCGAGAAGGTGACAAAATAATTCAACTCCGTGCAATTGACGGATGAGGAAGGAACTACCTAAGTTATCCATACCACATAATATATTATAAGATGCCAAAAATATGAGACAATTGTTGTTAATAATTATAATTAGAGTACTGCTAGGGAGTCAATGGCCTAAGCGTACAATGTGTACAATGGGCTAATAAACATTTCATGTCATAAAACCACTCATCCCAAAAGCTTAAACTGATTTTGGGGTTCACCAATGATCAAATTCTCGACCTTTCGGATTTAGAACTCTAATACCATATCATGAAACCACTCATATCAAAAACGTAATCTGACAGGACAATGTAACACTAATGGTGATATCTCTAATACTTCTTAAACCTCCATTGTACACATTGTACGCTTAGGCCATTAGCTCCCTATACTTATTCTTATAATTATTCTTATAATTATAGTAAGCATTACTAACATGGCTATTTCGGCAATTTGGCTATCGGGTTTACATGTTTGATAACAAATTTAAATTGTGTGAGAACTGAGAACCCATGATTGATGTTCTTTTCAAGTATCATTAATTGTTATCTGAAGAAAAATGACATAAGAATGAATTATTACTATTACCTTCTTACACTGCCATCTTGACGAAAGGAAGTATTGTAACTTCCATGCGTTTTCCTTTCTAGAATATATTTGATAAAAAACAAGCAACAAAATAGATGATAAAATGCACTTTTGTTAAATTTCTGCCGACTTTTTGTACGTTATAAACATTTCCTGGAAATTTTCCAAGAAACTGATCCGCCGGCAAAACTTATGTAGTTATGTGAGAACTACTGCTATGTTTTTAATTCTCATATTATTTGTATATTATATTGAATGCATGTTTCAGAAAAAAATCAATAATTTTGGAAAAAGTAATAAAAATATTAAACCCACTCTAAATATTCTTTAAGATTATGTTTGATTTTGTCTTTTAGGTTGCTTACAAAAGCTAGTGAAACTAGAAATATAATAGAATAAAATATTAAGTAAATGGCTAGAACCAGTTCCTGTCTCTAAGACAACAAAAGAAATTGTTTATTTATCTTAATCTTCGTTAACAAATAGGTTTTTAAGAAATACTATACATATACTAAAAATTAACTACTAAATTAATTATTATATATTATTTATATATAATTATACGTATTATTTTACATAACTTTAATGTATATTTTAATATATGTTTTATACAAATAATTAATTTTTGTATATACGTTGAATAACTATAAGTTTTTATATACAATTATTTTAAGTATATATTAAAACTAACTACTAAAATTAATCATTAGTATAAAATATATATTAAAAATAAGTTAAACAACAAATATATAATAACTAATTTTGATATACTAATATTTTTTTTAGATAACACGTGGCCTATATATATCAATATTTATATCTAAATACATGGTTAAAAATAAAGTAGAAATTTACATAAGTTATTTTTATATAAAATTAATAGTTAAAAAATTATTAAATAATAATTTAGTCAAACTATTTAAATCATCTAATCGTTTTTAATTACAAACTTGATATGAAAACAATTTTCTCCGAGTTTTCACCTAAGAATAAATAAGAATTTACTCTTATGTAGACGGCCATAAGAGTTCAACTTAGGCCGGATAATTAGCTAGTAGCTACAAGATATATATATATATATATATATATATATATATACTCTCTCACACACACCTTAAAAGTGAAGAAACCTTCCTCTCACAAACATAGTATACAAAAATGTGTAACCTATGTTCTCGTCTTTCTTTCTTTATCACTGCCATGATGGCCACAACCGCCACTAATAACACTGATGAAAATTATGATGTGTTCCTTAGCTTTGGTGGCGACACTCGCTACAATTTTACTAGTCACCTTCTTGGAGCAATCAAAAGGCAACATGTTAATACCTACGTTGATTTCAATTTGGGAAGAGGCAGTGAGATCTCATCAGCACTTGTTTCCGCAATCCGGAAAGCCCCGGTTGCGGTCATCGTTCTATCGGAACACACAGCTTCGTCCAAGTGGTGCTTGGACGAAGTTGCGGAGATAATGGATTGCAAGAGAACAAGAAATCAGATTGTGCTTCCAATATTTTATCATCTGGACCCCTCTGATGTTAGGAATCAAAGTGGATGTTATGGTGTGGCTTTTGAAGAGCATATGAAAAAGAAGGACTGCATTGAAAATGTTCCCACATGGAGGGACGCCTTGAAACAAATGGCCAATCTATCAGGCTGGCACTGCGTCGCCAACATGTAAGTATTAAGTTTTTTTTTTTTTTTTTTTCAATCCCGCTACGTTACCAACAGCATTTCTACCAACTTCTGCAAACTCTTATTTATAACTGTATTTAATAGAAATGTTTTTGTAGATGTGTCTAATAAAAATGTATTTTTTATGACTCTGTTTAATAAAAGTGTCTTTATAAATATATTTTCTAGATCTGTCTCTTTATATATGTGTTTAAAACATAATAATTAATTATTGTTGGCAATAATAATATGTTGGTATGCTATACTTTTCTTTTTTTTCAAGTTTTTTTTTTCAAAAATAGGAGGATTTGAACGACTTCTGTAGCAACAGCTGAGTATAAAAAGATTATGTCATTTGAGTTATGTAAGTATTAAGTTTTCGAAAATGTTTGATAATAAAAAAGGACTTTGCTACCATTTGCACGCGTAGTAAATTAAACATTCGATATATCCATTGTTCACATTATTTAATATTTTTATTGTCTACCTATATTTTTTCTAAAAAAAATTAGTCAAAAATAAAATAAGTTTTGGTTGTATTTTTTTTCACTCTAACACTATTGTTAAATTTATTTGACTACTAACTTAAAGATTTTGGTTATTACCATTCAAATTCAAGATCAAATATTTTTTTCCAGTAAAGATTAAAATCGTAATATGGACTTTCAAGGTAAATTATACAATAATTTTTAAGTTAAGAAATAAACATTAGTAACTCTTATTTTGATAATGATACTTGTTTTTAAGTAAAAAAAAAAAACAGTTCTTTTTAAATTCATACAAATAAACAATAAAAAATATCTTCCTAACGAATATTTTGGGTTCATATTTCCTTATGTTGGGTCCATGTGACAGGAATGAATATGAACTGGTTGAGAATATTGCTGAAGATGTGAGAAAGATAGTCCACAGTAATTGTTTGAATGTAAACAGAGCAAAAGACGAATTTGAAAGACAAAAGGACATGCTTCGACAGCTCTACAAGAAAAATCAAATAACTTCGGATCAAACTTTACATGTATGGGAGATGGCAAAAATTGCAAACTTCACCAAGTAAGTTATAACTTACTAATTTGTTCTGTATAATAAGAAGGGTAAAGTATTATTTTAGTTTCTAAGGTTTTGACTGAATTTTAATTTGATTCCAAATGTTTTATTTTAGTCTCAAAACTTTTTAAACGTCCTATTTCAATTCTAAAAAAGTTTTAGGCGAGTTCAATGTTGTTCCACCGTTAAATTTGACACGAACAATTCACATATTGAAGAGCTAATAACATTCGATTTCAATATGTAAGTAAAATCGATCTACTAATGATCACTAATATAAATGATTTTTCTTTGATTTTGAAGTGTTGATGATTGATTGTTAGGATTTAGAGTTTTGTATAAAAAAGAAATTAAGGAAAAAAGTGTTCCAAGAAAATTTTGGTTATGTTTTTCTATCACATGGAAAAAAATATGACTTAACTAATGACGTTATTAACGTACATATCACTCATTCCGTTAACTATTAGTGTCAAATTTAACGGCAAAATAATATTAAACCTATTTAAAATTTTTGGAACAAAAATAAAATGTTTAAAACGTTAGAGACCAAATTAAAATTTAACCTAAATGTTGAGAATTAAAATAATATTTTTCCCTAATAAGAATTGAAGAGAGATTTAATGTATAATTTTTCTTTGTTCTTAAAATATTTTTTTATCATACATCATTTATATAAAAATGTATATTTAACTATGTGTAAGATTTAAATTTAAGACTTCTTTATACCTAATTCAATATTTCAACTTGTGTTTTTCCTCTTTGGATTTTAGAATTTTCTTTGGTCATTTTTTACTTGTTGATGTAAATCAAATTTGCAAATTTTAAGCAGGGACATTGGAAAGGCTTCAAAGCTGAGTGAAGAGATCAAGAAGGTCATTGAAGAGGGAAAAACTAGTAGGAAAGTGATGTTAATCCAAAATAAATAAGCATTTTTGTATGAGAAATTCTTATATAAGCTTGTATTCTCATAATCATTTGAGGGTAGGGGCATTAATTGGCACAATTATTACATTTACAATTATATGTGAAATACTTTTTTATAATTTCTTTGTGTTTATAGTAAATTGACTAGAGAAAGTATGGGAGCTAATAAATTTAGTGTACAATGTATATAATAGGGATAAAATTGAAATTAATATCAAATAATAAATAAACAATTAATTTTTAATAATTACCAATTTAAAATTTAAAATAAAAAAGGATTTGAACAGTTATGTAAACTCCAAAAACGACTTCCATTTTTCCTATCTGATGTGACTGTCTTCTCGTCCAGTCTCTTCTTCTCTCATCGGTGCCGCGCCGCTACAAACACCAGTCGCCGTCGCCCATAGCTCCGGCCGACGGCGACGTGCGCACCACGAACGTCCAGCAACACCGTCGCGCAGTTTGCGTCGTTCCCGCATCGCGCCAATCGTACAGTCCCTCTTCTGTGTCGACGGTTTCTCCCTCCCAACGTCTCTCTCACACTCCTTCTCGCCTTGCAACTCGTGCCGTCTCAGTCTTCACCTCCTACAACGTGATGACCTGCCTCCGCACCCGATCCGGTTCCCACATGCGCCACACTCTCCGCTGGTATGACCTCGTCACCCTCAGCGTCGGCGGCATGGTTGGTGCCGGCGTCTTCGTCACCACCGGACATGCCGCTCACCTCTATGCTGGTCCCGCCGTTGTCCTCTCCTACGCAATTGCAGGCCTCTGCGCTTGACAACAGGAATCAAGTACAAAAGTGAAAGTCTTTTTGTATGCAAATGTTCATTACACTGGGTCGGCGGATGGTTATTTACGTAAGTATAATTAAAATAATATGAATGTTTAATGCAGTAGATATACAAATGGTTGTTTTAATGAGCATTTAGATGATTAGTTTATTGGATTTGATTGGAGCATACAGACTTAACATTTTAAGGGTGATCAGTTTTATATGTAACCAGATGGTTATTTTAATTAGGACAGTCACGGCGCTATTGGGGTTGCTAGGGTGGGTGATGGCGCTGCTAAAGTTGCTAGAGGGGTGGTCACAGTACTGTTGGGGATGCTGAAGGGGTCAGGCGCGGCTAGGATTTGATAGTGGGTAGGAGATTCTTTAAATTTAAAATTGGTGGGTAAACGTGTTTTGTTACTAGAATTTAGGGGGTGTTTCTTATTTTTTAATTCATCGTGGGCTAGAACTAGCCCATTGTACATATTGTCAAGATTTTTCATTGTTTCTTATTTTCAATTCTTATACATTTTCGATTCTAAAAAAGAAAGAGATATTACAATTTATATGGATACTCTAAAATAAATTGATCTTTTTTGTTCAACTATTTCGTCCAACAATAATGAAATAAGTTCTGAAAGAATACAAACAAATTTTTGTTTTTTTTTTGGACAGAAACAAATTTTTGTTAAATAAATCTCTTATTTATTCCTTTTTTTTTCTAGATTTTTTATTTATTTTCATTAAAATATTATCTAACAATTTTTAACTATCAACTTTACTTAAAATTAATTGCACGTCTGTACCTAAATTTCTACCTTAATTTTAATGTAATATAAAATATTTTATTGAACCATTCAATCATATTTTTGTTCTTTGTATTATTATTTACTATCGATATAAAAAATAATTATTTTTATTAACGTAATATTATGTGTATTAAATACGTGTATAAAATTATTTTATATTACATCAAAACTAAAATTTTAATTATTTAATATTAAAATAATAATTTTAAAAATTATTTAATCATATTTATTTTTCAATAATAATTTATTCCAAAGATATAAAAACTAATTATTTTTATTTAGCATGTGAAACTGCTTTATTGCTATGTTTAATTGTTTATAAGCCTAAAGAAAATGAAAAAAAAAAAAAAAACTGCAACTAAAAAGAAGAGAAATGCTGGTAATAACAAGATTGATGACGTCATGACAGTTAGTTCTAACTTCTAACGCGATATCGTGCTGGATCAGCCCGGTTTCGTAATTACGAAACTACCCCTCTGCCATTTTCATCTACCTTCCTCCCCGGCATTGCTCTCACCATTGTTTCACAAACCAAAAGAAGAAACAAGATACGAAGGCTTTGTATCGTCCGAAATGTCGGTGAGTTTCAAACTTTTTTCTCAGATCTGCTTCGTTTCGTGGCACATTTTCCCTTTCAATTTTATGTACCAGTAATTTCGCTTAACATTGTTCGTTGAACTTTTCAGATCCTATATGGATCTCTTCTCTTGTTGTTATATTTGTTTGCGGTGCATTGTGTTGTTTGTGCTTTGATGCTGAGAAAACAGAAAAGACGTAAGAAAATCGATGTAACTTTGTTGTATGGGAATGAGGAACTAAAAATGTTGTAATAACTTGCAATGGCTTTGTTAGTTATCCTTCAAAAAACTGTGTTAAACCGTTTGATATACACTTTTTTTTTTTTGAATATGTAGCTGGAGATATTGGCCACTCACAGCAGCTCTGTTTTTGTGGTATTTTCATCTTCTTGTTCTTGTTTTGAAAGCTTTGAAGCTTGGGTTGTTTGGCTTGTTGTATGCACGTTTTGCGCAATAATTTGTGACTCTCTTGTACCCTATTTTTCATCATAGTGAAGCTATATCCTGGTCTTGGTGACTCGTGGTTTTTACTTCTCTCATTGAGGAGGTTTTCCACGTTAAAAATCTTGGTGTGTTAGCTTGTCTCTAATTTCTGGTTTATGTGATTTTTCCACTGCTATTGGGTATTATTGTACTGGTGTTAATACTTGTTGTGAGTGGATATTGTTGCTCCTCTAATTCTTGCAAGTAGGGAATTGTGTTTTATTCCTATCAAGTGCTACTTTGGATCTTAAATGTTCCCCAGTGACATGTTCGGTTTGTTTGCAAGTTTCAAAGAGGATAGAACATTGAAGGGAGTCTTTAATGCAATGGTTGAGTATAGGCAACTCTATTGTTAGTAAGTTTTAGCGGTAGGGATTAGTATGGCAATCCTAGGATCGTAGTAGCTAGAATCTCGAGTTAACTCTTAAAATCTTTTGATATTAGGATTTTCAATGAGTCAACCGATTCTACAAAATTTCTACTCGATCGAACAATTTTTTCGTATTTAACACACATAATTATTCTTTCCAAAAATGTGGTTCTAAACCTGCTGTTGTTTTGTGATTCCTTCTGGGTATCTCACATCTATTGGTGATACATGATTGTTCTTCTCTCATTGAAATTATTCATTTTGAGGACTTTTTATTTGGGCAATGCTCACTAGTGGTTGTAATTTGTAAAGTCATGAAATTGCATTAGTTAAATTAATGATGAATGATGACAAGGCCTCATGCAAAAGGGACATTCTGTTGCTGATATTGTGTCTTGGTAACTTGAGATAAAATTTCCTGTTGGCTTCATGACTCTTGTTCTGTTGCTTTGTCTTCTGAACTGATAAAGCTTGTTTTCTGTTTGACTAGATTGTGCTACATTATATCCATTTGAGCATGTAATGTTTCTTTAGCTCCTAATTTTTGTGGAGCATCGTCCTAAAAGTATTTCAATTTAAAATTTCACATGCAGGCCCCTGTGGACCATACCAATGAAAAAGTTGAAGCGGTTCCCTCCTCTACATCTCCACATAATTGGAGTCCTCATTTTTCAAACGTGAGTAAGAAATTTTCACATAGCAAATTTGTTAGCATCAAAATTGTAGAATACATAATCTAGTAGCAAATAGCAGTTTTGTTTGGCAAATTGTATTTCTGGTCATTATAATATTGGTTTCTTAGGGTAATCCTTGCAAACATTTCCTGTTTATGCCCCACTATCCTTTTATATTTTGGCTGTGCCAATTTTTTTTGCTGGATTTCAATTATCCCTTGTTGCAGTAATTTCCAAGTTCACTCCATTTTGCCTTATTACAGGTACGAACAGTTAAGGTTAGCAACATATCACTAACTACTAGCACAATGGATATAGGAGAATTCTTCTCATTTTCAGGTGAAATTCAATACATAGAGATGCAAAGGTGAGAGTACTTCTAATGCAGAATTTTGTTCATTTCTTATCATTATAATTGTTTTAACTTGTCCGTTAAGTGTCACTCTTACCTTCGATGATCACTGCAGGGAAAATGATCATACCCAGGTTGCTTATGTTACCTTTAAGGAGACACAGGGAGCAGAAACAGCAGTTCTCTTGACGGTATGTTTATATCAAAATGACTTTCATATTGAAAACATAACAATACATTTCATAATTACGTTTATGTATGAGTTGAACCATTTCCCAATTAATACTTTCCTATTTAATCACTAAAGCTCATGAAAGATAAGATAAGATACGATAAAATGAAACACGTACTTGTAATTGATTTTCTTTGCCTAAATCATGCACTTATTCTCCTGTTTCTAGTATAGGGTTCCAAGATTGGTGATCTATATGTCACAATCACACCGGTGGAGAACTATCAGCTGCCCCCTGAAGCTCTTGCCTCAACTGTGGTAAGTACTTAATTTTCTAAGTTACTTTATTGTGTGATTGAGGTAATGGTGCATCTTGTGCTGCTACAAGTACTTTTATGTAATCAAATGCACGAAATATGAACACTTTTGCTTAACATATGTTTGTGCCATCTGCCAAAAGATAGCACTGTCAAAATAACATGCTAAGTGTTTGTAAACTTTTTCCTTACTGATAAACTCTCAAGTATCATGAAGTTTCTAATGTACAATCCTCTTCTCAACAGACAGACCAAACTCCTACCACAGTTATGAAGGCTGAAGACGTGATGAGCACGATGCTTGCCAAGGGTTTCATCTTAGGAAAGGATGCAATCACGAAGGCAAAAGCCTTCGATGAACGTCATAACTTGTCCTCAAATGCTTCTTCCACTGTTGCTTCCATTGATCGTAAGATTGGTCTAAGTGATAAATTAAGCATTGGAACAGCTATTGTAAATGAAAAGATGAGAGATCTGGACGAAAGATATCGCGTCTCTGAAAAGACAAAGTCTGCTTATGCTGTTGCTGAGCAAAAGGCTAGTGTTGCTGGATCTGCTATCATGAGCAATCATTATGTATTAACTGGAGCTTCATGGTTCTCAAGTGCCTTTTCTGCTATAGCTAAGGCAGCAGAGGATGTTAGCACAAAGACCAAAGAGAAGGTTGAGCAAGCCGAGGTGCAAAAGAAAGAAGCCATTATCAATGAAAGGAAAGGAACTGTTGATGAGTTTGCAAAGATGCACTTGGAGTCGGATGCTGGCCCTGCAATAGTTCCTGTTAATTCTGGTGATGACAGTAAGCACAGGGTTCTATAATATGAGCTGATTCACAATGCCTTACCTTCACACGAGTCACACGACCACAGTTGGATTGATCTAGCACAGTTATATATTGTCAGTCTTCAATGCAAGTCTGTTGTATGATGATAAGTCTTGTTGATTGTTTTTATTAATGTAAAGGCTTATCTGATAGATGTCATTCTTAAATATGATCGATATTCATAATAAATGATTAATTGTTACTATCTTTGGATTGTTTCTCAATTCATTTCTCCTCTTAAATCATGTGATTTTGGTGAGGGTTTAATGTAAACATTATCATCACTTCATCAATATAATTCTTTTCAGAACGTTAGCATTTTACGAAGACAGATAGTTTTACTTTTAGTGTGTATTTTACTGTTCTCTTTTTCCTTTTCAACCAAGGAGAGAAAAGGAAGGATAATGTATATCACACATTTTACTGTCTTAAATACATTGGGCAGGTTTTAAGTCAAATTACATGTTCCTATTGGCAGCTGGTGATATCTTAAACAATGGAAGAAATTCACTTTGATGTTCCTCTCTTCATTTACCTCATTTTGGAGACAGTAGTGCTTTACTGCAGTGTAATTAAAATTCAAGTGAACATATATATTGCAAAATATTGCAAAGGAAGCGGCAAAAAAGTCAATCTTCTCTTATAAAAGAATGGTCCAGTTGTTCACTGGTTCTATAATGCAAGGAGATAAACTTCTGTATAACTGTAATATATCTTTTAAGCCATCAATAGTTAGGAGCAGGGTATCCCGTTGCTAGGTTTTCACAGCTTTAAAAAAAAAATGTGTGTATGATTTGTCATTACACCTATTAGCACTTTTGAACAATCAATATAGTTACATGGGAAAAATAATGGAGTTCCCTTCCTCTCAGGTAGGGATACAAATGAATTTATTTAATACTGATTAAGAATCAACCCGGTATCTGAATGCCATTTTTCTTCAGATGGGTAGGGAACAATCGTAAAAAACTGAATTGTTCAGCGGATGTTGCTCCATGCCAGTTAGAATGTTGTCATAGATAGCGTATTAACCACTGTAGGCTCTGTAGAGAAGTGAAGATAACACTAAGTTTCTTGTTAAGGACATCAAGGAATACCAAAAAATCAACAATAGGAGAAATCAAATGTTAGTAAATGAAATTATTAATTTCAAACTGATTGCTGTCTGGGCTTTGATTTCTTGCCATATGAAATTAAGTGACTAACAGAATATAACAAACCGGGTTACCATACCTGCATGCATTCATGCAAATTCTCATCTTTTGATCTTACGTGCATCTGTAAAATCATAAGATTAATTACTTACATGACATTCTATTCACAATTTCTCTACTTGATGGCGGCTTCTATGGAAAATAATACAGCCAAAAGAAAAGATGAAACATTTAACTTTCACAAATAATAATAATAATAATAATAATAATAATAATCAATAAATAAATAAATAAATAAATTTTGTGAGTTAACGATTTAGAAGTCAAAGGAGATAGGGAAATAAATTCAGATACACTCCTAGTCCTTCTCTTTCTTTCCAGAATTTCGACTCAACATACACCCTGAACTAAAATTATGAAAAGCAAAATATATATGATTCCGAATTCAACCAGCAAAACCTAATCAAATTGAAACGAAAATATAATGACAAAAAAAGTATAAAAACCAAATTACAAATTTATATAGATTGTAAAAACTATGCTGTAAACCGCTAAAAGAAAAATGACCAAATAAAACAGGAATTCATGATAGCGTATCTGCCCTTAGCATATATGTATAAAATTAAACATGCCGTGTGGCATATATGATATAACGTTAAAAACTTAAAATTCATTCGGCGACTATATTGACGCATTAAAGATTCAAATAAAGAAAAGCCTAGAGTTCTGTAGCAATAGTGATTACCCCTATGACTCTGTGGAAGGCATTTTGATCCACTTCGAGACAAGCCAGGATTACAATTGCTGCAGCAACTGTTGAGGGCCAGTAGCATAGCTGCTCCTCAGCTGATAGTACCAGAACTGCCAGCGACTTGACCCTCCTCTCCACAGCTGCATTAACTTTAGCAGCTTTTAAGTAGAACCTGTAGAATTTAACAACCTTGGGTAAAATAAGTATGATAAAGGACCAAGTGGAACTCTAGTCTCTATTTCCTTCTGAAGTTGCTGGGAGTTACAATTTTTAAGACGGTGTAAGTTCTTAGGACCAATATTTGCAGCTTTATTGGTGAATAATACACTAAAAGGAAACAGAAAAGAATTGGAGTTATAATTACATATGCATAATGTTTCACGGAAATTTTCTTCATTTTTGGCTTTGTTCAAACCCTGAAACTAATAATCTCCATATTATTTTAACTTTTATACAAAATATTATATAATACACCTGCTGTGATAATATAAAGAAAAAGTTATATGTTTTACCACAAGAAGTTGTAGATGGTCGGAATGAAACACTGGAACTTAAGCACTTCCTGCACCACCCATTCCATAGCAACCACCTCGCATCTACTGTACACATTACTTCCAATATAAAAATTCTTTTGCTCCACTCTGTAATGTCCACACACAGTTGAAGTTATCATTATAGACTAGAAACGGAACAAAAGACTTCGCAGTTAAATGAACTCAAGGACAGGCTAGCCAAAAAGAAAAGAATAAAAAAAAGTAATTTGAGCAGGAGAAACTAATGGGTTGCAATCTGCTTGAAGAGGAGACACATCAATCACGACAAACCCTGCTGATGTAGCAGAGCCAAGCTACTGAGCTAGTGTCTGTTATCTATATCCGTTCCAATTTGAGCCAACTAATTAATCCAGTTTATTTTCCATTAAATTTTTTGTGTGGAATACTATACTCATATCATGTAGTCATATATTACAAATAATTATTAGCTTGGTATAGAACAAAGTATGCAATCGAATATTTGATCTAGGACAATTCCCGTATATTCTTCGATAATAGTACTATCATGACTAAATTATTCAAAATTATGACACAGTTCATGATTAGTGATAGTATTAATGCATACAGAAAATTTATGTAGTTTTGCTCATGTAATTTAAAAAAGAAAATGTGATGAAAAATATTATACTGGATTAAATCCTGGTTCAATCACTTCACCTGCGGGCAGCTCAGAAACAGTCACAGAAACAAATTAACACGATTCGTTTCCCCAGAAAGAAATAGAAAAGGACTCAATGATGAACCTGCTATATTGCTGGTTTTCTTCGATCCTCGTGGCTAACGTGAGGCAAGCGATCCCAACAATCTGAAGGTTTCTCTTGACTTTAAAATATCCTTTGCTTAAGAAACGGTCAAGGAGGCTGACTCCAAGAAACATCGTCTCTTGCCGAAGCTGTTTTCGATAAGATTGCTGCCCATTTATGGAAAATTTCTTAGTTAAAGCATTTCAAACAAAATGAACCAGCAATTCAAAGCCCAACAACGTTTCCATAAAGCTATGCTTTTTGGTTTTTTTTCTATCCATATAGAGTAAACTCTTTAGAGTGCTAAGTATGAAGAAAATTAAGTGTTCTCAATCCTCTCTAACACAACAATTCCAGTAACCACTTTTGTTCTCTCTCAATCTTCTCTAACAGAACAATTCTTTAACCCCATTATTCTTTTTTTTTTTGTGAGCCAAAAATTAATTACACAAAAAATATATTATTACATGTATAAAGTAATAAATAGTTAAATACCTAAAATACAAAAAGAACCAATAAATATTTAAAATGCATTCACGATGATAATAATAATAATAATAATAATAACAACAATCTTACATGTACATTAATAAACAACACATGTATTTATACACAAGTATACGATAACTGATTTTAGAAGTTAATTTTAATGTAAAAATAATATTTTTGTAATAATAATAATAATAATAATAATAATAATAATAATAATAATATACTCGTTTTCTACTATAAAATTTCTATCGCTATTCTTTTGGTCACAAAAGAAATTGCATAAGTTTTGTAGTTTACAAGCACACATGCACTATCATCTTTTTTTTTTTTTATCATTTTAACTACATTTTTTTTTATAAATATAAATATATCTAAATGTAAATTCATAATATTAACTTTAAAAAAATACAATTTGAAGCGCTAGTAAATAATTTATATATTTATACATATATAATGAACATAATGTTTTATATCTATTTTATATATATCCACAGACCATATAATAAGAAATGACTTTTGTAAAATTATTATTTTTCTAAACTAATATCTATACGGCTATACCAATATATTATCGAACTTGGTAATTTTCATAGAGGGATGACGTATGTTTAATGTAGTAACTCCATTCATAAATAATAACTAGTTACACTATCTTTCAATTATGTATCATTATTATATCATACAAATTAAAATATGTACGAACTTAAACTCAATAATAAAATGATATAATTAAATTATGGTGACACCAAATTATAATTCATTGACAATTTTTTTTTTTTCAATGCGGTTTCAACTTTTTCAGTACTATTAATTCTTCTCTCTTTCTCTTCTTCTTGACCTTAACGCCTTTGGGTCGATTACTAGCTAGCTAGAGTTTGACCGTTAAGAAAGTACGGTTGCTCCTGCTATATATACGGTTGATATTTCTACTTCAACAACCATATATAGCCATAGCTACAAGCTAAACGCAAAACTGTCTTGGGAGTTGGAAGAACCCAAACCGCCCACATGCATGCACGAATACGAGAAAAGTGGATGCATGCATTAAACCAGAATCTGACGTGTCACGAGACGATTGGATTATACTGATGAGGTTCTCCAATGCTCTTACCGTGCAGAATGTTCACTCTAACTGAATCAAGTTTAGAGTCTTCACCTTTCCATCGTGTTCTTTTAATTTTTCGCAACCGAAAATACAGTGTAACAAAATAAAAAGCACGACAGAAACAAACAAACAACAAGCAAATAATAAAAAAAGCATGAGCAGTTCTTAACTTCTTTTCAAAGGCAATCCATTAATTTGTTGAGGAAAAAATAGAAATAAAAACGATAACAGAATTAAGAACATAATGATCATCACCACGGAACTGTTTTTCAAATCTATACTAAATTTAGTTGAATACTACATTATTAAACTATATATATCCAGGTGCTATATTTAGATTAACAAGACGAAAATGATAGCGTTCTATTTAATATAATTTACTTTTCAGATATGATGTTCAAAACTTCAAATAACATAAGTGTAATACCAAAAAACAAAACAAAAAAAAAACTAACCTCAACGATCCAGTGTACCATTTGAGAGCGTTGCTGAATCACGAGGTCCCCGAATTCAGTGGTAGAAAAATAGCTATCTGTATAATTCCACAGAAGAACTTGCTTCCTCTCCCTCTCTCTCAGCATCAGGTAGCTTTCTTCTTCGTCCAAATCATCGAACTTCACAAACTAAATTCAGAAAATCAAGACACAAGAAAAAATAAATAATTAAGAACTTCTCATATGACTAGAACAGAACCGAATATTAAAAAATATAATAACTGATGAGTTTGAGCTCTGAAGAAGCTGAAACACGCAAACATTTATTATTACTACCTTGGAATGAATAGGAACGACCTCATCTTTGACGCTGGAAGAATTATTGTTGAATGGAGAAGTTATAATTAGCGTGGTGAACTCGTTACGGAACTGAAGAAATAACGAGTGAGTTGGAGAAGGAGTTTCACCAACGGATCCCTGCGAGAATTGGCTTCCTGAATCAATGAATAGCGACGGAGTGTAATCAGAAAGCTCAAGTTCTGAACACTCAGGGAAGCTGAACATCTCTGAGCGAAGATCGGAGAGCACAGTTCCCTGACTCGAATAGTACTCTGACTCATCGTCTTCGTCATCTTCGTCTTCGTTGGAATATGAGAATCGCAATTGCTCCGTGCAATTGAGATCGGAGCTATTCGTACTTTGATTGATCTTCGATTTTGCTATCAAATCAACACAGTTACTATCATCCTCGCGGTGGTTTCTCGAACCTTGAGAGAATTCTAATTCCGATTCTCTGTTTATCTTGCAGATTGATATGCTCTTTCCCTCCTCAAACGACGTCGCACGAGCACCAGAGGAGCTAAACGAAACGACGTCGTGATTGTTCTTCGTTTCCGACGACGCTTTCAAATTTCGGTTACCGGACTTTGCATCCTCGCAAGTGATCTCAGATTTCGTGCATGCTTCGGAGAATTCATCGTTTCGTCTCTCCTTTTCACTTCTGAACTTCAGAATCAAGCTCCTGCTCCGTTCGCGAACTCTGTCATTGGAGTCCACACACGAAGACTCCGACACTTCACTTTCATTTTGCTTCCCGAATCTTCGATTTCTCGATATTTCGCATTGCAATTTCTCGCTCGATTTGGAGCAACCTCCATTTCCGGCGAAAACAGCGGAAGCTCTGCTCGAGTTACACGAAGCTTCGCCGCCGGCAAAGTCGTCAGAGCAAGAATCAGAATCCATTGATTTTCCGGAGAAACAAGGATTTTCTCTGGAAGCATTGAATCTAGTGGAAACAATAACCACCGGTGAGATCTGGCACCGTCGCCGGCGAGGGAGGTTTGACCGAAGCTTCTTTCCAGTGATTTTTGGTGCTGGCTCAAGATTATGCTTACGCTTCGATCTTCTGAGTGTGGTTGTCATTGGTGTTTGGTTACTGAGAAAACGCAGAGAAAGTGAAATTTGATTGTTAGTTGTTGACTGGAGAGGGAGAGTGAAGGAACGGTTATGGAAGTTCGTGGGAGAAAGGGATGAAAGAAAGTGAGAGTGAGTATTTATATGGTGCGGTCCTACATAGTGCGTTTTCCGTGCACCACGTCCATACATGCCAAGTGACGTGACTGAATTAACACTTGTATTTACGATACCGTTTGAACAAAATCAATTTTTTTACAAATAAAATTCTCGGCATGAAACTTTTTCTCCTTCCTTTTTCTAAGTTAGAATTCTATTGATGTGACTATTAATATATACCTTAAGAAAAAAATGTGTATCAAAATTCTCGCAATTCATTTATTCATTTATATATATATATATATATATATAATGAATTAATATGTCCAAAATTATTTATTTAAACGAAGGTAGCAAGAATAAAACAAATAAAATCCAACAGCAGACACTATATATAGACAAAATATATCAAATTACTTGAACACAAAATTATTAATAAAATGGTACATTAATAGATATTTGCACTATTAATTATTTTTTTATTTCTCACAGTGTTTTTAGCTTGGTAAATCAATGACTAATTTATCGCAAATCGATGAAACTCGAATCCCTTAATTGAAGAGAGATGCATGACTAATGTTGTTGCTAATGGATTGCATAGGAGGATTTGTTGTTATTGTTGGTTTGTACTTTTGTAGAGATGCATGACTAATTGATTGTGTAGCAAAACCACTTTTAATCTTCATATTTTAATCTATTTAGCTCCACCATTGTAAGGGAGTGTTGACCATTTTTCAATCAAAGATTAAGGAAAGAAAAACAAAGACATGCTTAGATTTTCACTATCATGTATATTTATTGTATATATATATATGATTAAGTAATCAAATTCAATAGTTGAAATAACTATTTAAGTACTGGATAAAAAGTTTTTGCACAGTTTATTTGGGAAAAAAAAGCTTATTATTATGCTTGCATAAAACATAAATAGCCATGCCCATGAAAAATGTAAAAAAGACAAACATTTGATGAGTTTTAGAAAATACAATCATCCCATCTACTCTTCCCCAAGGAAGAACACGGTGGGCTTCTTGGGATCAGTAATCTCCACAGTTCCTTCCAACATCTTAGCCACTTTCCCCATTGTAGGCCTCAACTCAGGCCTATCCTGAAGGCACCACATAGCAGTCTTCACCATCCTATTAACCATTTCAAAATGGGCCCTTGTATCATACATTTCCCTAATATGACCATCAAGAATGTCCTCGACCCTCATTTCCTTGAACATCTTATCGAAAGCCCAACCTGGAAAGTACCACTCATCACTTCTAACCATAGACTCAGGACTCTCAAAGTTTCTAACTCCACTCACAAGCTCCAACAACACCATTCCGAAACTATATACATCAGCCTTTGATGTTATTGGATCCGCAGTAATCCATTCAGGAGCCATGTATCCCGGAGTACCCCTCCTCTTGGACATTGTTACCATATCCTCTTTTTTCCTTAACTTAGCGAGTCCAAAATCCGATATCTTAGGACAAAAGTCATCGCCTAGAAGAATATTTTCGGGTTTGATGTCGCAGTGTAGAACCCATTCCAAACACTCTTCATGCAAATATGCAATAGATCTGGCTACACCAAGAGCAATTCTATACCTCATATTCCAATCCAAAATAGGCTTCTCTTGCTGTGTATTTGAGTCGCCTTTTTTAGAATTGTTCAACCTGAAGAGGTACTTGTCCAATGAGCCACCAGGGATGTACTCGTACACGAGAATTCTTTGTCCTTTCTCCGCACAGAATCCCCATAGTCGAACCAAATTGAGGTGGTGCATTCTGGCAATGATGGTCACCTCGGCCCAGAACTCCGCGTCGCCACCTGAAACGTTTTTCAAGACTTTGACAGCGACGACGCGGTGGTCTGGCAACTCGCCTCGGTAAACCGCCCCAAATCCACCTCTTCCAATGAGGTTGGAAAAATCATTGGTTGCGGCCTTGAGCTCAGAGTAAGTGAACCTATTATCCATTGATACAATAAATTAAACGGGGAATACTAGGTAAACAATGATGATTTTGAACAATATGAACAACTACCAATTACATTAAAATACACTACACTCTAATTTAATGCTACTAATTAAATTTAAGATTAATTTACTCTTTTAACCATATTAATTCACATTATTTAAAAATATTGTTGATTTCCTATACTTTTCTTAAATTAATATACAGCCATGGTAATATATTAATCTGCCAGAATTTGTCTTATTTAACCTTAGTTAATAAGGTAAGTACTGGTTGTTTTTGGTTAATTTTTTTTTTACCAAACATTTTCGAAATCTATAACCAAAGTATACCTTTTGGGGCCACCAGCAGGTAAGAGTTCAAGGCCTAAAGTAGTGGCCATGTCCCTGTATTTGATGTATCTCTTTAAGAAAGACCAGAAGAAAGCCACACCAGAAATAAGCTCTGCCGCAAATAGCGTGCAGATTATGATGATGTTCCTCGTGGTGGCGTTCGAGTCCTTCGGTGGCAGCGGCAGGCTTATCCTCACCGGGCAACTCGTTTGCATAACCTCCGTCAGCCCAACGAAATTGGAGCTTTCTTCTGATTCTGATTCATCTACTTTGATGAACAACGCGGTCTCGGTGCCCGGTGACCAGTAACCGTATTGAAGCTCTTTACCGATTAGCGGAACGCAGAAACCTGATCCGTCGTACTTGAATCCGAATCCCAAGCAGTTGGGGTTTGTTTTGCAGGTGGCTTCGCAGACAGAGAAATTCTGGGAGCCGCTTAACTGGTTCATGGTGCTGCCGTCGCCGGAGACTGTGTAGTTCACGTAATCGAGCCTGATGAAGCCGGTGTTCTTGGAGAGTGGTTTCTTCCGTGTGCAGCCACGGTCGGGAACACCGTTGTTTGCGGCGAACCCGGTGGGGCAAACACAAGAAGTGGTAGTCACGTTCAAACCATCACTTGTTACGCAAATAGCATAAGAACCGCACCTATATTAAAAATTAATCAATAAAAATAAAAAATCTTTTTTATATCTATAAAATTTTTTAAAAAAATATACATAAAATAATATAAACTTTAGTAATTTCTTTTTCTAAAATAATTTACTTTTGACAATCATGTAACTAATTGTTTATTTGTAAGTATTTAATGGCGTACACATCACGTGTACTAGTGAAAGTCAACTATTTGTGAATAGAATCATAGAAACGCACCTTCCTTTGACATGGCACATTTCCCATATCGCTCTCCACACAACCTTCCACTGATTATTCTCTTCAGGATAGAAGCTATAGATCTTTAGATTCCCATCGTCATCGAGCACCAGTTTCCGGAACCTGTTGTCACCGTAATCCGAGGTGAGGAACGAGTTACCTTGCATATTCATCATCCCCAAATTATCCATGTTCAAGAACGGACTCGGCGTCGTGTAGTATTGCTCGTTGTTCGAAGCAAGAACAAGAAACGAAGAGTTAACGAACTTGAATCTCCCGTTGTTAGATACAAGCTCGGTTGAGTTGACGTCTTGATTGGGAAGGATAGTGTTGGTAGCGTCATCGAAGCTGTTCGAATCTCCGAATTTCAAGTTTCCGTCGTCGGTGAGAACGAGTTGAATCGTTGATGCGTTGTTCGATTGGGAAGAAGATGAGCGGTTAGGGTTAACAAATAATGGGAGACCGTTGAGGAGGATTTGATTATTGGTGGTGATTTGAAGCGAAGATTTGGAGGTGAGGTTGGTGGATGTGGCGTTCCAAACGATAGGGTTTGAAGATTGGGGAACTTTGGCGAACGAAACGGAGAAGGTGAAGTGGTTTGGGGAATTCGGAAGGGGGAAGAAGCCAGCAGTGAAGTTTCTGTTTGGTGAGATAAGGAATTTGTTCTGAGTTGGACTCCATGGAGAGTCTGAGCTGTTGAATGAAGAGAAGGTTACTCGTTGGTTTTGGCTTTGTGCAATTGAAGGGTGAAGATTGAAGAGGAAGATGAAATTGATGATGAAGAAGAAGAAGAAGGAGGAGGAGGAAGAGAATGTGGTTAGAGACATGGTGGTTGGTTTTGTTTTCTGGGTTTGTGAAGTTGTGAGATGGAAATAAATTATATCAATTTTCTAGTTTTTGATTGGTTGGATAATGAATTATTGAATGGCGGCTTTGTGTGTGTTTGTTTTTGTCTTGACTGTGGAAGGTTGACTTGCAAATTGCTGGTGTCAGTGCTTTTATGGTCTTCTTTCTTTCTTTCTTCCTTTGTTCTTCTATCACGGTATCACCCACTTGTATCTCATCTTTCCACACCTTAAGCCATCCTTTGGTTCAAAGAAAAAATGAAAAGGGAAAAAAGTGGGTGTCAAGAAAAGGCTCATTAATTTAAATATGGAAAACATTATGGTTTATTAGCTGAAAATGGAGCAACTGTGTGTATTACACAAAGATGGACGTGTCAGATGGAGGTACAATACGCAGGAGGCGTGTTGCATCAACCACGTGGGGGGCGTGGAGGCTACGTGGCTCGATCTGGTTGGGCCAACATGGCAGCACGCAGGGGGCGTGCTGACGTGGCGATCACTGGTTGGCGGAGAAGGGGAAGCACGCAGGGGGCGTGCTGAGTCAGCACGCAAGGGGCGTGCTGACGTGGCGATTACTGGTTGGCGGAGAAGGGGAAGCACGTGGGGGGAGTGCTGACGTGGCGAACATGCATTGGTCCAAGTATGCAACACGTGGGGGGCGTGCTGAGTCAGCACGTGGCGGGCGTATTAAGTGCACCTCTCTATATAAGGCAGAGTCCGGTAGTATTTTGCATACTGAAGAAGATTTGAGTGTGTTTTGAGTGTTCTTTGAGGATATTGTTAGTGTAATGGAGGGCACCGCAAACTTGGTGGTGTATCGCAACGGTGAGATAATACATAATACTCATGAGGGAGTGAGGTTTGTGTCCCAGAATCCGTTTTCGTTTGTGGTTCCGTGCACGATGACGTTAATGGAGCTGCAGAACGGCCTCTGTCAAAGCATGGAAAACGGTACATTAATGAGAGTGAGCAGAATTTTGTATCGAAATCCGATTGTAGTTTTTGGTGGTCTAATAAGTTTGATGCCATGCCGATCACTGATGAAGCGAGTATGCAGAATATGTTTCAAATTCATCGGCATACTCAGATGCGACACCCACAGATTGAGTTGTACGTTGAGTTTGAAACTGTAGAGGCAGTAGCGGTTCAAAACGATATAGACATACATGATGATAGAGCTGCAGTGTACGAAGGAATGAATAGTGATAGCGAAGAGGACTTCGAAGCCACTTATGAGGCCGGCGACGAAGATGAGGATGGTGATGTGGGAGTTGAGGCAGCAGCAGAGAATGTAGTAGTTCATCCGTCGAGCAGTCAACCGATGGACGTTCCACCTTTTATGCGTGAGTTGGATCTCGAGGCCATGCATGCCCCCGAGTTTCCGGAATATGCAAACATAGGTACGTGTTGACTAAATAATAAGTTTTTGTTAGTTTATACGTTGGCTCTAGGGTTAAATGATGATTTTGACTTTCTGTAGGCGCTGCTGATCCTGAGGACGGAGAGTTCCGGATTGGAATGGAATACAGTAGTAGAAAGTCGGTCGTCGCATCAATTAGAAATTTCACTATATCTAAAGGAGTTGACTATGAGGTGTATGAGTCTGAGTCACAGACGTTCTATGCAAAATGCAAGATGTACGGGCGTGGATGTGATTGGCTTATCCGAGCCAGCTTGATACGGAAAAAAGGCTGTTGGGAGATACATAGATACAACGGAAGGCACACGTGCACGATCGGAACGATTTCACAAGATCATTCCAAGTTGGACTCAGATACAGTTGCTGAGGCTATAAGGCCATTGGTCGAGACGGACCCAACCATCAAGGTGAAATCTATAATTGCAGAAGTCCAATCGATGTTCAACTATACCATCAGTTACCGAAAGGCTTGGTTGGCAAAGCAGAAGTCAATAGCCAACATTTTCAGTGGTTGGGAGGATTCTTACCAAGCCTTGCCATGGTGGCTCTCGATCATGGTGCAAAAGATGCCTGGTTCAGTTGTCCAAATAGAAACACGACCATTGTACAACGGGAATGAAGAGGCACAAGGTGTAAAAATACTGCATCGTGTATTTTGGAGTTTCACTCCATGCATTAGGGCATTCAGGCATTGCAAGCCCCTGGTTCAGGTTGACGGCACACACCTATACGGAAAATACAAAGGTACACTTCTAGTCGCTGTTGCACAAGATGGGAACCAGAACATTGTGCCTATCGCCTTTGCCTTGGTGGAAGGGGAGACAGCTGATGGGTGGCACTTCTTTCTCAGAAATCTGCGAACGTATGTTGTTAGAAAAGACGGGATGGGTATGATCTCAGACCGGCATGAGTCAATACGGGCAGCAGTTAATCGTTCCGGTGGTGACTGGCAACCTCCAAGAGCATGGTGGATGTTTTGTATAAGACACATCGGCAGTAACTTCCTAAGGGCATTCAAAGTTCCTCACTTGTAGAAGCTTGTTGTCAACATAGGGTATTCAAGAACGGTGGAGGAGTACAATATCAATTATAAGAGGTTGGAAGAGCGAGGCGAGGCATATGTCAGGTGGTGCGATGCCATCGGACTCAGACATTGGGTATTGGCATTCGATGAGGGACATCGATGGGGCCATATGACAACGAACCTTGTCGAGTGCATTAACTCAGTGTTGAAGGGTGCCCGTAATCTACCTGTGTTGCCGCTGGTCCGAGCAACATATTATAGGTTAAATGAACTCTTTACGCGAAAAAGTGCCGAGACTCATGAACGCAAGCGTGCTGGATATACGTACTCCGCATTTGCGCAACAGCGGATAAAAGCAAGTATGCAACAGGCTAGGAATATAGTTGTGCACCGCTTTGATAGACGAAATAAGGTGTTTGAGGTGCGCGAAATGACTACTGAAAAGGTGTTAGTTGTTGATCTTGCGTGACGGACGTGTGGCTGTGGACACTTTCAGGTTGAACGAATATCATGTCGCCATGTTATTGCTTGCTGTGCTAACCAGCGTCTCGATTGGCAGTTGTATGTGCATGATGTGTACAAGATGAAGGAAGTTCGTAAGGTTTATAGATTTGAGTTCACACTATTAGGAGATCCCGAGACATTGCCTGCTTATGAGGGACCGACATTGGTCGCTAATCCCGCCCTGAGGCGAACGTCTAAAGGCAGGCCCAAGCTGACCCGATACTTGAATGAAATGGACTCACGTGACATGCGTGGTCATCGGATATGCCGTCTCTGTGGTGCTCAGGGTCATAGTCGGAGTAGGTGTCCACAGCGTGCTGGACCGAGTGGTACTGGTTCATAGTTTAATATGGTCATGTTTGTACTTTTTAATTTACCATCATTTTGTCAGTTGATGCTTTTGAAATCAGACATGTTTGTATTTTTCAGATGAAGTCTATCTATTGATAATTTAATTTCTACTTAATATTCTCATTAACTGATTTACTTAAGTTAATATACAAAAAAAGAACTACGGGTTACATAAGTTAACAAACCAAACATTAAACATGAGTTATCTTAACTTAATTCTGAAAATAAAATCTAGATAACCTAAACCGAAGCTCACTTCTTTCCAGCTAAGTAGTTCAGTCCCTTACCCATAACGCCCAGACCGAACCGTGATGGAGTATACCTATCAGGTGGATTTCGCTCCGTCCGTAGGTCATATGGGTGACCTCGAACTGAGTCATCCACCCCTGGAGCTCCCGAACCACCTGCCTCTGTAGGAGCGGCCGACCCACCTGTCTCTGTAGGAGCGGCCGACCCACCTGCATCTGTCGGAGCGGTCGACCCGCCTACCTCTTCTGGAGTGGATGATCCGGGCTTGAACGTGTCAAGAACTGCGTATGCCCGCTGACGATGGATAAAACCACTATCACATGACGTACTCCCTGACGTGTGGTCGGTAGTACGACCCAGCAAACCATGAGCCATATCAACTGATGCCCTATGTGGATCAGCTGACACCGACAGTGAAGTGATACCACTAAAATCTGACCAGCCACCCAAACCAGCGTTGGTCCAATGCTGTAGTTGCTGATCTCCGTGTCCGCCGCTGGAGAAGTCAAACCAACCTGTACCGGACGGAATGGTAAGTATGGGATCATGATGCTGGCTGGACTGACCGTGGTCACTGTGCAGAAAATGGTGGCTGCTCTGAGCGTGGTGGCTGTGCTGAGAGTGATGAGAATGGTGGCTGCCCTGAGCGTGGTGGTTGTGCTGAGAGTGCTGAGAGTGGTGGCTATGCTGAGAGTGCTGAGAATGGTGGCTGCCCTGAGTGTGATGGTTACCATGACTGTAGGCCGGTGGCTGTGGTATATAGTAAGGAATCGGCGCAAACACTGCATGCTGTGGGGCGGGTGGCTGTGGGACAGGTGGCTGTGGGGTAGGTGGCTGTGGATCATGAGTAACGTACTGCGTCAATCTCAACAGATGTCTATAAGAGCGTACGTACCAATCCCAGTACTCCACCGTCGGTAAAAAATCCCAGGTCGGAAGGGGGTGCTGATCCCGCAATCGACTGTGCCGCCTGTTGGCCCACTTCTCTATCCATGGCCCATGCAAAACTGTCCAGTCATGAAGCTGCACTCCACGTAGAACGATGCAATGCTGATCAAGTGGAATATCCCTTGCTGCCCGCGGAGGAGGTTGTGCATATCCAAACTGTCGCATCACTCGGTCCGCAGGGTGCCACTCGACACACTCGAACGACAACAATGGAGCAACGATGTCACACACCTCAAGATGGGGATGCAACTCGTCCGGAACGATCAATCCGTGGTACGGCCGCCACTCAAACTGCCACAGTATTATTGGCATATTAGAACCGTAACAATAATGGTTGGAAAAAAGGAACAGAAAAGCCATAACTATTTACCTCCTGCATGTAGTCTATATCATGCCTGAATGTCTCTACGGTCTTGGATAACCATGCTGTGGTCCGTTCCGAATGACTCCACCTGACACATTATTAATTGAAAAAATTTAAATAACTCACCATATCTAAAACATGCATCATGAATATAACACACGACTAAAATAAGACTTATTACCTCCTGGCAACTGATATCTCGGCCGGTGGAAGGGTTTGTCTCGGTACGGGAGCAAGACACGGCATTCGCTCTCATGCCCAAACAAACAACTGATTCAGAGGGCCATCCATCTCCTTTGTATCATATCGTGATGTACGGCATAGTGCTCTGTAAAGATGCACGAGACATGCTGCCCCCCAACTATAAGTATGGATCTGCTCGAAATCGCGAAGCAATGGTAGATATTTCGCATGGGCATATGCGGTCGACTTGTCCGTGAATAGGGTCGACCCTAACAAACAGAAAATATGAGCGACATCCTCCAATGTCACTGTAACCTCACCGATCGGCAATACAAAGCTGTGGGTTTCAGGCCTCCACCTTTCAACCAGAGCATTTAGCATGAGGTGAAATCCTCTTATGATTCCAATTCTAGAGACGTGGAAGAATCCCGTGGCGCGTAAGTAGTTCTCCACCATCGGATTCCACGTCTGTGACGGATCCAGTTTACGTACCAACAAATTCCTGTTAGGCTGCATCAACAAAGATATATATTACATTAATTAAATAATAATCCTTATAAATATTTTAATAAACATTAACATATTTATGCAATAACAATATTTAATAATATTTATCTATTACATATTATTTAATAATTTTTATTTTATCAAATTATTTATTTTTTTAATTTTTTAGTAACAATATAATATAATATAATATAATATAATATTTATCTACGTATTATATTTAATAATTATTTATTTTTTCAATTTTTTAATTATAATATAATATACTATTTTAATAACAACATAATATAATATACTATTTTATAATATAATATATTATTTTTTTAATAACAATATAATATCATATACTATTTTTACTTACTCATACGCAACATATATTTTTTTACAAAGTCAAAATATTTTTTTTTATTCTTCAACTAATAACAAAAATTATAACAAATTATACATCTTATTATTATTATCAACGTTTATTTTATAAAAATTATTGTTATATTCTTAAAATATTTATAAATTACACAATAATATTCAAATTACAAAATATATATGCATAAAAAAATATAAAAACATAAAAAATAAAATAAACTTTAAATACAGCAAAAAAAAAAATTATTCACTTACATAAATAGGATGATCCAAATAGTTGATAATATGTTCTTCAAGCGCCAGATAATTACGTACCATTTTTTTTAATCTTTAAAACTAATATATTTTTTCCTTCGACCTACACTAACACAAACACACACTGACTTCCTTTTTTCCTTCTCTCTTATATTGGCTTCAGCTCAATAGGAGGAAAAGAAGAAACACTTCATTGCTGCAATGAAGCTCACCGAATGCATATATATATATATATATGAAGGTCTCAAACTGGTGCTGGTTTCTGGGGTGGGGGTTGTCCCCTGCATGCAGGCAGGACTGGCAACACGCCCTCCGCGTGGTACTTTCAGCGGCATTGGAAGTCTGCGCAACTCTGCTGCGTTTCACGGTCTTCCATGTACCACGCCCCTGCGTGGTGAGTCACCCAACGTACCACGCCCCCCGCGTGGTGAGTCAACACGCCTCCCTCGTGTTGCTGGCGTGCTGCCACCTCGCTCTCCCGCGCAGTCACCACGCCCCGGCATGTTGAGGGTGAGCTCCACCCATCGGCAATTCCCCTCCTTGGCCAATATCCAGCCAATACACCAACATGCAGTCCATAAAGAAAATAATTTCCGTCAAGAAAATGGAGAAGAAAATTGGTTTGGTTGACAAGGAAAATGGAGAGAAAGAAAAAGTGTATATACTATATAGATCTCAAATTTAAAATTTTCTCACCTCAATTATTGAAAAACTGAGAGTGGGACGAATGCATCAAAGTAAATTATAATTATATCCTTTATTAAAAGACAAAATATTCAAATGAAAAAGGTCAATATTTTTTATTAGAGAAAAGGACAAATAGGTCCTGACTTTTTGTCTCGCGGATATTTTTGTTCTTGACCATTGAAAAATACTTTTAAGTCCCTGACCTTCACAAAACTTGGACGGATCAATCCCTGACGGAGGCATTTGGACGGATCAGTCCCTGACGAAGGCATTTGGACGGAGGGACTGATCCGTCCAAGTTTTGAGAAGGTCAGGGACTTAAAAGTATTTTTCAATAGTCAGGGACGAAAATGTCCGCGAGACAAAAAGTCAGGGACCTATTTGTCCTTTTCTCAAAGTATTTTTCAATGGTCAGGGACGAAAATGTCCGCGGGGCAAAAGGTCAGGGATCTATTTGTCCTTTTCTCTTTTTTATTAAACTCTTCCACCTTATTCCATGACAACAATAAAGACGTCTCACGGCCCACAAATTCAGCCCACTAGAATACACAAATTCAATTATAATTTTAGCCTTTACCTTATCTTTATCTTATCTTTATTTGCTTTTATCTTTCATTGGCCAATACTCTATATATATTTAGTTTTACCTTCATAATTTAATACAATTCAATCAATCAATCAACAATCAATAAAATTTTCTTCATCTTTTCTTTTCTTTTCCTATTCTTTCATAATTTTATTAAAGAATAAGAAAAAGAACGTGTAGCAAGAGAAGTGCGTTGTGAACAAATTCGTGAGAATGAGTGACATTGAAGCAGTTGCATCCCTCAAAAGAGGAGCAGAGGCTATAGAGTGCCGAAAGGAAAAGAAGCAGAAGATGAGGAGGACCATGGACTTGAAAGCATCTCGCCAATGTTCTATCATTCTCAATGTTTTGTCCTCTCACAAACATGGATGGCTTTTCAATCAGCCGGTGGATCCTGTTTTGTTCCAAATCCCTGATTATTTTGATATCATAACACATCCCATGGATTTAGGCACAATTAAATCCAAGCTCGAGTCAAATAGCTATCCTTTCATGGAGGATTTTGTGGCTGATGTCAGATTGACCTTCTGTAACTCCATGATATACTATGCCCGTGGTGATGAAGTTTATAAAATTGCAATGGAGCTCAGCCAAATATTTGAGGGTAAATGGGAAGAGTTTGAGAGAAGTTTGAATTGTGAACAAGATTTTGGAAAAAGTATGAATCAAGAAAATGATACCTTATCCAACAAGCCACCTCAAAGACTTGCGAGAATTTGTTACACACCAACTTTTAGTGCTACATTCAGAGTGATTCCAAGAGGCATGCACAAAGGATCAAGAGGACGTGTACATAAATCTGGTGCTAATAAACTGGAAAGACGAGGCAATCGCAACTCACATTTGCAGAAGAAATCTGATGCTGATTCTATTGAGAGAGCTAGGATTGAGGCCCAAACTAAAGCTGCTGAAAAAGAGTTTAAGAGACAGGAAAATATAGAAAGAGAAGTTGCCATTGGATTAGAAAAGATTAAGATAACTGCTGACGAGAAAGATAAAAGCCTGAAGGAACTTGAAATGCTATCTCCTCAATCCCCAGGTAGTAAAATTGCACCCAGATTGGGCCAGCTTAGTTTATTTGACAAAAATTATAATAATATGCAGATGACCAGATTTTGAATGCAAGGAAGAGATGATCCTTAGTTAAAGTACTCTTTAGCCATTTTATTTATTTGTACATTTTTTTATAGTTTAAATTTGAATGTTGGTGGATTTGTGTGTCTATGGATATGAGTAAAGCATATGCAAGTTCTCATATGTGACTTGCATTTAAATGCATCTTAATCAAATGCCTACTTTCCTTTCCTTCTTTTTAGATACCTCAATTTTTTATTTGGTAGAATACATAAATTCAATTATAATTTTAGTTTTTATCTTATCTTTATTTTATTTTTATTTGTTTTTATCTTTCATAGGCCAATACTATATATATATATATAGTTTTACCTTCATAATTCAATACAATTCAATCAATCAATCAACAATCAATAAAAATTTCTTCATCTTTTCTTTTCTTTTTCTATTCTTTCACAATTTTATCATGGTATGAGAGCCTTGATATCCTCCTTGAAGAGGATACATAAGCTATCATCTTTCTGGTGATAAATCACCTTACTTCTTTTTCAACCTCTTCCCACGATGAATAATCAATCTTTTAATTTAGCTCAGAATCCAACCAATCTCTATTACATTCATCCAAGTAAAAATCCAATATCCGTCTTGGTTACACCTGTTCTAACAGAAAACAACTATCATTCATGGAATAGTCACTATGGCATGTCTGCGCCTTCTTCCGGCAGTTTCATCTGCACTCTTCCGGGAGTTTCGTCTGCATTCTGTTTCAGCAGTCATGTCTGCATTTTGTTTCAGCAATTTAATCTGCATCTGTTTTAGTAGTTCCATCTGCACTCTTGTTGCGCTCCACGCGCCCTCTTTTATTGCTCTCTACGCGCCCTTTGAAGACCAATCTTATTGCGCCATACGTGCCCTCCGAAGATCAATCTCATTGCGCTCTACACGCTTATTTTTTCTTTCTTCTTTTTGTTTTTTTAAAGATCGCTGCTCAAGCAAAGCATCTCCTTTTATATTTTTGCCGGCAGCTGTAGCTCCGCTGCACGCATCTCCCTCTGCGTCACCACGTTAGACGGGTCTTCCTCAACAATTTCATCGGAACTTATCCAGGATGGTGGATGGAAGATGTCAATAATCTTGCCCTTAGCCACCAAAAATGTCCAATTCCATACACTCATTCCGACATTGCCAAACACGCATTCTCAAAAACAAGATTCAGTTAGTCTTCCAGTTGATCCCTCACCTATACCCATTGACCTAACTCCATCTAATTCTTTATTTTCTCCAACAACCTCTCCTTCTTACTCACTGTCGTTTCCTAACCAAGTTGAACTCATGACCACCGAATCTCTTTCAACACACACACCCATCTCTCCTTCCGCACTAGACACCAGTCCACCATCACGTCCTCATCCTCCGTCACCCTCTTCACCACCTAAGCAACCCCATCCTCGTCATTCCGACCGGCCTCATCGACCTCTAGCATATCTCTCTGATTACTTGTGTAATTCCTCTCTCATCTCTACAAATCAATCTTCCTCAAAGTGCAAGTATCCTTTATCTTCAGTCATGTCTTTTTCTTCTCTTTTATCTTCACATAAAAAGTTTCTTTTATCTCTACATTTTGATGTTGAGCCAAAGTCTTTTAAGGACGCCAATCAACACTCTAATTGGCGTAGTGCTATGAAAGATGAGTTGGATGTACTTGAGCTGAACAAAACTTTGCGTTTTGTTGATTGCCCTGCAGAGGTTAAGCTGGTTGGCTGTAAATGGGTCTATCGCATCAAACGCAAACCTGATGGTTCAGTTGATCGATATAAAACACGTCTTGTGGCTAAAGGGTTCACTCAAACTGAAGGTGTTGATTTCTTGAAAATTTTCTCCCCTGTTGTGAAGCCTGCCACCATCAGATTAGTTTTGGCATTGGCCTCTATGAAGCATTGGCCCATACATCAGTTGGATGTCAATAATGCTTTCTTGCATGGGGATCTTTCTGAGGATGTTTATATGACTTTGCCATCCGGATTTACATCACCTCAACCGAATCAATGCTGTAAGCTACTAAAGTCACTGTATGGTTTGCGACAATCTAGTCGTATGTGGTATGACAAACTTTCTCATCTTTTGCTATCTCATGGATATCAGCAGACCTCATCTGATTATAGTCTATTTGTTAAATTCATTGGTGATCAAATTTCTATCCTTTTAGTCTATGTTGACGATATTGTTAACACTGATAATTCCATTTATGAACTTGTTGCCATTAAGTCTATTTTGCACCAACACTTCCGAATTAAAGACTTGGGCCCAATAAAATATTTTTAGGGTATTAAGGTTGCTCAATTAGTGAAAAGAATTTGCTTATCTCAGAGAAAATATTGTCTTGATCTTTTGGAGGATTCTAATTTATTAGGTGCTAAACCTGCCTCTGTTCCAATGGATAGTACCACAAGACTATATCAAGACAAAAGTCTCCTGCTATCTGATTCTTTTGTATATCGCCGTTTGGTTGGCCGTCTTATCTATCTCACCACTACTCGACTGGACATCATGTATGCCACTCAACAATTAAGTCAATTCATGGCATCTCCTACTGAACCTCATCTTCAAGCTGCCAAGCATGTGTTACGATATCTGAAAACTAGTTCCGACAAAGGACTTTTTTTTCCAAGGAAATTAGAAATTCAGTTTCTCGACTTCAGTGACTCTGATTGGGCCGGATGTCCTGACACTCGGCGATCTTTAACAGGTTATTGTTTCTTCTTAGGCAATTCTTTAGTCTCTTGGAAGACCAGGAAACAAACCACCATTGCCCATTCATCCATGGAAGAAGAATATCGTACACTTGCCAACACAACTTGTGAACTTCAATGGATGCTAAATATGTTACAATTTTTACGCATCTCTCCTATTCGCCCACCAGTTTTATATTGTGATCATCAGAGTGCTTTTCATATTGCTGCTAACCCAGTTTTTCATTAACGGACCAAGCATTTAGAGGTTGATTGTCACTTAGTTCGACAAAAAGTTCAAGCTGGAGTGATGAAACTTATCCCAATTCCCTCTTCTGGGCAACTAGCTGACATCTTCACCAAGCATTTGTCTTCTCGATCCTTCCATCTTAATCTGAATAAGCTTAGTGTTCTTGACATCTTTCATCCTCCAGCTTGTGGGGGCGTATTAAACTACTATTCCACCTTAGTCCATGACAACAATAAAGACGTCTCACGGCCCACAAATTCATCCCAACAGAATACACAAATTCAATTGTAATTTTAGTCTTTATCTTATCTTTATCTTTGTCTTATCTTTATTTGCTTTTATCTTTCATATGTCAATGCTCTATATATTTAGTTTTACCTTCATAATTCAATACAATTCAATCAATCAATCAACAATCAATAAATTTTTTTTCTTATTTTCTTTTCTTTTTCTATTCTTTCACAATTTTATCATTTTTTAAAACTAAAAAGTTGATAAAATAATAAAGTAAAATAGTATGACATATATTTCGTAAAATTTATAAAAGTAATTAAGTAATAGTGATTAACCCACTTTATCATTTTATTAAATTTTTTATTTCATCATTTTATTAAATTTTTTATTTCGTAGGATCAAAATTCAAAAAAATAATTCATATATAAATATATCATAAATTATATTTATATTTAATTAATTATTATTTTAATAATTTGTATTACATTTGTTTTGATTATTAAACTTAAATTTAGTAAATTTATTTTATTAAATTTCTTTTTATTTTTATTTAAAATAATTAAAGAAAGTATGTTTATATATATTATCATAACATGGATATATATGACATTCCAAACTTTTTCTATTTATTTTATTAGATATATTAAATATAATTTTAGTTTTTTTTTTTTAATTTTCTCCTCAAACAAACATATAAAAAAGAAATGTTTTTTAAATTTTTTTCTTCTCTTATTTTCTTTAATTTCTTTCCTTTTTCTTTCTTTTCATTTTCTTCTTTTAACCAAACAAAGCATTAAATTTCATGAAGTTTATTTTTATAACCAAACAAAGCATTAAATTTCTTTTCGTTTCTATAAGCTACCTGCATGCTATAAAGGTTTTTTTTCCCCTTATATATAATGAAGTTGATTAAAATCATACTTATTATTCTATGTCAAGTGATAAAAATTTAGAAGGGAACTCATAAATTTAAACAATCCTTTTTGAGAGATTTAATGCTCCTTTTACAATTTCTACATCTCAAGCCCATTAGTTATGCTAGATAAGAACAAGTGAATTTCATTAAAGAAATGAAAATTAATTAAATAAATTATTGCCCATTAAAAATTCTAAAAATATATAATTAATGTTAATATTGCAAGTGTGAGAAATAGTAAAATTAGTTTCATATTGAAAAAAATAAGGAAGAGTGAAGAGTTTTCTTATTTTATATTATCTCACTTGATTTCTTCCCGAAATTTCTTTAGTGGTCGAGAACTCCTCACGGTGGCTAAATAATTAATTATTATAAAAATATTAAGAGAATTATTTGTGGTAGGCATAGTGACGAGTCTTTTATTCTTGAAAGTGTTGTCAATTATGATTTTTGTAATGAGTCTTCTACCAAAGATTTTCTATATCCCTCACAATTTTTAGAAACCCCCACAAAACAGAAATGATTTTTAGAAAAAGTCACGAAATATTATTTAAAACATTATTTACAGAAAAAAATAAAAATAGACTGATTTTTTTTGCCTTGAAAAATACATACGTTGGGAATGAAAATCTCTTATTCTTATAGGCCGTGTTATTTGGTCACATTAAGTTACTACTAATAACGACCAAGACTATTGACCGAATATATAATTCAAACCTAATAATTATTGTAAAGAAAAATTAAATAAGAGAAGTGTGACAAATTGACAATAACAATTTTGAATGTAATCATAGACTATCCCTTTCAAAGTCGAATGTCTAATTTTGAATTTAGATTTTTTATTCATTAATGTGTAGTTATATAATTTTGTTTTATTCTAGTTTACAAAGTTTATAACTAAAATTTTAGGTGTACAAGCACCAATATAATTATTACTAGAGAATGTTTTGTCATCTTTATTGAGTTAAAAGTTTTGCATAGTTTTTTGGTAAAAATAAATAGGATTAGATTGGTTATTTACTCAAAAACCTTTTTTTAAACAAGCTTTTACAAATGAAGGTGTGTTATTGTTAAACTTAAACTTAAATCATTTTTGTTATTTTTTTGTTCATTTTCCTATTTTGTTAAACTTAAACTTAAACAAGTTTTGGAGAACTGAATACTCAGTTGGCACATTTGGTTTTGGTCCAAGTTATTTATTGGGAATGGTGTTGTGATAAGAACGAATTGAATGCCCATTTATGAAATTAGGTGGCTAATCTTTTCTATACTAAATAAATAACTTTTCAAGACAAATTTAAAATTAATGAAGGTTGAAATCAAAAGTTTATCACCTGTATAAATAGTAGAAGCAACAATTAAAACAACACACACAATAACAATCAATAACAATATTTTTTTTCTCTCTTTACTCTTCTCTCTCTTTACATACAATATTACTTATATTAGTAATATATATATATATATATATATATATATATATATATATATATATATATCACTTTTATTATATCAAGATAATTATATTAGTGAACATTAATACTATAATTTTATATTTTTTGATTTTATATTTATATCTTTTTTATTTATTTATTTTACAACAGATGGATATTTTCGGAATTTATTTTATTAGGGTGATAGAAAAAATTTCCTCTTCATTTTTCTTATATATAAAATTAAATCCGTTGGCATGCTTGACAGCTTGAGTAGTTATTCTATTATTTCTTAAAGTTAGGTGATATATCTTTCTCTTAATACGTAAGTCAGAGGTATATATAATTTGTATATATCCTATAACTATATATACCCTTTTGTATATATACTTATAAATTAAATAATAATTATATACTAACGTTTTCATTTTATCAATTTCTTTAATTTAGGAGATACTTTTGCCTAAATAAAAAGCTAGTCTACATTGTTGATACCTTTCACTCAATATATTAACATTTACCTTCCTATAACAAGGGAGTTAATTTTATTTTCAAAAAAGTATGTGGTATCAGATAATATAAGAAAAACATTAGTATATAACTTGTTTTATTCTCTATATTACAATATTCTTTTTTAAGGTCGATGTGATATATCTCTTTACTTGATATTTTTGTATTGTTTTGATGTCATAGTCAGTAAATGAGATTTATATGCTTTTATTTTATATCTTAGAATTAAAATCAAATTAGCATTCTAATTATCTTATTTTTTTAAGGAATTGAAATTGCCTCTAATCCTATATAATACTAGATTCTTTTATTTGGACTGGCCTATATAATATTGTTTGAGCGCCAGCATGTCCTAGTTGGGTTGTCACCATTGTAGGTTTATACTTTATAGAATTTTGTGATATCACTTGATGAGAAAAAATTATGATAAAAAAATTTATCTCATATTTTTTGTTCACACATTGCCAAATAGCAAAGTGAATGCGCAGCGAATCCACTGAGATTCGCTTGAAAGCAAACAGAATAACAAAAAACATTAAAAAGGAGAAAAAGACAAGAGAGAATATCAAAAAGCAGGAGAATGAACGAACAAAAATAAAATAAAATGCAGCTGTGGAAGCATAGTGATCTCACATACAAACAGTTGGAGCTGCATAGTTTGAGTTCTTTGTTCTTTGTTCTTCAGGAACAATGGATTTCAAACTTTTAAAATATCAATTAAGAGCATGTTCTGTTCATAAAAGTAAAAATAAATAGGAAAAGATTTATGAACAAAATATCTGCAAAAGCAACAAACCCACTTATAAATAATAGAGAAAGATGGTGGAAAATAATATCATAATCATGATCATCTAAATTCTTCAAGAGAGCGACCCAGTTTAAACCCAAGTCTTCTATATCTGTACTGTATCTTTTATGGTATATCATAGCAGAATCTTATAAAATACATGGAAACTTGGAAAAATAACACAGAAGGGACTTGAAAAATTTGGATCCTGAAACAAAGTAATGTAAAGAACAGAGTGATGTGTATATGTATGTTTATGTGTATGTGCATATGTCGATCTTTATCGTCCATCGTAAGATGTAAAGGTTTCTGCAAATCCAACAGGGCGATTAGGTATGCTTGATTGTGTATTGTCTCGGCTGGTAAGCATTGATGTAGATGAAGATGAGATATCCATGGTGCTTGTTCCTTCATAGGCCTGCCACTTGCTCAATGCTTCTGGCAAACTCTCGTCAAAATTTATGGCAAACGTGTCTTCGCCCCTTTGTTCCGTCGGCTTCCACACCTCAACAAGAGGCGCTAACACGTTCACCACATGGCCCATATCCGGCCGCTGATACGGCTCCCTTGCGCAGCAGTGGCCAGCCAAGTCTGCAACAGTGATAACACTGGCTAAGGTTTCTTCATCCACAGTATCAATTGCTGGGTCGATGGCCTTCCGAAACGAATCTTTGTTCAGCAGCATCCTCCGGAACCATGTAACTAGGTGGATGTTCTCTTCCTGCTGGCTGTTATCTATAGCTTTCCTTCCAGTTATCATCTCCATAAGAACCACCCCAAAGCTATATACATCAACCTTTGTTGTAACTCGTCCGGTTACTGCAAATCAAAACCATTATTAAGTTGAACCAGTGCATGTAGACCACATTTATTTTTTCTTTTTGTTTCTTTCTTGGATTGTCCGTCAATTATTCTTCTTGTATCTTGTGGTGTTATTTACTTGTTCCAACTTTCAAAGCATGCATCTCTCTTTTCAATTTGTCTGTTAGATGCATGCTTTGGAAGTTGGAACAAGTGACAGACAAATTGAAAAGAGAGATGCATGCTTTGAAAGTTGGAATAAGTAAATAACAATGCACAAGATACAAGAAGAATAATTGACGGACAATCCAAGAAAGAAAGAAAAAAGAAAAAATAAATATGTGGTCTACGTTTACTGGTTTATTATGGCAATACTTAACTACATGTCATAAGAAATTATAGATTGAATTCAATTATTTTTTATGAGAAATGCTAGGAGCATCCTAGGACCAAAACTTCTTTCTAATCAATCAACAAAAACTGAATGGCATTTGGAAACATGCTAAAAAAAATCCAAATGTCTAGAAGGCAATTTTTATTTACATGGTAAACTTAATATAAAATCTATCATATTTATTTCTCAATAAAGTTTCTTCAAGATTAAATTTGTGGAACAGAGTAAAGTTAGTATACTGCTTAGACAGATGCAATCATATTTTTCTTTTTCTCAGCATAAGAGTTGGCAGCATTTGGTTTCTTCATTTCTTTGTGGAGCCTATTTTGATCATCTAGCCAGTGTTAAAATAATATATTTTCAAACATCCAGATCAAATGATACACAAGCATAACGAATTCTGGTTATAACAAAAAGAAAAGGAAATAGGCAACAATTTAAGTTTGTACCAGCATACTCCGGAGCTAGGTATCCAAAAGTTCCGGCAAGTCTAGTCTCGAACGATGTCTGTCCTTCAGGGGCAAGCCGGACCAATCCGAAATCCGAAACTTTAGCTCGCAAATCATGCCCAAGCAAGATGTTTGATGGCTTCAAATCCCTATGGATGAAGATCTGTTGTGCCAAATTATGAAGGTATTCAACACCTCTAGCAACATCCAAAGCTATAATAAGCCTTTGCTTCCACTCCAAAGGCTTTATCCCTTCATCCTTCCAATCAAACAAATGCCTGCTAAGCGGTCCCTGAGGCATGTATTCATAGACAAGAAGCCCCTCATGTCCATCCAAGCAATGGCCAATGAGTTCTACCAAATGCCTGTGTCTAACCTTAGTAAGCACTGCAATTTCTGAGTTGAACTCGGTTAGCCCCTTCTCACCCTCACCCACCACTCCAGACTCCATTCTCTTCACCGCTATCTGGGTTCCATCAGGCAACTCTCCTTTGTACACAGTGCCAAAACCACCTTTCCCCAATATATTCTCTTGGCTAAAATTGTTCGTCACTTGTCTCAAGACTTGAATGGAGATTACAAAATTGCTTGCTTCCACATGATGAACATCACTTTTTGGACTACTGGCAGAAGCTGAAGCTGAAGCAGCAGCAGCATCCGCAACACTTATCTTCAGAGCATCTCCTTCTCCGGAACGGCGAGGATGTACGACGATAGCATTATTTGGTGGTTGAGCATTACCACCACCCTTATTCTTCCCACAATACTTATACAGCAATAACCCAGCAACAAGTAAAACAAGAATCCCCACCACAACACCAACAATGACTCCAGTATGACCACTTATACCTCCCGAAGAACTACCACCTCCTCCACTTGGCTTATCCTTTCCAATATCAGGATTCCCACCGGTGTTAACCTTCACGCCTTCGCGAAACTTCGGAACCTTTCCATACAATTGGTTATTGGAGACATCCAGCACCATCAAATTAGGCATACTGGTAAGTTCCTCAGGTATGGTACCAGTGAGACGGTTATTATTAAGAAGCAACCTTGTCACATTAGTAAGCTTGGCAAAACTAGGAGATATAGTCCCAGAGAAGCCCTTGTTTTGAAAATTTATCCCCCTAACAATTCCACCGTCACAATCAATCCCCATCCAGCCATTACCACCACAAGGATCATTGCCACTCCAACTCTCAGCAAGCATTAGAGGATAACCCAAAGGCTCAACCACTTTCAGCAAAATATCAACAATTTCACTACACTTCCCACCTATCACGTTGGTGCAGAACTGATTCCCCTGATTAATGACATCATCAACCCTAACCCCGTCCCTAAACTTGGGAGGAGGACCTTGAAGACGATTATTAGTCAAATTAACTACCTTAAGCGATGGAAGATTAACAAGAGATTCCGGTACTACACCTGTTAGCTTATTATCCCTCAAACTCACATCATAAAGAGAATCATGGTTCGAAAAATCAGGTATAGGACCAGTGAAATTGTTTCCATGAACCCAAATTTGCCTAAGCGAAGTCATATTCTGTAAAACTGAAAGAGTTCCGCTGAGTTTGTTGTTACCTGGAAGAACATTCACCCACAGATTCTGTATTCCGCTTCCGGAAAACGAATCAGGCAAACCGCCGTCGAAGTTATTGAAACTCAAAGAAAGATTCTGCAAACTGCCGAACGGACCACTGCTCCCGAAGAATTCAGGAATCTTGCCGGAAAAGTTGGCGCCGATCGCGGAGAAGCTCGTCAACGAAACACAGTCTTTGAGACTTTCTGGAACTTTCCACTGCGAGAAAGAATTAGAACCGATGCTAACAACTTGCAAGCTACTCATGCCTTCAAAGAAATCTTCAGGGAACGACGTGAATCCGTTGTTGTTGATGTTCAGCGTCTGCAGGGTGGTAGCCAAGTGAGGAAATGCACCGGTGAAGTTGTTCGCTCTGCAGTCGAAATGCTGAAGCTGACCGAGCTGCCCGAGATCCTTGGGAAGAGTGCCCGCCAGGTTGAGGTTTGCGATTTGTATGGCGGTTACTCTCCCCGGACCGTTATCGCAACGTACGTTACTCCAACTGCACACGTCAGCACTCGTCCAGTTCAGACCGGGTGACGTTATCGAACCCCTCAGAGCCTTCATGACAGCCGCATCGTCTGACATAGAAAACGGCATCAATGATAAAACAAGAACTACACCTACAAGAACCACGAACCGCTCATCCGAACCCATTGAAACAGATGAGAAAACAAACGAATCCCAAAGAGAAAAAAAGAAGAAAAGAAAAAGAAGTAAGATTTTGATGAGTGATCAGTATAGCATTGGAGTTGATACTTGATAAGGATTATGATTTTATGATTTATGAATTATGATTATGATTATGATTATTCCACTGCCGCCCAGAAAAGGAAAGAAAAGAAAGGGGAATTACTTTTCCTTTATTTTATTTTTTTTTTAAAGGAGGGAATAAAATAGAAATGAATGTAATAAGATTCGGTATCTGAGTGGGAAAAGAAAGGAATCTGACGCGGCGATGAAAGAGGAAGAAAAAGAGAAGACGCGGAGTGAGTGTAATGAGGAGGAGACTGGGCGAAGAGAAGGAATGGAAACTCGAAAAAACTGAACGACGTTTTGGAAGGGGGGAAATGGGTTTAGCATGGGTGTGGGGCCCACTTTGTTTAATTTAACGGCTTACAATGCATCATGCACTGGTGCGCGTAACTTCTTTTCAGTTACACTAACGTACCCTAACTAACTCTGTTGAGGCCGTTACAAAATATAACTAGATACAGTTTAATCCTACACTCCTACTATTACTAATGCCTATCAACAATTACGTATATCAGATGAGGGAAAAAAAATAAATGAATATTTGTAGAATATTTTCTGTTTTTTAATTATATATAGAATATTGAAACAGATTTTTTTACACATGTAAATATAGTCAAATACATGCCAGTGTGTACTTGATAAATATAACAACAACCATTATTACTTCTATTTCAAAATAGAAAAATTATGTATTCTTGTAAAAAATATAATCATCTTAGATATCTTATCAATTATTAAACGAGAAATCATTCTAGGACAACACTGATATTTTCTTTCTTCTAATTAAAATGTTCAAAAGAACAACTACGACAACTTTTAAGATAAAATTATAATTGTCGATTTAGACAATAAAAATAGCTACTGGTTGGAGTGTGGTAAGTGGTAACTAATAAGTAATAAGTGTGAGTAAGTGAGGTGTTTTTATTGGGTGATTTTGGGTGGGTGATGTGTGAGTTGGAAATTTTTATTAGCTGTTATGGAATTGGTGCCAACTATCAGTGAACACTGAACAACTGTTCTTTACTTCTTTTTACTCTAGTTTATTACGTGCATCATCAATTTATGCTGAGGTATAAATTTACATTGACTTTGACAGATATTTTCCAGTCTAAATTTTGGTATAATTGGTGAAAACAATGACTAATTTTTCGTTGTATAAGAGTGTAATTTTTTATATCTATTATAAATAATCTACTATGTATACTTTTCCTTTTTTGTTGACTAGGATTTACTATGTATAATTAAGAATTTGGATTCTCTTAATTTTAAATTTTTACTTTAGAGGACAAAGTGTAATTTTTTATTATTGAAGGTTTGAATAGTTTTTCTCTTATATTTACTCTTGGTCCTATCTATGAAATAAATGGTGAGAGATTACACTTTATTCTCTAAAGTGAAATTTAAAATTTAGATCATTAAAATCCAAAATTGAATATAGGAAAAAATTGATATACAATATTTTAAAAATATATATCTATTATTGATTATGTGTATACGTATAATCTACTATCTAATAAGAATTGAGTTAGAGTTAGTACACTACAAGACATACGGAAAATTGTCACGGTTAATTTTGATAATAGTGACGGTTTTAAATTAAAACCGTCGCAAAATCGCATTATAGGAGTATATTAATCGGTATGGTTTGTTGCACAAAGATTAAATTTTATGGTAATTTTAAAAAATCATTAGTATAATTGCCATTAATAATATAATATATTATCTCAGATAATTAAGTATCAGTTTGAATCCACTACGACATAGTCAGACATGATTAGTTTCATGTTTTTTAACAGATAAAACTGTTGCAAACTAAATCGATTAATTCTTTAATAATAAAATTGAAGCGATCATTAACTGCCGCAATTATAATCACATAATTTTAAAATTTATTTTCGATGGATTTATAACTGTCGCTATTTCTAGTATAAAATGCCATAAAAATGTTGTATTATGCCGTCCAAGTCTCCGCTGTTCTTTTTTTTTAATATTCTAGATATATTTTTTGGTATTTTTTAAATTTTTTTTAATATTACAAATCTTATTATTTTTCATGTAAAAATCTAAATTAATGACAAAAACAAATGAAAATATAATTGTAAATAAATTAATATATTTATAAAAATATCACTAACATATATCTCTTGTTATTATTATTAATATATTTTAAAGACATAAAAATACTATTTATAACCATTATTATTATTATTATTATTATTATTATTGATACGTACCTTATACCTCGGCCACCAAAACTACCCTCAAAACTTAGAATAAAACGAAAAGTTTGGACGCTGAATTTGAATAGTCAAACGTTATCAACAAAACAAACTCCCCACAAACGGCACTCACCTACCGAGCTAATGATCTCGGACTTATTCCCGTGATCAGTAGCATAGTCCTCTATAAAGTCGAAGTATACAACCTACTCAAGAACTAGGTTCTGATTTTAAATTTTATCCTAAGTTATAGTATATATTTTAAAAAAATTATCTACGCTTACTTGAGTGTCAGAGTATTTTTTGCAGGTATTTCCACCACGATGTTTAGACCAACTCGATCTATAGCTCTTTAGAATAAGTATCACATTGCTCGGAAGAGATCGTCACAGTTCGACGACTTCTCATAGGACGGAACAATTATTATTATTATTATTATTATATGGCCTTGTTAAGCACTATGTGTACAATCCTTATAATTATAATTAAGGTTTAATGATCATGTACTTTAATTTAACAATACATATTAAGGTTGTTATTAGTAAAAAAAATTTAAATTTTTTTTTAATAAATACATTAAAACTAAACTTTACAATATTTAAAAAAAAAAAAACTTTTTTAATTGATAACTTTATAACTTTCTTAATTGATAACTATACATATGTTAACTAAACCTTTATAATGATATCAGAGTAGGAGAAGCCGTTAACAATGTCAATATTCTTCACATACTTGGAGGACTTTGAACTAATTCCATAATAAAATAGAATAAAAAAAAATGCATATAGGAACTATTGTGAGGTCCAATAATATGACACTAATTTATCGCCAATAGCATTAATTCTGGAAACATATTTTGAACACTATTTATTGAGAATTGCAAAGGATGGACTATGGAGTTATGGAATATATGTTTGCATGGTCTTCAATTCATTCCTTATTTAATGTTTAATTTTGTAGACCATTGACTTTCCTCACTTTCCCAGTAAAATACACACCTTTTCATATTTCTCCTATGATAATTTATTATTATTGATTTATTTCTCATTCATTCATTATTACTAATTATTATTAGGCTAAACTATTAAAAACTGTATCTGAGTTTTGAATATGCTGAAAAAAATATTTTTCATTTTTTATGATAGTAAATATATATTTTAAAAATTAAATTTTGATAATTTTTTTAAACATAATTAAAAATAAGAGATATTTCTATTCTCAAAATTTAATAATTTTACGTCAGATAATTTTTTTTTAATTTTTTATCAATAGTCAAAAATACTTTTAAAAAATGAAAAAAATTCTAAAGATAAAATTTTGGTACTATTTATTTATTTTTAAATAATGATCTAAATATTTATATAAATTTCTTTTTTTTTTGGTTGTCTATAGTATATTTTAAGGATTAATTCTACGCGAATTTGAGTTTCATTTAAAAACTTATTATTAGATTATAGATTGCTACATATATAAATTAGTATTGGATCTATTAATACTTGTTTAAGTAGACTAATGATAAATGATAGGTAGAAACTCAGGTACAGTCGACTTCACCTGAAGTTGATAGCTGAGAACCGTTAGATGAAAATTAGGTCAAATTAGTCAAATCATCTAACATCTCTCAACTATCAACTTCACATGAAGTCGACTTCAGCTGAATTTTCATCTAAAATGATAACTACTAGACTAACCTATATATATTCAAACAAAATTTTGGAACATATACAAAGTTGGGTTATTTTTGTGGGCATGTTCAAAGGTAGGGACAATTTTAGTAGTTCAGTGTTATTATTATTGGGTATATATATTGAATTGAAGGAATCAAATTAAAATAAAGATTCCGGTATTCTCTGATAATCACAATGTGTTTTCCCTCCCTTTCATGTCTCTGTAAAATAGCAATAGTAATGTTGGTGGGAGGTTTAGGAGAAGAAGAAATAGCAAAAGCTCAGTTTCACCAAAGAAATCATGGAGATATCCATAACAAACTCCTTCCTTATTTGACAGTTTCTGTTGACCAATCTGGCCATGCTAACTTCTCTACAATTCAATCTGCAATTGATTCAGTCCCTTCCAACAATAAGCATTGGGTTTTAATCAATGTCAGGGCTGGTATTTACAGGTAACACTAAAACTATAATATATATATTTAATTTGTAATTTCTAAGTTTTTGTTTATGTGTGGTTGTTGAGGGTTGAATTTGGTTTGCACTTTTTTTTTAATTTTTTTTTTACCAAATAATAGACTCGAATCCGCAACCTCTTAATTGAGTATGGAAAGACTATACCATTTGAGCTATATCTCATTGGCATTTGGTTTGCACTTTGCAGGGAAAAGTTGAAGATTCCATATGAGAAGCCATATATAATTTTGAAAGGAGAGGGAAAAAGGAACACTCTTGTTGACTGGGATGACCATGCTACCACCTCACAGAGCCCTACATTCTCAACAATGGCTGACAATGTTGTTGTCAAGTCAATCAGTTTTAGGGTTAGAATCAAACACTTAACCTTCCCCTGTTTTCATTTCCATTAGAGCTTCTCTTATTTACCTTCAACTATTATTATTAATTATTTATTTAATGAGATAAATCTTTAGTTTCCAAGATAGTATCTGTTTTGGGAGACGAAAAAGTATTGTTTGACAGTTAAAGACTGAAGTTACAGAAAATAGGGACAGATTGATTGAAATTTTTTGGTTGAAAACTTTAATAATATTTTAAAAAAATATATTTTTATTCAATTTTTCAAATTTTAAGTCTACCTTTAATATTTATATTTATCTTAAATTAGACATAATATTTAGACATAACTTAATTTAATATATTTTATACTAAATATAATATAAAGATCTAATTCAATCTCAGTCTCTGACTTTTAGTTTCTGTTTGTATCTGAATTTTAGTCTCTTTTTTAAACCTAACCTAATTGTGTCAGGTTGCCTATCTGTTTGTTGTTAGAATACTTAGTTATTTAGTAATTCTTTTATTTTAAAAATTTTTGTACATTTAAATATATTGAAGTCTTTACTTTTTAACATACTAACATTTTAAACTAATTCATATTTTAGAAGAGATAGTAGTAATCAGTTTTAGTTTTTTTTTTCTATATTTGTTATTCCTTTTACCTTATTTTTTCAAATCAAAGATGAGACGATGTATATATCAAATAGTAATGTTTAGAATTAAAAAGAGAATTGAGTTCATCTCCTTTTCTGTTTTCTCTTTGTTTTCGTATAGTTGTTTTGCCTCACCATTATGTATTGAGGGGTGTTAGAGGATAAGTAACTTTTGTGATTTGTAATTATTAATTAATTATTATTAATATTTTTAATGGTGTGAGATTTTATCTAATATTGTGTGATTATTCACTTTTTTTTATAGTTAAGTATTAGCCAAATTTTAATAAAAATGCTGATCTTCTAAACTTTCTCTTATGTATTTATTTCATTTTATTCCCTTATGATTTCATAATGCAATTGAAAAGCATATAATTTACATTCACATAACCAACTTTAATTAAAAATTGCTATTTTCATCGGGTTATTTCCTCATTGTTAGGTGAAACCTCTTTGGTTCATCAATACTAGTATTTTTACCTGATTTATTTTCATTAGATCTAAGAGAAGATTAAAATTTGAAGAATTTGAATAGTAATAGTCTTTTAGTATTTACTTGATCGTTTATTTTCTAATGAATTTAAACGGAATTGAATTGAAGCACGTTTGTCGATGACGATGCTGCTTCTCTTTGGAAAATGGTTTGTTACTTATTATTTGGGTACATGCTACGTTGACTGCTGTTCTTTCTAGTTTCACCCATTCTTTTTGTTTCAATACATTCTTTAGGGTTTCTATTAGCTGTGTTTAAGAAATAATTTATTTTAATATAAATATAATATAATATTTGTTAAATTTAATTTTTAAAAATAAAATTTTATTATTTTAGTATATAAAATGCATAATGTTGTATATATTAATTTTGTATCGAATCGACTCGGTTTAATTCAGTCTATTACAAATGATTTCGGATCGAGTCAAAACAATATGTTATCTAATTTAATTTATTTTTCACCAGTGAGGGAAACTTCTTGAAATGTGGTTTTTATTTGGTTTTATAATTGGTACAGAATTCATACAATAATCCAAGAAATAGTAATCCAATTGAACCTGCAGTAGCTGTAATGGTAAGTGGAGACAAGTCATATTTCTATGATGTTGGCTTTTTTGGTCTTCAAGACACTTTGTGGGATGATCAAGGAAGACATTACTATAAATTTTGTACTATTGAAGGTGCTGTTGATTTTATTTTTGGTGCTGGTCAGTCTTTATATGAGGTACTAATTAAATCTATATAAATCAAAATAATTAAATTTGATTTACACATTTTTAATATAAATTGAGCCAACTAAATTATTATTGATATAACATATATAATAAATCAAATTAAATTAATTCTGTGATATAGTAAATCGAATCCATTGAAAATGTATAAATCGAGTTTAATAATTTGGATTTACATAAATCTACTTTATGATATGTATGTAGATTTTTTTTGTTTTATGATATTGGTATAATATTATTTTCTATTTGATTTATTGGTATGAATTATCCTGTATTTTTAGCACCAAACATTACATTATTAAAAAATATTATCATTTTAAATAAGCATTTGGTCAATAAGAATTTATTTTTATATTTATAGGAGTTTTCATACCTAAAATATATAATTTGTATTTATATTTATTAAAATTTAGTCAATTTACATACATAAATCAATATAATTTACACTTATATTTACTCTTTAGACTCTAATCACTAATCTGTGAGTCTCAAAAACTTTCTGTATTTTTAATATCAATTTATTAGAGTAATTTTTTTTCATTATATACAAATATATGCTAATTAAAACAATTATAGCTATTTATTTAATCAACTTCAAATTTTGATAGGGATGTAGCATATCTGTTATTGGAGCGTCCCTAGATCCTGGTTATGTTGGTTTTATCACAGCACAGGGGAGAACAAATTCAAATGATGCAAATGGGTTTGTGTTTAAAAATTGTAAAATATTTGGAAATGGAACCACATTTTTGGGAAGACCATGGAGAGGTTACGCTAGAGTTCTTTTTTATAACACAAGCATGTCTAACGTTATACTACCAACAGGTTGGGATCCATGGAATTTCAATCATCATGAGTAAGATCACATCCTATTTTAAATGACTAATTTTTGCACTAGTATAAATACTTCTAATTTAATGATATTATGTGCGTAAAAAAAAAGTCACTAAATAAGTTATTATATATATATATATATATATATATATATATATATATATATATATGAGAAAAGGACAAAAATGTTCCTGACTTTTTGTTCTGTAGACATTTTTGTCTCTGATTATTGAAAAATACTTTTTAAGTCTCTGACCTTCACAAAACTTGGACAGATCAGTTCTTCCGTCCAAATGCCTCCGTTAGGGACTGATCCGTCCAAGTTTTGTAAAGGTCAGGGACTTAAAGGTATTTTTTAATGATTAGGGACGAAAATGTCCGCAGAACAAAAGGTCAGGGACCTATTTGTCATTTTCTATATATATATATGTTTATATATAAATACATGTGTTCGTTTATACATTTTTAATATATATTTTATGTGTTTATATTTTAACAATGATTTTGTTAAGTATACAATGACTCAATGAGTTTCGTAAATAATATGAACAATGAACTTTAAAAAAATTGGTCCAATAAAATAAAAAAATACTACATTTCTAACAAAATTACAAGTAGAGAAGGGAGGTTACTGTATACGTAACGAAGTAACGATATTATTCACTAATTCCTTATCTATTTATACTTTTCTTTTCAATAAAAGTTTTATAATTATCTTTATATAAAAATATTTTTTTTACCGTTAAATGATAAATTATAAGATTACATTTTGATATATTATGAAAGTGTTATTTTTATTTAAAATGTAACCAAATAAATAAATCACACTTTTAAATAAAATATTTTTATGAAAATATATTTTTGACATTTTTATTTGAATAAATGCCTATTTTATATTCTATTATTATGAATGATTGATCACTAATTTTTTTTTTTTAACAATTCAGGAATCGCGTAACTTTCGCAGAGTATAAGAATTTTGGACCCGGTTCTAACATTTCATTGCGAGTGAAGTGGAGTAAGAAGCTTAGTTTAGCAACAATTAAATCAATGATTAGCACTAAGTTCATTGACAATGAAGGTTGGCTTAAGGCACAAGACTTCTAACTCTTGTTTCTGACAAGTATCGGTAGGGAAGAAAAAAATTGTTTTAGAGGAAAACTTTTTCAATTTTTTTATGATTTAATAATTGTTATTTTGTTAAGACAAATTCATGAGTATTTTGAAGTATTTTTTATAATCAAAATTTCGTTTTTGAGAAAAGAAAAACTCACTTTTAGCAATATTTCCACTAGGTTTATAGAATTAGACTTGTACTCCTCTTCCTATTTTGGGTTTAAGTTGGGCTTAAAAATTTTCTGAATGAACCAGTTTGATAAGCTTACGCAAGAAATAAGGCTCAAAAAGTTAAACTGCGTCCATATTCTTTTTAAACAGAAACTAGAATGGGCTTACATTATATTATCAAAGTCAACTTTGGTGGGCCTGTTAACAAACGTAATTGATGACGTTTTACTGGCCCAATACATAAAGGCCACGCCATTGAAATTAATCTATATTATCATCACGATCTAAAAAATATACAAAAAAAAATTTCAAGTATACCAGTATATTAGTTAGGATGTCCACGGATCGGATTGGATCGGATATGGCCGAAAATTCAATCCAATCCACACAATTTTCATCGGATCGGGTCGGATATGATATCCGCGCTTTTTTTTTTTTTGCCGGATCCGATCCGCAAATGTGCCGATCGGATATCGGATATATCCGCATGATTAAACCTTCTCTTTTTAATCATATTTCTATGTAAAAAATTTAATAAAAATATTTTTTTCATACTTTTAACTTATTTATTCCTAAAATAGTTTTAATCAAACTCTTTCTAAATAACAAAAATAAAATAATACAATATATGAATAATAATTACTAACTAAAACATACAAACAAGTAAATATAATACTAAACATATATATATATATATATATATATATATTTATTTATTTATTTTTTAATTATTATTGTGTGGATCTGCGGATCCGCGGATCGGATACGCGAATGTAGAGCAGATATCCGCGATCCCATTAATTTGCGGATCGGATCGTATCCGCAATTTTTGGATCGAATGCGGATATTTATCGCGGATCTGCGGATACGATCCGATCCATAGACACCCCTAGTACTTTAATAAATTTTAATCATTAAGTTTAATTATATATATTATATATTTTTTTATAATTAAGATCAATACTAATATATATATATGTTTGGAAAATTTTTAAATGTACTAGTGTGTTTTAGTAATTTTTACTATTGATCTTAATTATAATGTTTCGGAGTTACTTGAAATTGAGATTTAGACTTGAACGTGAGGTTCAAATTATTATTGGGATCGTGTTTGATGTCTTCCAGTGTTGAGGTGCCGCCGTCTGATGTCTTGGTAAGGAGAAGGTGATACCTGCAAAAACTCTAATGTCTTGGCGTCAGGATATTTATAATTGTAGGTGGTGAGTTAATAATCATTTTTAAGTAGTTCCATCTTTGATAATGGATGTGTTACTCTTTTGTGTCGAGGTTGTTAAGATCTCATTTTTAGATGAATAAAAAAAATTATAAAAATTAATTGAGAGTCATCTTATTTAAATAAATCGGACCAAGTTGGCGTCACGTGAACCGACCTTTATAAAGTTGGATAAATCCCAAAATGTGATCTGAACTTTTATTTTATAGACTAAATTTTTAATCATTTTAAATTTGACTAAATTATGGACCAGATATAAACACATATATATATATATATATATATATATATATATATATATATATATATATATATATTTCATGTCATCTTGTAATCCTTCTATTTTAACTTAATGGGATTTAATCAAATGTAAATGTAATATCACCATCCTCTATGTATTTAACACATTGCGGAGTCATGCTTTGCTATGATTTGCAAGTCTATGTTAATATAAATTGATAAATGTCCTTTTCTAGTTTAGTTGAGTATATCTTGAAGGGTCTCCTATTTTTATCATTATTTTTTTGAACAGGTTTCCTATTATTATTATTAATTATTAGGAATAATGTCTTTGAACTTGGAAATTGGTATAGACTTTAAGGCATCAAAGAAAGCAAAGTCTATATAGCCATCAAATATGTATATGGGCACCTTTTTTCTTTGCTATTACCTAATATTCTATTCTAATTGAAAGTTGACCACACAATTTTTTACTCTTTAAGCTTTATCGTGCTAGTAGAGGTTCCATATACACAAATTAATGGTTTCCACAACATTCAAGATGCTTCTTGTGACGTGAACACCAAGCAAGCAACATGTTGGACGAGAGCTCTAAGAAGAGGTTGGTCAATCATCATTGACAAAACATTCCAGCTCATAAACCCTAAAGCTGCTACAAATTTTAATTTGGTGTAAGCCTAGTAGCTTAGTATTGAGAAATTTGTGTAGTATAGCTAGAAAATTTGTTGGTTTTTTTACATAATAGAATTGAAAAAACGATAAATAGGTTTTTAATTTTTTATCTCAAAAATAAATAAATTCTTGACTAATTAAAAATATAAAAATATTTTTTATTTTTAAAATATGAGATATTTAAATTTTTTTGTTTAAAATATATAATGACAAATTGATCACTCTAAAAAATTTAGATGTCTTAAATTTTAGAAAATAAATATTTTTTTTGTATTTTTAATTAATCAATGAATTATTTATTTTTGAAATAAAAAATTAAGGATTTATTTATCATTTATTCTAATAAATTTGTATACGAGCAAAATACTTTTTATTATTTTGATATAAAAATTATATTTATATAAAATTATAAGCAAATATATATCTTGGATCAAATTCTGATAAAACTCTTATATTTCTACTCTTCTTGGTTCACTGAATATTGTGCGTATATATTTGCGATTTTGTGAAATCAGAATGCACCTTTATCTCTTTTCTTGGCCATAATCATGTGCTTGTCCCCTTATAATACTATATTTATTCCACTAAGTCATTAAACCAATGACTTTCTTGAAGAAAAGTTGTGGATAACTTTAGATGTTGAGTAATGATTTATTGTGCCCATAAAAAAATTGAACCGAAAGTGGTAAATTACAAAAAAAAAAAGAGTATAATTTTGTTATTTACATAGATAATTAACCTGAAAATTCTTTATATTAATTCTCTTCTGGCGAATTGTATTTTTAAAAATTATATTTTTTTATAAATTGTTGATTTTAAAAATATCCCTGACTTTATTCTTCTCTCATATTTTCATAAACCACCTATAATTTCTTTTTATGTGAATTTTTCAACTAAATTTTCACGGTAGTTCATTGATATTCACAATCTTTATTATTTTAGTCTTTTAAATTTAAAATTTATTGTTTCAGCCATCATATTGGTTCTTAAATCCTTTCTAGCATTGAGTCAACGAATAAAATGCTAAACTAGTTCTGACTTATCACGTTAGACACATAGTTAAATACTTAAATAGCATCTTTTTGTTTTAGCTCTTAAACAAGAAAAAAATGAGGTTATTTTGAAAAATGAATGGAGATATAATAATTTTCACATAGTATAAACTCTTCTTTCTCTTCTCGTTTTTTTCTTGTTTAAGTGTCAAAACGAAACGACGCTTTTTAACCATATGTCTTCAGTAATATAAAGGATCTAGAGACCAATATAATGTCCAGAACTGTATTTTGAGATCAATACAAGTAATTTTAAATTTAAGAGACTAAAACGATAAAAATTATAAATATGAGACTTTAAAAATTTAGTCGAATTTCACCTATTAACTAACCATATTAAACTTTTTACCCGACTTTGCTTTAGCCTAAGTTTACTTTTTTTTTTTTTGGGTTTTGTCAGTTGAAGGAAGCCAGGTTGCGTTGCTTAAAAGCCCACGTAAGTAATAACGCAATAGAATTTCGGCCCACACGCCAACACTTTAACTTGCACTTTGCCTTTGCCTCCTTTTTGTTTATTATAAATTTAAAATTTAAAATCCAACGCTCACCATCATTTAAAGTCAGAACTCAGAATCACATTCAAACAGATCATTATTAATTCACAAGAAATTGAAGACGACCCTGTTTTGCGCTTCTTTTAGTTCCTCATTTCCTCCATTCTCAAACAACAACAAAAAAAAGGTGTAACAGAAAATCAAAGTAGTTGGAGTTGTTAGAGTTGTTGGCGCCATAAGGCGGATTCAGTTATCCACATGGCAAAGTTGTTGGCATTATCGTGCCTCCGGAACGACAGATGGGGACAGCTGTCACCGCGCCCGCACTACCCGTCCATGCCCAGCTACCCCAAGGGAGTCAGCCTCCAGAAGCCGGATTCCGAGCCGGAGAGCACGGCGGTCTTCTCGGTCGTCGGAATGACTTGCGCCGCGTGTGCCGGCTCCGTCGAGAAGGCCGTCAAGCGCCTCCCTGGCATCCGAGAGGCTCTCGTCGATGTCCTCAACAACCGTGCTCAAGTCTTCTTCTTCCCATCCTTCGTTAATGTAAGTTTTTCTCTTCGCGTTGAACCGTCAATAGAATTAGCCTTTCAAGTTTGTAGCCGACATCAAATTTTTATTTGAAAACCTTATGTGATGGATTTCTCAAGAGAATTTCCGAAGCTTCACGAAGGATTTCTTCTTAATTTGCATTCAGATTGCTTACCTAAATTAGCTGAAAAAAAAAATTAGAAATTTTGGTTTTGATCTTTATGTTTCCTTTAAATGTTGATATGGAAAAGTTAAGTTAGATTAGGATTTAGATAATTCGCCTATTTTTCTTTCAATTTAGATAATTCATTATTGCGTGCATTTGTCAATTTTACTTTCTGCTGATGCTTGACATAGAACATACAATTCATTGATTTTTGTAGTTGAACTTTATTTCCATCTTATTGTTATACATATGTGTGTTTTCTTAGGAGGAGACTATTCGAGAGGCAATTGAAGATTGCGGGTTTGAAGCAACGTTACTAACAGATGATGTGACCGACAAATCTGTTCAAGTATGCCGCATACAGATTAAAGGAATGACTTGCACATCTTGCTCCTCCACTGTTGAATCTGCACTGCAAGCCCTTCAAGGAGTGATCAAAGCTCAAGTGGCTTTAGCAACTGAAGAAGCTGGAGTTCAGTACAATCCAAATGTTATTACCTATGAACAAATCATGGATGCCATAGAGGACACCGGCTTTGAAGCAGTACTCATCAGTTCAGGTGAAGACTTGAGCAAGATAGACCTCCAAGTCAAAGGCGCATCGGCCGACCGTTCAATTACACTGCTTGAGGAATCTCTTCAGGCACTCCCCGGGGTCCTAGCAGTAGACATACACCCAGAATTGAATAAAGTTTCAATCTCTTATAAGCCAGACATGACAGGACCAAGGAATTTCATTAAAGTGATTGAGGAAACCGGGTCCGGCCATTTCAAGGCGGAGATATTTCCTCAAGAAGGAGGCCGAAGGGATACTCATAGAAACAAGGAAATTGATCAGTATTACAGATCTTTCTTGTGGAGTTTGTTGTTTACTATTCCCATCTTTCTAACCTCAATGGTTCTTATGTATATCCCTGGAATTAAGGATGTGCTTGAGTCCAAAGTTGTCAATATGCTTACAGTGGGGGAGGTTGCAAGATTGGTGCTCGCGACGCCAGTTCAATTTGTTATAGGCCGGCGATTTTACTCTGGTTCCTACAAATCATTGCGTCGTGGCTCTGCTAACATGGATGTTTTGATTGCATTGGGAACAAATGCAGCATACTTCTATTCGGTCTACACTGTTGCTAGAGCAGCCACCTCTAAGGATTTCAAGGGTACTGATTTCTTTGAGACTAGTGCTATGCTTATCTCATTCATTCTGCTTGGGAAGTATCTTGAGATTTTGGCTAAGGGAAAGACATCAAATGCGATTGCGAAGCTCATGAACTTGACACCAGATACAGCTATATTGCTGACATTGGACAATGAAGGAAATGTCATTAGTGAGGAAGAAATCGACAGCAGGTTAGTTCAGAAGAACGATGTGATCAAAATCGTCCCTGGTGCTAAGGTAGCTTCGGATGGATTTGTAATATGGGGCCAGAGTCATGTGAATGAGAGCATGATAACGGGCGAGGCACGGCCTGTGGCAAAGAGGAAAGGAGATACTGTTATTGGAGGAACTGTGAATGAGAAAGGAGTCTTGCGTATCAAGGCAACACGAGTCGGATCAGAAAGTGCACTTTCGCAGATTGTTCGGCTAGTTGAGTCAGCTCAAATGGCCAAGGCACCTGTGCAGAAACTTGCAGACCGCATTTCAAAGTATTTTGTGCCTCTGGTAATTATATGATCCAAGAATTCTTACTTGGGAAGAAAACAAGTGATTTAACACTTATGCTTATATAAAATTAAAGGCTAAATTTTAAACTGATATCTTCTTATTTCAGGTCATCTTGATCTCATTTACAACATGGTTTGCTTGGTTTTTGGCTGGAAGATTCAATGCTTACCCAAAGTCTTGGATACCATCTTCTATGGATAGCTTTCAGCTTGCTTTACAGTTTGGGATCTCTGTCATGGTCATAGCTTGCCCTTGTGCTTTAGGCTTAGCAACGCCAACCGCAGTTATGGTTGGCACTGGAGTTGGTGCTTCTCAGGGTGTGCTAATTAAAGGAGGACAAGCATTAGAAAGTGCTCATAAGGTATGTCATGTGTGATCGACTAGCTCCTTGAATTATGGATTTGCTTTTTAGATGCTGTTAGCCTTTGAAAACTGAATTATGATTGGTTCAGTCATAAAATAGTGAGAAGCAAATATGCATAGGTTGGGAAATTAAACTGTATGACGTGTTCTTTTCATATGTTACTTAATGAATAAATAAAACCAGAATTAAGAATGTTTTAGGAGCATTAAGTAATATATCGTTCTTTTGTTCTTCATATTTAGTATTGGTATTTGTTAAGCATGTGCTGGTTGATGAGGAATGCTGTTGTATGTTGTAACCCAATATATATTTCAATATGATTCATGTTTCTCACTACCCATACTTGAATATCCTTATGATTGTCTTGTTCTTTTGTAGGTGAATTGCATTGTTTTTGACAAGACAGGTACTCTCACTGTTGGGAAACCTGTGGTAGTTAACACAAAACTATTCACAAATATGGCACTCCGAGATTTCTACGAACTTGTAGCAGCAGCTGAGGTAAGGAGACAAACAACATTCAATTTCAGAAAACTTATTTCATAACTATAATACCAATCTAATTTGATATTTATTATTTAAGTTGTTCTACAGTTCATATAATAGATGTTTATGCATATAGTAATGATTGCCAACAATGTTATTTGTCTTTCTCAGGAGAATAGTGAGCATCCGCTGGCCAAGGCCGTTGTTGAATATGCGAAAAAATTTAAAGATGAAGAGAATCCTTCATGGCTGGAAGCACAAGATTTTGTTTCTATTACAGGACATGGAGTGAAGGCCACAGTACGAAACCAAGAAATAATTGTTGGTAACAAGAGTTTAATGACAAGTCACAGTATTGCAGTTCCTAGTGATGCTGAAGATATACTTGCTGAAGCTGAAGCAATGGCTCAAACTGGGATTTTAGTATCTATCAATAGGGAAGTAATTGGGGTTTTAGCAATATCCGATCCACTGAAACCAGGTGCCGAAGAAGTCATTTCTATTCTAAAGTCCATGAAAATTAGGAGCATTATGGTGACAGGGGACAATTGGGGCACTGCTAATTCTATTGCAAGGGAGGTTGGAATAGAGACTGTAATTGCTGAGGCCAAACCAGAGCAAAAAGCAGAGAAAGTGAAGGAATTTCAGGTACTTGTTATGACTAATGATCACAACCTAGTATGTTTCAACTTAATTTCAAGAATTTGAAAGGGATCATTCATGCCTTTAACCTAAATATCACAACATTTGTGTGAAAGGTGGAGACTAATTAATCCTAAATCACTAAAGTTTTAATTAAGAAAATCCTGATTCCACAGCCTCTATTTCTCTAATTTCATCATATATTAGGTTATTTTGTCAAACAATGGACATTTTTTTAGGGGCCACGAGTCAATTTTATTCTTTGGAGGAGTATTTTGTTAAAAGAATTATCACCTGTTGCAGGTCACAAACTAGTTTTATACTTTCAAGTGTCATTTTGTCAGCAAAAAGGTCTTTCTTATTTTGGTGATTTATCTATCTTTGAGAAGAAAGTAACTATGAAGCCCATATATTTCTTCTGCTTAGTATCTTCAGTCAGTAGTCAGTACTCATGAATGTTATCACTCTATGTATCGTGAATTTGAGCCTCTTTTTTAATTCTACATCAATGTCATATCCATTAAGCTTGATTCTAACTTCTGGGTCTATATTGCTGAGTTTAGTATTATATTTGGAGCTGTGATGTATGCATTGCTTTTTTTTCTTCCGTGATCAGGCATCTGGCCACACAGTGGCTATGGTAGGGGATGGCATCAACGATTCGCCTGCGCTTGTGGCAGCTGACGTGGGAATGGCGATAGGTGCTGGAACAGACATTGCCATTGAGGCAGCGGACATTGTCCTAATGAAGAGCAACTTGGAGGATGTCATAACTGCCATTGATCTTTCTAGAAAAACATTTTCGCGTATTCGCTTGAATTACTTTTGGGCTTTGGGCTATAATCTGCTTGGCATACCAATAGCTGCTGGAGCTCTATTCCCTTCTACAAGATTTCGGTTGCCACCATGGATCGCGGGGGCTGCTATGGCTGCATCCTCTGTTAGTGTTGTTTGTTGTTCTCTGTTGCTTAAATATTACAAGAGACCAAAGAAGCTAGATAACCTTGAGATAAGAAGCATAAGGATCGAGTCATCAAGTGATACCATGCATGGCAATTGAGGGTTTTGCTTCCTTTAGTTGGTCAAATATTATGTGTTTGGATATTGTCTTTGAAATAGAATATAGAGACATGATATATAGAAACCAGTTTGATTATTAGACAAGAACAGAAACACAATTTCTGTTCCATAGACAACAAGTTTTGATATCTTTCTCTCTTTAAAAGTAGGGACAAAAAAGATATCTATTTTCGTCTTGGTGCTTCTGTGTTTCTGTCTTACACAAAAAATCCATATGCAATCTAATATGCCAGAGTTGGCTAATTTATAGGTTTGGGATGAAAATTTGGTTAGAGCAAAGTAAAGAGTGTAAATATTGTGATTTATATAATTTGTAAAAATATGATCTAACGTGATATTTAAGTACACATACCATTACTTTATTAATGAATATCGTGTATGATTGTATGAAACAGAAGTAAGAGGTGGAGAAGTGGGGGGAACTGCTTATGATGACAGATTTGTGAAGAGAGATTTTTAGGCATATGAATGATTTTTCTGTTGTATACTTCTGATAAATGATGTGATTCGGAATAGGTTGCTGAGTATTTCTCTTTGTAAATATAACAAAATTAAATAAATATGTAAACAAATATATAAAAAAATATATATATTCTTTTGTTCAGATGGGTTAATTTTAGATATTCTTTATATCAAATTTTAATAAAAAGAAGATAAATTTATAATTGCATCAAGCTCAAGATTTAAATCTGAATGTCACCACTTAATCAATTGATAACAAACCTTGATTCATAATAATAATAAACAACGATAATATTTGAATCTAATAATTTCCTAGAATGAAAAGATAATAAGAAGTATATGTGAGAAGATATTCACTTGTGTATATATGTAAAAACAAAATGATACGTTTGCAAGTCTTCAAACATAAAAGGATCCCATGTGTTGAAGTTGTTAAAGAGGTCAGAAAGGAGGATTTTTTCTCCAGCAGAGGCCTTGTTTCTAATTCTCTTTTTTCTTAATGTTATTTTCTTTTTGTTTATTTTTTTTTTAGAGTTAATTTTATCTTATATATCAATGTAATTGGTAGAACTACTTTTTCTTAGTGTTGTTCTATTTTGGATCGTCGATTTCAACAAATCAATAAAATCCTTCATTTGATTAAAAAAAAAGTTCTTAGTGTTGTCCTATTTTAGATAGTCTATTTCAACAAATCAGTAAAATCTTTCGTTTGATTAAAAAAAAAAAATAGAAAGTCAACCATTATATGTATGTATAAATATATTTATAATATATTTTTAATATGTTTTATATTTTGAGTGCTCCAATAATCTAATTTTGGGAGAAAAATAATCCTAACAGGTTTTTTTGGGGACCAACCTAATGTTTATATTCTTATATTTTTTTAACTAACCTAAGTTGGTTTATTCTTCTTGTATTTTTTGGTGTCATGGATATTCTTGTTTGTATAACTGGGCCACCTCACCAAAGTCATAGTCCAGTCCATTCCGGCCCAGATCGGCCCAGACCGGCCCATCCTCTATTAGGGTTTAGAACATGTTAAAAGGGAAAACTGAGGAAATCTTTCGTCTCCAACTTCAAACCCTAGGCTGCAACCAGAGCCAGAGCTCCTGCAGCAACCATGGTGCACGTTTCGTTTTACCGCAACTGTGAGTCTCCCTCCTTTCTCTTTCTGTGATCCCTTTTTAATCGATTTAGGTTTTGTTTTTGTTCTCTAACAATGAATGAATGAAACTCAGATGGGAAGACGTTCAAGAAGCCTCGTCGTCCGTACGAGAAGGAGAGGCTGGACGCGGAGCTGAAGCTGGTTGGAGAGTACGGACTCAGATGCAAGAGGGAGCTGTGGAGGGTGCAGTACGCACTCAGCAGGATCCGCAACAACGCCAGAACTCTCCTTACTCTCGACGAGAAGAACCCTCGCCGGATCTTCGAAGGTGAGGCTCTCCTCCGAAGGATGTTCCGTTACGGCCTCCTCGACGAGACTCAGAACAAGCTCGATTACGTCCTCGCTCTCACTGTTGAGAACTTCCTCGAGCGCCGCCTCCAGACTCTCGTATTCAAGTCCGGCATGGCCAAGTCCATCCACCACGCCAGGGTCCTCATCCGCCAGCGCCACATTAGGTCTTCCTTTCTTCTTTTCACTTTTTTCCAAAATTTAGGGTTTTAAATTCCTAATTTTCTATCACTCACTGTTTGTTTGTTTGTGCTTATTGTCAAATTAAGAATCTGACTCTCCAAACATTCAAATAGCTCAAAATTATAGTCTGATCTCTTCATAGGATTCTAGCTTGATAAAATTATTTTACGTCAGGTTAACCTCTCAGTAGAATTGATCTTAGATATATAATTAGGATCATCATAATTATAGAGTGGTTTAGTTGTTAAAAAAATTCACTCAAAAATCTCACCAGAATGCCTTGTTAGCTTAAAAACATTTTGAAAGTATTATTTAGTTATATGATTATTAAAGATCTGTGAAATATATATTTATATGACAGGGAACTTGATGTGATTGGGTATTATTTGAAGAGGAACTTGTTTGCACTTTTGATGAATAGGTTTTATAATGTTGGGTTCTTTTTTCTGGTTGGCAGGGTTGGAAGGCAGGTGGTGAACATCCCTTCATTCATGGTCAGGGTTGATTCCCAGAAGCACATTGACTTCTCGCTCACAAGTCCGCTTGGCGGTGGCCGTCCTGGGAGAGTGAAGCGAAGGAACCAGAGGGCTGCTGCTAAGAAGGCTTCTGGTGGAGATGGTGATGAGGAAGATGAAGATTAAGTTATATGGATATATCTGTTCTCCTTACCTAGATCTTTTTCAAGCATTTCATTTTCTGTTTCTCTAGACTTGTTAGTTTCCTGCCATGGTTAACTCTTATAATTTTGCAGTCTATGTTTTTGTTTGAGGAAAAGCCGTGCTGAGAAAGGTTGAGACATTTTTTGTTTTAAATTGTTTTTATTAATACTATTTAAGTTTTGTCCCAAATATCTGTGCTGTGTTCTTTGCTGCTCCATTATGCTTTAATCTCTTGTTTTTTCTAGGCTTTTGATAAAATTTTCTTACTTCAGATTACCCACTCATTATGATTGCTCTTATATATATATATATATATATTGTCAGGATCACAAGTCTTTATGCCAGAAAGAGTTATAGGATGATTTAGACATTTAAATCAATGAGTAACCTAGGAAGGTACAAGCAAGAAGAAGGTAATTTTGTCAGAACAAAATGCCAGCCATTGACAATGATTTATGAAAACCATTTGTGCAAACCTAAGCCTTTTAATGTGATTTTTCTTTCAGTCTCTCGGGTAAATTAGGTTGAAACCATCTTTAATTGATTTGCTTTAGTTTATAGAGTGGAATCAGAGCAATCTACATTGACATTTTACAAAAATAATGATATAAGCTTGGGTGATACGATTGCAGCTAAACGGATATCTAAAACAACAAAAGACGTGATAAATAGATAGACATCTGTTTTTTACATTCTTCTCTTATGCTTTTTCATGGGATATCTAAAACAACAAAAACGATTTACAGTGGGTTAAATTGCTATAACGTGAGATATTCCAAACACTAAATTGTAATGATTTGCCAAGTTATAAGTCGAATCTTTGAAAAAAAAAAAGAAACACTAAATTGTAATGATTTAATTAGCCAATAAATAAAATGTAACATACATCTTTCAAAGACTAAACTAAAGTTTTTCTCATTATTTTATTGTAAAATAACAGTAGACTCATACAATGAGAGAGCATATAGAGCAACAAAGACTCATACTGTCATACAATAAGAGAGCATAATGTAAAACAAAATCATGTTTTATTTGCTGCATTGAAAATCATCTCCTTAGCAGTTTCAAAACATGAAAGCAGTTGGTGTTCATCTATGACTCCTTTCTCCACTCCAAATGCAATGTGTAAGTTCCCCATGTAACTTAATATTGTTACCAGCACGCTCTGCATAAATTTTTTGAAACAATGTCATTTACCATTTATTTATAATAGGTACTAAAAAATTATATAATATTATACTTTAATGGCCCTACTCACTTTTTTAAAATGTCTGCATATTATTTTTATCTGTTTAATTTGAACCTTGTACTCCTAAATCTTTATTTTGGGTTGTGGGTTCTCATTAAAAAATTTTCAGGATTTTTATTTTCAATTTATTTTTAAGATGAACAAGAGAGCACCTGAGGTATACCAATTGACATAAAATAAAATCCTTTGATGGGATGATTAGCAAAAGCCACTTGTTCCACAGGTCCAACCACATTTGAGATGCTAACACTTGAATTTTCTATTGTCTTGTACACATGCTTTGCTGCAGCCTGAAATAAATTGAATAACATTAAATAACTACAAATGTTGTTTATCATTTTCATGCCATTTATCTTATATATTCTATTTTCTTTAATAAAAGAATTAATGTCAATTATGGAGTGTAATTCTTCTATTATAAACTATGATAACATATTGTAAGCCTGTTAAGAAAAGATAGTGAAGAAACGAAGAAAAGAAAACATTAGAGTTTATTACTTGCTATAGTAGACTTTTAACAGTGAAAAAGTTGATATATTAATCATCTCGGATAAAATTTGCATATACAATATTTAAATTTTGAAGAATTGATTTGTCTCCAACCATTTGTAAAAACCAAAATAGATATGTATTCCTTTTTTTTTTCCTTTGGTGAATTAACGCATTACTTGGTTAAGGAATTAATTAAGGAAACTTTGCCTTGATTAGTATTCATGCTTAGGGTGGCAATGGGTAGGATAGGGTAGGGTTTGGATCCAACCCTAACCCTACCCGCGGGTTGAAATTTTTATATAAACTCAACCCTATTCTATTCGCGGGTTAAAAATATTTCAACCCTAACTCTACTCCACTTAACCCGTAGGAACCCGACCCTACCCACATATTATAGAAAAGATACACTATTATTATATAACTTGATGATAATTCAAAATAGAACTGGTTTTTATGTAAAAAAAGATATTAAATTAGCAATTAATGATTTTTTTAGTGGCTAAAGATCTTTTGCATTTAGTGAGAGGTCTTTGGTTCAATATCTACGTAAAATATATTTTTATATAAGTATATAACATATACATATATAGAGTGCGGGTTGATCGGATAGGATTGAGGCTCAACCTGCACCCTACCCTACCCGCACGAGAACCTTACCCGCACCCTACCCTACCCGCTGCGGATCGGATTGGCAACCCTACCCGACCAGGTGGGATCGGGTTGGGTGCCCGCGGGTAGGGTTATTGCCACATTCATGCTTATATTTGTAATTGTTGGTTATCAAGAAAAATCATTTTTTTTTCCGACAAGAAATGCTAAAGTTGAGCGAAAACAAACCTCTGGGCCTTTGATTTTATCCAGCAAGCCCAAAAACACACTACTAAAAGGTAGCGCCAAAGAAATTCTGAGCCCACTAATGATTTTATGGGCCTCCAAAACAAAGTCAAGTGGGTTGGATGTATTGGCATCGCTTAATTCGGGTATGGGAAGGTGCAGGTAATGAAATTGATTCCCCCATGAAGACTCTGAATTAGTTTGAAGCATCTCCCCCACTGATTTGTAAGCTCTAATTTTTCTTGTATTAACCAACACTAATGCTGTTGTTTTTGCTTTTCTTGATTCATAACTCTTTGCTTCCATGTATAACCTTATGCCCAGGAAGATCATGCCCACTAGGGTATCATTTGTGGTCTGGATCATTAACAATATAAAGAGTTATATATATTTATTGTCATTTTGGAAAATTTAGACAACCTTAACCTTTTTTAAGGAAAAAAATAATATACTGTGTTAAATAAATTAGTGTAATATAAATAACTTATTTATTCACAAGTATGTGTTCATTGTTCAACATAATAATAATATTAATGATAATACATAGTAATTAAGTACGCTTTAGATCGAAACTAAACTTGTACACACGCAAGATGCTCTCTAACAAAAGTATCCTACGTGGCACTCCAACCCTCCAAAAACAGGGTACTTTTGTTACACGAAAGGCATCTTACGTGGGTACAAATTTAATTTCAATTTAGTGTGGGTTGTTTTCATCTTTCATGGATACAAATGGTCATTTATTCACAAAAAAAAAAATAAGAAGAAAGAAAAACACTTACCACTTTGAGCTTATTTTTGACCACTTTAAAGCTATCCAAAGAGAGAGAGATATTTGAGATACCAAAACCATGTTTGAATTCCTTATTCTCTGGCCTTATTGGTGATTGATCATCAACAATGAAATTTGAACCTCTTAATATGTTCCATCCAAAATCAGATGCACTTTTAAACATTGAAAAGATGGATTCAGGTAATCTCTTAATAGATGAAGTTGTTGCATGGCTTGAAGGAAAGGTTATGGGAATTGAAGGATCATCAACTCTTTTGACACATGAAAGCAATGACCCCATTAGGGTGTAGCCATCTCCTAAGGAATGGTGTAACTTAACTACCGATGTACCCGCAGCATTGTTTTTTCTTGTTGGATACTTAATTAAATGCACTTCCCAAAGTGGTTTATCTTGTGCTAACTTTTCACCTCCTATATTTGACATGTATTCATCAAATTCTTCATCATAGAATTTCAGACCCTTCTTTGCAAATATTGGACTCTTGATGTGTTCTTTTAGATTCACATCAACTTGTTTCCATTGCTTCTTTCCTTTTTTGTCTTCAATCTGATAATTTTTTACTCCGTTAAAAGATTTTGTTATTCCGTTAAAAATACTACTACTGTATCTCGATTTAATTTTTTACAAATAACTGTAAGATGGTAAGTTAATGGATCTCTCATCTTATAAATTTTTCACTTTTTTTTTTGCTTTCTTTGATGTGAGACTAATTTTAACACTTTTCACACTTGTAACATTAACAATCATGTTATGTGCACATATAAAAAATTATTAGTCACCAAATTAATTATCTGTAATCTTTTATATAAAATATATGTTAAAATATAAAATATATATAAAAAATAAGTTAAACAATATATATACTATAAATAAATATATGATACTTATTGGGTTGTTTTTTGTGTAACAAGTAAATATTTTTGCTTAGAAAGTAATATTTATCTTATCCAATTATATATGTTGATTTAAATTTAGTTAAATGTTGTTAGAAAATAAAGAGAGCAAAACTAACATCAATGATTATTAAATATATCATGATATATAGTGATGAGTCATCTTGCTAATAAAAAGTTCAATTGTTAAAAGTTTTTCATATCATAAATCTTATTTAATTTATATGATATATATGTATACACTAAAGTTGACATGAGATTTTACCATGATAGAAGAGAAACGTTTGTTGAGGGGAACAAACACGTCTTTAAGCACTTGCATGATCTTTGATTCATCAATTGGAATCTCCAACTCAAAAACGACTATTATAAATACGTTCAAGGCAGAGGTGTTGAGGTAACTCGACATTGGACTCACCGCCATTGGAGCATCTTTCTCAAACTCACTCATTTTTCTACGTTTTCAATATAAACTGTTTGAAGAAAAAGAAGACACACAAGTACGTGTATTTATATCGAGAAGCTTAGTTAGTTAGTTTCTCATGTGGGTAAATACATCACGTTTAATGTGTCTTTATTTTATTTCTAATATTTTTTAATAATGTTTTTTTTTTTTTTCAAAATGTTAGAAGTAACACTCGAATTCAAGACTCTAAGTAAGGATCGAAAGATTATGTCATTTGAATTATAAATCGTTGATATTTTTTAATGTATTTTAGCAGCAATATTACATAAATAGTAAACATTATTATTTTAGATAGGTAATTAGCCAACAATAATTTATACCTATATTTATCCAAGACACATGAAGTACATAATTTGTATATATATTTATCAGAATTTATACGCATAAATTAACACAATTTGTACCCATATTTACCAGAGTATATACATACAAATCAGTAAAATTTATTTGTTGAAATTAATTTGATATTTGTACTAGCTAATTATACTAACCAAAATTGCTAAAAGCGGTTGGCCCTCAAAATTTTTTGATATTTTAATTTTATCCTTATTAGTGATTTTTTATATGAAAACTTATATACAATTGTTTTCACGTGAAAAGTTAATAATTAAAAATTATTAAATAATTTGATAAATATAATTAAATTATTATTTAATAACTTTTAACTATTAATTTCAGATGAAAAGAAATTACACATAATTTTTTATTTTTTTAATCACTTGACTGTGCCATACTTTTAGAGCCACATTAGCTAGCTATTAAAACATCCCACATGACATTAGTTGTGCCAAATCAGCAGCTAAGTCATGTTAAAAAATTTTTCTGAACTTGTATGTAGTTCGAAATATAATCTAAACGACTAAAATAGTGCAATTAAAATCTCAAAAATAAAATTAGTACATAAGTTAAATATGAGGGATTATTTTAAAGATTTAGTCTGCCAATAATTATTGAATATTTTTTTTACTCTTATAAAAACTACTCGTTGTCATTATCTAAATCTGTTTTAGATAGATTTAGGGAAACTTATTTAAATATGCATGAATTCTAAATTCATATGCGCTCTTCATTCATAAAAGCGAACGTGGAGTTGTTCTTCTACTTTTATATGTTGATGACATGATCATTACTGAGGAAGATGTTGATGGTATCTCTGATCTCAAGGCTCACTTCACCGTACCTTTGAGATGAAAGATCTTGGTTCTCTCAGCTATTTTCTTGGTCTCGAGGTCATCTCCACCGATTATGGCATCTATCTCTCTCAGGCTAAGTATGCTTCAGATCTTCTTGTTCGCGCTGGGATTCCAGATAGTCGCACTGAGTCTACTCCTCTTGAGCCTAATGTTCGATTTACCCCTATGGATGGCACTGTTTTGGATAATCCAACTCTCTATCGACAGTTAGTTGGCGGTCTCGTCTATTTGACTGTCACCCGACCAGACATCACCTATCCGGTTCATGTACTTAGCCAGTTCTTGTCAGCTCCTCGTACTACTCACTAAGCGGCAGTTCTTCGCATTCTTCGCTACATCAAAGGCACTCTATTTCATGGCCTTTATTTTTCTGCCCATTCCTCTTTGTCTCTTCAGGCTTACTCCGATGCTGATTGGGTTGGTGATCACACTGATCGTCGTTCTACTACTGGTTACTGTTTGTTTCTTGGCGACGCTCTCATTTCTTGGCGTGTTAAGAAGCAAACGTTCACTGCTCGCTCAAGCACAGAAGCTGAGTACTGTGCCCTCGCTGACACCACTGCTGAAGTTATCTCGGTTCGTTGGCTTCTCGAAGATTTGGGTGCTCCTCAGTCGTCCCCTACTGATGTTTTTTGTGATAACCGCAGTGCTATTCAGATCGCCCATAATGATGTGTTTCATGAACGCACCAAACACATTGAGATTGATTGTCACTTTGTTCGGCAACGTATCCTTATTGATGCTGTTCGTCTCATTGATGTTGGAACACTAGATCAGACTACTGATATCTTCACAAAAGCTCATTACCCGACTCGTTTCCGGACTTTGTTATCCAAACTCAAGTTGGTATCCTTAGCTCCCACTTGAGTTTGAGGGGGGATGTTAGAGAATCATTAGAATCAATTAGTATCGTCTATATTTATATAGTATATCTGTACATTAATTGTAGGATTCTATGTCTTTATTACTTTGATTCATTTAGCACCTATAAATACCCCTTGTATATTGTACCTTTTTATCACAACTCAATAATACACTTTTCAGATTACTCTTTCTTGTTTCTAACACTTACAATTGATCTATGATTCTTTTATAACAAATTATTAAGTTTATTGGTGAATGAATTTTGAGTAAGGATTATAAAGTTGTATGCTCTTTGTTAAATTTCTAGCTTCTTTACTTAATTTTGAGTGAAGATCCTAAAGTTGTATTCTAAATTTATTTTCTTTGTTATCTTCTACATAAATCTCTATGTTACATATAGCTGGCACATTATTTATATGTCAAGACTAAAAAATTACCCTCATTATTAAAGATATAAATATATGTTGGCTACTTGTAAATTTTAGGTATATATCCCTTTAGTTTTATAAATACAAAGAATTTAAAGATGGAAAAAATCCTGTTAGATGGACCAACAAGAATATAAAGGCTAGGATGAGCACAAGACAAACCAATAACAATAGTAACAATAATTCATATATAAATTCTTAATACTTTAAAGTCTCTAATTCCTGTTAAACAGGTTAATTCACCCATCTTCTCAGTCAAATTTTTTATGTAAGTGTTGAATAAATAAAATTTTAAAAATTTAACTATAAGACAATTAAGTAAAAGTACTATTATAAAACAAAATTTTCTCCTTTCAAAATAATAGAAGAATAATTTGTTCAACGGGAGTAATGTTTAAAAAATTTTAAAGTAATATTTTTTTTTTAGAATAAAATAATTAATCTGAAATTCAATTTAGTGTTTACTCTAAAAATCACTTATATGTAAAGATCAAACAATGTCTATTAACATTAAAAATATGTTGGCTATTTATACATTTTAGGTATATGTTTCTCACTCTCTCCTCACGTTTTAAGTATGTTTTATGACTCAAGATAACTGATATGGATAAGTGAGATACAAATACATTAAAAAATATAAAAATAATAAATTATTAAAATAGTATTTAAAAGTTTACATTGTTAATAAAAAAAATTTTAAAAATGCTAATAATAAATAAGTTTTTAAAAGATTTAAAAACGCGATAAAAAGAACTAGCTTAAATATAAATTCTAAAAAAAATTTTAGAAATTAAATTTTGATACAAATTTTTGTAATTATTATTAAAAAATAAAATATTTTTATCTTTAAAATTTAATAATTTTTTGTCAAGTAATTTAAAATATTATTGTGAATGACCATTTTTTTTGAAAAATAAAAAGAAAAATCTGAAATTCAAATTTTATTTCAAATTTTTTTTGTATACCTTCTAAATATTTATTTAAATATTGTCACAAAATAGATAAAATAAATAATTTGTTTGTTAAATATAAAATTTTTTTTATTACTTATAAAAAAATATAATATTTATTAGTTCTTCTTGTCATATTTTCAAATCATTCTTTAAGAATTATTTTGTAAATTTTTTTTGTCAACAGTTAAATTTTTTGAAAAACAAATTAGTAGTTAATATTATAAATAAAGACTAAGTAGGATTTTAGCTTCGGTAACTTTGACCGAAAATAAAAAATTTTCTCTAAAATATTTTTGTATTTACAATCAACTCAAACATTGAATTTTATTTAAAATCGTCTTTTTTCTATTTTTTGGACAAAACTACCTTCATCTTCCCAACTCAATGTTAATCAAATTTTCTATATCCAAACCAAATTCATCGAGGCTCTTCTTCATTTCATTTTTTTCCCAGATAATTTATCCTCATAAAAGCTAAAAAAAAAAAGGTGAAGTGATCAACACAATAACATAACACAGTGTTAATGTTAAAAAAAAAAAAACAAACAAACAAAAAGAAAAGCTACTGTTAGGAGCGGCAACATACATTGTACTCGTGGGTATTTAATCCGACCCTATTTAGTCGAATAGAGTTGCCAATTCGATCCGCAGCAGATAGGATAAGGTGCGGGTAGAGTTCTCATGCAGATTGAGTAGGGTGCGGTAAGGGTGCACATGGGATCGTGTGAAATCGGGTTTGTCTTAACTCGAACTCGACCCTAAATAATGATCAAGTCTATTTTTGAAATCCTTACCCGACCTTAGATCCGATAAAATCACACTACTTTCGCACCACACTAAAACCGTGTCTCGACTAGGTGAAGTCTGGATCTTGATAAACTTTATGTCAAAAAATTATGATATACTCATTTATAAACAAGAAAAAAATACTTGTTATAGAGAAGTTAACAACCATACTTGAACTTGTATTTGTCCATAAATTCTAATTTTATGCTTCTTTGATCTATTTCCTACTTTAACAAAAAACAAAATAATAAGCTTATAATTAAGAGAAAGTCTAGAGGGCCAGCATTTTTATTAAAATCTGGCCAACACTTAACCAGCAAAAGAAAAGTGAGTAATCTCACACCATTAGATGTAATCTCACACAATTAAAAACACAAGTGATGGCTAATTAATGGCTACAAATCACAATACCTGCTGACCCTGTCACTCCTCTATAATTAATATAACAAAATATTGTAATTAATTTAAAACATATATACCTTTTTTAGTTCTCCTAGGATGCACATGAGTCGGGTGAAGCTGGGTTCGTCTTGACCCGGACCCGACCCTAAACAATGACTGGGTCTATTTTTAATACCCTTATCCGTCCTTAAATTCGGTGAAATCACATTAAATTAGCCTTAAAGTATTCGGGTCCTGACCGGATCTTTGAGCCGGACCGTGTCATGTGCACCGTTAAGGTACGGGTTGAACCTCAATCCTACCCGACCAACCCGCACTTTATATATGTATATGTTATATACTTGTATAAAAATACGTTTTAAGTGGATGTTGAAAAAAAAACCTTTTACTAAATGTAAAAGATCCTTAGTCACTAAAAGAAGATCATTAATTGATAATTTAATACTTTTTTTTTTAATTTTTCACAAAGGGAAGAAAGCATGAAGTTGAAATAACTCACTTAAAACCCCTTTTAAAGGATTACGCGATACGATTGAATCAAATAAGCCATTTTAGAATAAATATTCAGCTACTTGTGAACCTTTGAGTATTGTCGTATTCAACGTTTGTTCAATTACTTTTTTACCCGCAAATGCAATGTAAGCATCGGGTTCGGCAATAATGATATCGCCCAACATGCCGAAACTGGCGGTCACCCCACCAGTAGTAAGAGATGTAAGGATGGGTACATAAAATAACCTTTTATTTTTTTGATACTCATATAAAGCAGCAGATATTTTAGCCATTTACATCAAACTCAAACTTCCTTCTTGCATACGTGCTCCTCCGGACGCACATACTAGAATAAGAGGTAAAAGTTGACATGTTCGACTAAACGGGCTATTTTCTCGCCTACTACAGATCCATACTACCCCCCATAAACTGAAAATCCATGATCCTAATTGCTATAGAAATCCCGTTTAGTTAACCTGTGCCTATTTGAACAGCTTCAGTTAATCCTGTTTTTCTTTGATAAGAGTCCATACGATTCTTATAGGATTCGGATTCCTCTTCCGAATGAATTTTCTATATTAAATTATTATCAATTTATATAATAATATTGTATCTTTTTTGTAACCCGCGAATAAAATTAGATACTCACGAATTAAAAACAGTTAAACAAATAGAGTTAGGGTTGAGATATTCTTAACTTACGAATAAGATAAAATTGAGTTTATATAAAAATTTCAATTCGCGAATAGCATTAGGGTTGATTCCAAATTCTACCCTATCCTATCTATTACCACGGCTAGCTACTGGCCACAAAAAACCTAAATAAAAGAAAATATCACACCCAATAAATTAAATGCTGCCACTTGTATAAATTAAAGTTTTGCTCAATATTTTATTGTAACATAAGAATAGACTTATACAATAAGAGAGCATAATGCATTTCCAATTTTGTAAAACAAATAAAATATGTGTAAAACAAAATCATATTTTATTTGCTGCATTGAAAATCATCTCCTTAGCAGTTTCAAAACATGAAAGCAGTTGGTGTTCATCTATCACTCCTTTATCCACTCCAAATGCAATGTGTATGTTCCCCATGTAACTTAATATTGTCACACTCAGGCTCTGCATGTGTTTTTCGAAACAATATCATTTATCATGTTAGTATTTATGATACGTACTAAAAAATTATATAATATAATATTTTAATGTCCTACTTACTTCTTTAAAAAGTCTGCATATCATTTTTATTTATTTAATTTAAATTTTATACTCCTAAATTTCTATTTTGGGTTGTGAATTTTCATTAAAGTTTTTCAAAAAATATACTTTTTATCCCTTAAATTTAAAAAAAAAAAAAAATATTTTTACATTTTATTTTATTTTTATTTTATCTAAAAAAAATATTTATTTTAAATATACTCATGTCACCTAATTTTTTAAAAAATTTAGAATCGATATAACAATAAACCAACAACTTTCCAAAAAAACCTTTAGCACAAACAAACTAAATACAAAATTCTGTTATTCACTCTTAATTAGTAGTTTTCAAGTATTATTATTGGATTAGTCCTAATTTTTTGATAATTTAACTGTCAAGTACATTTGATACAAATAAATTTTTTTTAAAATAAAATTAAAATAAAATAAAATTTAAGAGTATTTTAAAATTTTTAACAGATTTTAAATTAAAATATACCTTTTTTTTACTTTGTTTTATTGTAGTCCATTTTATCTTGTACAAATCTTTTATTTTATCTAAAAAAATATTTTATTATTGGATTAGTCCATTTAACTGTTAAGGTACATTTGATACAAATAAAATTTTTTTAAAATAAAATTAAAATAAAATAAAATTTAAGAGTATTTTAAAACTTTTGACAAATTTTAAATAAAAAAATACGTTTTTTTTTTTTACTTTGTTTTATTATAGTCCATTTTATCTTGCACATATCTTTTATTTTATGTATAGTTTAAGATGAAGAAGAGATTAGAAGTGAACGCACAGTAGGTAGACCAGTTGCTGTAAAATAAAATCGTTTAATGGGATGATTAGCCAAAGCCACTTGTTCCACAGGTCCAACCACATTTGAGATTATAACACTTGAATTTGCCACCGTCTTGTAAGCATGTTTTGCTGCTGCCTGAAAATTATTCAATAACATTAAATAAATTAACCCGTTAAAGATGAATTCATTTAAGGGTTTATCGTTGGTTAATATATTATTGTATTTATAAAATAAAATTTAAATTCTGACACTTGATTAAATAGATAAGTGAGTTGACCATTTAACCAATTCGAGTTGGTTAACTAATTTGAGGTTTACTCAAAATAAAACTATTTTTTTTGTTGGACAAGAAATGTTGAGCTACAACAAACCTCTGTGCCTTTAATTTTGTCCAGCATCCGCAAAATCAAACCGCTTAAAGGAAGGACCGAAGAATTTCTGAGCCCAATAATGATTTTGTGGGCCTCCAAAACAAAGTCAAGTGGGTTGCATGTATTGGCATCGCTTAATTTGGGTATTGGAAGGTGGAGGGAATGAAATCGATTCCCCCATGAAGTGTCTGAATTAGTTTGAAGCATCTCCTCCACTGATTTGTAAGCTCTAATTTTTCTTGCATTAAGCATCACTATTGCTGTTGCTTGTGTTTTTCTTGATTCATAACTCTTTGCTTCCATATATAACCTTATTCCCAGGAAGATCATGCCAACTAGGGTATCATTTGTGGTCTGGATCATTAACAATATAAAGAGTTATATTTATTATCATTAACAATATAACCTTTTCTTAAGGAAAAAATAATATACTTTGTTAAATAAATTACCGTAATATAAATAAATTAATTTTTCACAAGTATGTGTTCAATATAATAATAATAATAATAATAATAATAATAATAATAATAATAATAATAATAATAATAATAATAATAATAATAATACATAGTAATTAAGTATTTAATTTATTTAAAATAATAAATTTTCAAATGAATGTTAACAACTTTGTCTCAATTTTTCTAGTAAAAAATATTACACTAACAAGTCTACAACAATTTTGACAAACAACAGTATTTTGGATTACAAATCGCCACTAAACTAATTTACAGCTATTTCATATTGTTATGAAAACTCTTTTGCGACAGTTTTGAGCAACCACCTATGTTACGAGTGCAATTTGGGAAGCAAGTATTTTTTTTATTAAAAAAATACTATAATTATTAGAAAATAGAATATATAAGTGTTTGCAAACCATAATTTCTCTTCAGGAAAAAAAAAGAAGAAGAGAAAGAAAAACACTTACCACTTTGAGCTTATTTTTTACCACTTTAAAGCTATCCAAAGAGAGAGTGACATTTGAGATACCAAAACCATGTTTGAATTCCTTATTCTCTGGCCTTATTGGTGATTGATCATCAACAATAAAATTTGAACCTCTTAATATGTTCCATCCAAAATCAGATGCACTTTTAAACATTGAAAAGATGGATTCAGGTAATCTCTTAATAGATGAAGTTGTTGCATGGCTTGAAGGAAAGGTTATGGGAATTGAAGGATCATCAACTCTTTTGACACATGAAAGCAATGACCCCATTAGGGTGTAGCCATCTCCTAAGGAATGGTGTAACTTAACTACCGATGTACCCGCAGCATTGTTTTTCCTTGTTGGATACTTAATTAGATGCACTTCCCAAAGTGGTTTATCTTGTGCTAATTTTTCACCTCCTATCTTTGACATGTATTCATCAAATTCTTCATCATAGAATTTCACACCCTTCTTTGCAAATATTGGAATCTTCATGTGTTCTTTTAGATTCACATCAACTTGTTTCCATTGCTTCTTTCCTTTTTTGTCTTCAATTTGATAAATTTGTTATTCCGTTAAAAATAGGATAAATAGTCAAATTCGTCTCTAAAAAATTATTTATTTTTCAAATAATAATAAGGTGAAAACTCAGGTGAAGTCGACTTCACTTGAAGTTGATAGCTGAGAGCCTTTAGACGATTTGACTGATTTGACTAAATTTTCATCCAACGGCTCTCAGGTATCAACTTCACGTAAAGTCGACTTCACCTGAGTTCTCACCTAATAATAATAGAATTTACCATGATAGAAGAGAAACGTTTGTTGAGGGGAACAAACACGTCTCCAAGCATTTGCATGACCTTTGATTCATCAATTGGAATCTGAGACTCAAAAACCACCATTATAGATACGTTATAGGCAGAGGAGTTGAGGTAACTCGATATTGGACTCACCGCCATTGGAGCATCTTTCTCAAACTCACTCATATTTTTTTATGTTTTTTTTTTTCAATCCAAATTATTTTGAAGAAAAAGAAGACAAACATGTATTTATATCGAGAAGGTTTCTCATGTTGGTGAATACCTCACGTTTAATATGTTTTTATTTTTATTTTCAATATTTTAAATTTATCTCTATTATTAATATTTTAAGTAGAGAGTTGAGATTCATGTATAATTATTTTTATTAATATATAAATTTTTGTAGATTTAGGCTTTATCTATTTTTAGGTTTGGTTTCAAATTGTGGGCCAAAATATTAATAGTGCCTCCATTATTAAAGATATAAAAAAATGTGGGCTTCTTTTAATTTTTAGGTATATATCCCTTTAGTTCTATAAATACAAAGAGAGTTCTAAGATAAAAAAAAAAATTTCTCTTAATGGCTATTTATGTACTTTTTAATTAAGCTGCTTCCGGATTTGAACCTTGGTAAATACACTAAGTATTGAAAAAAAAAAATCTTTTAGTGTTGTGTAAATGAATGTATAATATAGGTGTGTTGTGATAAATATTTATAGAATTAATTGCTAAAATTAATAATTTAAAAAAAATGAGTAATCTCAATTTTCAATAAGAAAGTATTTCTAATTTTAATTTTTTAATAATCTAATAAAATAATAACGAGTTATATTCTACCTAAAATGGTATTGACAATGTTGTTGTTTTTTTTAAAACCGTTGGTTGAGATCAAGCCATCCTTCAGAGTCTATGAAACTCGTACTTGTCATCATATTAACCGTCTCTAAATCCAATTTTGTAATCCAATTAACTCGTTTGGAGGTATCAGAACCTGGTCCAAAATTGCCATACTCTGCAAACGTAATGTTATTCCTAAAAAAAAAAATATTTTATACATTAATATTTTTGTTTTGTATTTAACATGAATTAATAATGTTGTTAATAAGATGATTAGTATAGTGATAGAGACATAAAGTCTTACTCATGTTGAGAGGAATCCCATGGATCCCAACCAGCGGGTTGAATAATGTTGGCCATACTTGTATTGTAGAAAAGAACTCTGGCATAAGGTCTCCAGGGTCTTCCCAAAAAAGTAGAACCATCTCCAAATACATTACAATTATTGAACACAAACCCATTTGAATCTCCTGGATTTTCTCTCCCTTGCGCTGTTATATATCCTATAAATCCTTCTCCTAATTCCCTTCCAATTACATTTATGCCACACCTCTGTCATTACCAACACAATAATACATTTAATTAATCATCAATTCTCATTCAATCTATTTTTATGTTACCGTGGCTAAACAATTTTAACATTATTTAAAAAATATTATTAAAATTATATATATATATATATATATATATATATATATATATATATATAACACATTAAATCTCAAATCAATTTTTAATATATATAATTCTATAAATATTTATGTAGCATTTATAAGACTTAAAATAAAATTAAATTAAAATTAAGCATTAAAGATGCTCTTACTACTAAAAAACGTTATTTTAACGATAATAATAAATACTATAGCATGCACCTTTTATATTTTAAAGAAATTCAATTACCTCAAACAATGACTGGCCAGCACCGAAGATAAAATCAACGGCACCTTGAATAGTACAAAGTTTATAATAATGTTTTCCATGATTATCCCACAAAGTATCTTGCAATCCGAAGAATCCAACTCTATAAAAGTAAGACTTGTCTCCGCTTATCATTGCAGCTACTGCAGGAACTCTGGGGTTCGTATTTATTGGATTGTTATATGTATTCTGTTTCACAAAAAATAGATGGATTAATTAAAATAGGCAGAGAATGATATAATAATTAATTAATTAATTGATTAATTAATTATGGTTAGTTACCCTAAAAGAGATAGATTTGACGACGATATTATCAGCATTGGATTGGAAGGTGGGGCTCTGAGCAGTTGTATTATGGTCATCCCATTCAACCCACGTTTTCATCTTTCCACTTCCCTTCAATATTATGTATGGTTTATCACTTAGAATCGTCACTTTTTCCCTGTAATACCAAATTTCTTAAGTCAAATTAAATAAAAGAGTTACATACTACAACTGAAAATAATAGTAAATAGTGAATTAGGTAGTAAATTTTATTATGATTATGATCACTGTATATTAGTTCGTCTCATATTTTTTCTAATTATTATTTATCAGACTATTCTGTTGGACAGTTTTTCGAGGATGCAAGGCAAACTACAACTAATTATCGTTTCGAATGGAACTACTTATTTGTGGTACAGTAGTTGTATGATGTATCAATAACAAGGCAATATGAAAGCATAAATTAAAAATGAGACTCTTTTCTTATTTTGCAACATGCTGAATGAAGGCAATAAATGTTCATATATGGAAAGCCAGATGTGTCTATAGTTTCTCCGGAGATTGTATCTAAAGTACATCTAGAGTTGAATATTGAATTTATTACCTGTAAATACCAGCCTTCACATTAATTAAAACCCAATACTTATTGTTGGAAGGGACAAAATCAATGGCAGATTGAATTGTAAAAAAGTTGCCATGTCCCAAAGAATCCACAACAATTTTGCTGAATGGAAGGATTTTGTTTCTAACAGTTCGGTAATTCTGACCATTAATAGCTCCTAAATTTAACAGCACAAACACACAAATCCACCAACGAACAAAAAATTGCAACATCTTCAATGAATTCAACACCTGTGTTAATAGTTGGAATCAAATTCAAGTTTTTTGTATATAGATATAAGAAGTAGAGAAGAAGAGGTGACAACAATATATTTGGTAGTGGAATTAAGGAATGAAGTGATGATCATGTATTTAATATTTATGGATTTTGGAAGGAACTTTTTATTTTTCAATTTAACATGTAAGTTTTTTATATTAGAAACAATTTTATTCCGAGTGTATGAGATTTTATAGGAGGTATGATAAAGAAGTTATTGAAAGTTTAGGGGGTTTAATAAATTTAAAGCATTATTTAATGAAATGGTTGGAAAGGAAATAAGAAAAAGAATACTATACCTTCAAAGAACCTGTCATTGTCAACATAAATCAAAGGGATGAAAATTGAAAGAGATTAGCACACAGAATTACTTTAGTATTGAATCCTCTAGACTTCTTTATGCAACAAGCAAGCAAATCACTCAGCTCACTTTTTTACACTAAGAACACTTTTTCACACTAAGAAAACATGCATAAAACAACTGAACTAAAAGTGTTTAAATAGACTCATACAAAATTAACTAAAAGATAAGATAACTTAATTTAACTCTTCTAAATATAAGATAAGATAATTTAATTTAACTCTTCTAAAAATAAAATAACTAATTTAAATTATATTTGATTTTATTGGATTGAATTATATTTGATTTAAATATTAAAATTCTAAAGATATGATAACTAATTTAAAATTAATAATTTCAAAAATTAATAATAAACTTATATCTTAACCATAATTTTTTAACTTAAAAAAAAAGAAGTATTTGTTGCTTTAGTCAAAATTTTCTTTTTTTTAGTAGGAAGTGTTAGGATTTAAGAAAAGTTAAAAGAGATTTGTATTTTAGTTGGTTGGAATAATTAAGAGACGGGAGAAAAGGTGGTACAATCAGATGATATTATGGTATTTTACTAATTTTAGTATTGTAGACCATGACATATGATAATATTCCATATTTAATTTACTAAAAATTGAAACATACATATGATGTTATGGTACTTTACCGAAATGGTCGCATTAGGTATAATCGTTTTTAGCTTACCCTAATGAGTATTGTGTTTACATTCTCATTAAATGATAGTGATGGATTTTTTAAAGCAAAATTTGGGCCGGCAATATTCAATTTAAGAGATAAATTTTTAAATAAAATTTAAATTTACAAGAAATTAATTTTTAATTTATTAAATTAAAAAATATTATGAACAATTAAAAAAAAAAAAAGAGAATGTTAGTTATGTTATGTTATTTTCGCATAATTGACTTCCATAATTAAAAAATGATGATAATTGGTTTGAATAAGAACATTGACTTAGAAATAAAATAAAATAAAAATAAGAATTTGAATTGCTTTTTGACATGGCTAATTAAAATTTGGGAAAGTACAAGGAGCCAATGAAATATTTATACAATGTGTACAATACAGGTTTAGGGAATATTAAAGATATAATTATTAGTATTATCTTTTTCCATCAGCTGAAGATGTTTATTATTACTAGTACTCGAATGGTTATTCTAGATAGTACGGGGATGTTCATTTTGTAACTTAATAACCCATTGTACATATTATAATACCTGAAAGGTTGGCATATATGTGGGAAGTGGGAAGTGAAACAACTTTACTTTCAAGGTTTTTATTTTTTATTTTTTTTGTTTTCTCTTTTTGAAAGAATTTTTGTGATCTAATACAGAATAAGTTTAGTTAATTCCCTTATTCCCCGTTCTTAAATTATAATTGTTTTATTTACGATTTATTTTGTTACGAGAGAATGAAAAAAATGAAATTCATTTCACAATATTTTATGTGTGTTTAGATTAAAGTTTATCAATGAGAATTTGCATAAAAGTGATTTTATAAATTTGATTTTGATAAAAAGTTAGTTTGTATTAAAGTGATTTATGTTTGATCATTTTTATATTAAAATAGATTATAGTAAAATAAGTGTTGTTTAACTTATACTATTCAAAATCATTTTTAGATAAAAAATTATTAAAATAGATATCAACTTAAATAATGTTTTATATGATCCTATCATTTTAATTTAGATATTTGAATAAATCTTATTAGTTAATTTTATAATAAAATTAATATTTACTTACTAAAATAAAAATAACATATAAAAATAGATAAAATATATTTTTAAATAAAAATAAAAACTATAAATTTTAGATATATATATAATCAAATATGTTACATTTTTTAACTATTAATGTGAGAATGTTAATTTAGTAGTTTTTTTACATGGTACTTTTATTCTATTACTCTTAATAATCTTATTCTTAATATTATTGAAATTTAACGTTTATGATTTTATTATTATCTATAATTAATTTTTTATTTAATTTATCTTTTTTAATAGAATCATAATTTATATTATAAAAAAATTACACTAAAACATAGTATACGATAATTACAATTATAAAAGAGAGTACTAAAAATAATAAAAAAATTAAAATTTACTTTGTAGTGATTGAAATAAATTTAAAAATTTTTGATGATGTTTTTTATATAGTATATTTTTAGTACTTTTCGTACTCTTTTTTAGTATGCTATAATTTTTTACTATTATTATTATTTATGTTTAATTTTTTTTATCTAATAGGATCCATAAATCATATTATAAAAAAGATAATTTACATAAATAAAATGATTGAAAATTTTTTTTTATGTAAATACAACATTGACAAACTCTAAATACAAATACAACAAACAAATTGTATATAATTCGCGATACCCTCTAGTAGATCCCAAATATACGTAATCTGCTACACCATGTTGTAGATTACGTTGAAAATCTGACATCACATAAATTAAAGGGGTGTAGCGGTTTATGAACATTTTTCTCTTGGCGCTATGAATTCCAATGGACATATGTCTACTCACAAAAACAACACATTCTTTTGAGAAAAAAATGAACACAAAAAAGATTAAAATAAAATAAAGAAATTTTCTTTATTTCTTGTAGTTTAATGCACTCCAAAACAGAAAAATAAAGAGAAAATAGCTAATAAATAACTAATTAATTATATTTTTTTTATTTTATTGAATTCTACTTTATTCACAAGATAAAACACGTATCAAGTTCGTTACATGCGTATGATCATTAATTTCTTATCTTTTCAACTGAGAGTCTAAAATCTAAAAAAGTGATTCTAAAATAAAAAGAAATATATTCAATATTTTTTGGTATATATACTAGAATTTTCACAGAAAATCAACCAAAATAATTTTTTGACTGAGACTAAAAAGGACAATAATAATTTGAAAACAAAAAAAATAGTAAAATAATAGGTAAATTAATACCCCAAGATCGGTTATAAATAAAAAGAATATGTTAAACCACATAATATAATTTGTTGTAATTTAAATTAAAGTTAAATTTAAAATTTGAGTCTAGTCTAAAATGTTAGTTTTCGATTGAATAAATTTTAAAGGATTTTCTTAAAAAATATTTTTTAAGTTTAAATTATCACAAAATGAAAATATCTTTATTAAGTCAGTTATATGAAAAATACTTCATTTAATATTTATACAAATATATTCAAGTGAGAATCATACATAAATAAGAAAATAATAATATATTTAAGAAAATTATTTTTAACGAAAATTAATAAAAAGGTTAAAAAGCCAATTATAGCTAAAAAAAAGTTGTTAGTGTGATTTTTACAAGTATATCTAAGTATCTAACAATTAGGAATAATTTCAGTTATAAAAAAGTGTTTGTTTAATAATTTACACTTTTGTTAAATAAATTATTGAGTTTGAAAAAAAAAATTTGTTAAATAAATTATCAATGTTTGTCTCTTCATAATCCGTTCGGCCCCTATGATCATAAATCGCTACAGAGTGCAGCAGTTTATGAGTATTTCAGTTCTCAATGTAATCCACGACAAGGTATAACGGATTACGTGTATTTGGGTTCTGTTAGAAGGTGTCGTGGATTACATACAATTGTGTTTGTTGCATTTGCGTCTGTAGTTTGTCAATGTTGTATTTGCATAAAAATTTTCTTCAATCATTTTATTTATGTAAATTGCTCTTATAAAAAGATAATAACAAACATAATACATAAAAATCACAATTATAAAAGTGTAAAATGTCAAACAAACAGTTGACAAAAAAATAAAAATAATAAATAATAAAAAAATAGAGCTCATAGGCTCATATAAATACAAATAACAAAAATTCTATAAATAATACAATAACATGCATAAAGGATAAGATTAGTAAAAAATACATAAATGTTAGTATTCATGGCTAAAAAATGTAGGAATTATTACTTCTTGTAAACGTGATTTTGGTAACAAAATCACTTGTGCCTTCATAAAAAAAATTTGCCAAACTAAAAGTTGACGCTTTCAAGAAACCTAAATGTTCTTCTTCCCTTTCAACACGTTTGCCAAACACACCCAAAATTGTACAATAAATTGAATTTGTAATTTTATGGTTTAATTACTCTATTAGTCTTTATAGTTTTGCAAACTTTTTTAATTAGGTCTCTATATTTTTTTCTTTTCAATGTGGTCTCTGCACCAATTTTTTTTTTAATTAGGTCCTCTTGATAGTAATTGGTTTAATTGTATAGGGACCCAATTAAAAAAAAATTGGTCCAAAAATCCAAAGAAAAAAAAAGTATAGAAACCCAATTAAAAAAAATTTGTGTAAGAACTCAATTAAAAAAAAATATAGGGACTTAATTAAAATTTTCGCGAAATTATAGAGACCAACAAAGTAATTAAACCTAATTTTATCATACATAAATTTTACTATTTTAATTTAAAAATAATTGATTTTTAATTTTATTATTTTTTTAATTTTTTCACTTTAGAAAATCTTAATCGTATGTATAACTAGAGTGAGATGATAGATAAATTATTTATACTATATAATATATTTTAATAAGTAATATGTTATTTAAAAATTAATTATATAATATGTAAATTAATTTTAAATTTAAAGTTTATGTTTTGTATTAACAATATTTTTGAGAATATTTATTTGACAACTCGTATATCATAATCATTTCATATAATTATTCAACTAAATGTAATGCAATTTGAATTTTTTTTTTATCAAAAATAAGAAGACTCAAACTCGCAACCTCTTAGATGAGTATGGAAAGACTATGACATTTGAGCTATATAACTCATTAAAATTTAGTTTATTGGAAAAAATTATAAATAATATAACAGATTATACATATATTTATACACAAATTATAGGATAATTAATTTGATGGCTGATATGGAAAATATAACAATTTTAAACAAAGTTATGATATTTTCAAATGAATAAATTAGATTAAAAGTTAGATTTAGTAACAATTAATAAGATAGGAAGTATGGATTTCATAAACTTCCAAAAATGATTTGATCAGAACCAACAATTCTAAAGAAAAAAACATTATGAGCAGTTTTAACACTATTTTAAATAGAATATAACTCTTATTTTTTTTCTATTTGATTAGATTATCAAAATATTGAAATTGGAAATACCTTGTTGTTGAGATTACTCAATTTTAGAGCATTATTAATCATGGGAATTAATTACTTAATATTTTATTTTCATGTGAAAATTATTGTTAAAACACTTTGAGCATTATTCTAAGAATAATGTGTGTGATGATTGGATTTAATTTATATATAGTTTTTTATGGTATATTTTGGTGGTTGAGATTTTATGGTGTGTTAGTTATATTTCATAAAATTTGTAATTTGTAGTTAGTTATTGATGATATTATCAAAAGAGATTAATTATAAATTAAAAAAAAAACTTTACTCTTTTATTTGAGTTGAAACTATATAGTATGAACCATCTAAAAAAAGACTTGAAGCTAATTAAGACTTGAAATAATATATTTTTTCATTTTTTTTATATCAAAAATGTTATTTGTATGTTAAAATTAGCTATTATATATTTATTTGTTTATAAATATATATTGTTTAACTCATTTTTATTAATGTATATTTTATATATAAATATGTTTTATATAATAATAATAATAATAATAATAATAATAATAATAATAATAATAATTAATTATAGTGATTAAATTTACTGGATATCTTGCATTTTTTTTAATAAATAAATACGTTTCCATTTGTTGGATTGTATGTGACGTTATGGTGGGTCTGCTTGCAGCACAGACCAATAACAAATGAAAATTTTCTTTTAAATGGAGGTGGATTTATTTTTTTTTTGTCTAATATTAATCTAGTAATAATTAAAATATTCTGGTTTCATTTAAACTTTTAGTTAATGTTTTTTTTTTTAATGATTATGTGTCTACGCATTTAATTTTATTATTGACCCTTATTTTTAAATGAATTTAAAAATAATATCTACCATTAATTATTAATAAAAAATATCTAAAATATTTTATATAAATAAAAAATACATTAAGATATTTACTTAAATATTAATAAAAAATTATCAAGATATGAGTATAATTTATCTACAACATTCTTTATATTATATATATATATATATATAGGTCTAATATTATAATTTCTCAAAAAAAAAATTGTTTGTCTAATATTTTTGTTTTTTTTTTTTGGTTTCCCATGGTATCCCCCAACCCGGCAGGTCAATGACTAATCCGTCGCGGTACTGAGCTCCATTTAAGGGTTTGCCGCTGGCCAATGGGTTAATATTTTTGTTTTTACTATTAGAAATTTATCAAACAAGTATAAAGTCAGGATTGTCAAACAGGCCAACCCAATCCATTTAGGCCCAGTCCATTTAAACTCATTTTATTTGCGGGTCATAATTTTTCAGTTCGGAGTGTTTATGGTCAGGCTGATAGATTAAACGAATTGGTCCGTTTATTCTTTTATTTAATTTTTTAAAAAATATTTTGACAAAAAAAATTTTTTTAGGTCAAAAGTTTTAAACAAACAACTTTTTTTTTAGTTGACGAATCAAATTTCCGGATCGAATCGAAAAATATATCAACTAAAAGTGCAATTTAAAAAAATAAACAGACATCTCATTTAACACACAGGTTAGCTCGTTTAACCCGTAATTTTTTTTTTTGAGAGCTCAATCCATTTAACTCGAAATTTAAATAAACTTAATTTTAAAAATAAATTTCGCTAATTTAAATAAATAAACGGATTAACTCGATATATTTGGTCCATTTTAACAGCTCTACATAAAGCTAACACTTAGAACATATTGGAATGAACTAACAACTAACAACTAAGGAGTAAGGAGTGATATACAATAAACAACAAAGTTGGATAAATGAGGTAGTTGTACTGATGTTAAATAACAACAAAGTTAGTTATTGGTTTTTTGGTGCTGTTTTTGTTTTTTCTCTTTTATGGACTAGATCTAGTGGGCAAGGAAATAAATCTTACCTTTCTTAAATTATACTATAGTAGAACTTTAAAAATAGAGAAAAATATACATAGATGAATTACTTCAAAAAAGTCATTAAAACAGAGATATTAAAATTTAGAAAAATTGAAAATTTATAACTTTTACTAATAATTAAAATAAATTTGTTCTCGCAAATTAAAGAATTTAGACTAAAAAGTCCTCTAAATCTATCTAAAATTAGATTTAGATAATAACGATGATAATGACGGTGAATAATTTTTATAAAGAGGAGAAACAATATTGTTGGAAAAACTGGAACGTACCTAGTTATGTGAAAAGAATGAAGTAAAAATTCAAGAAGTGATACATAATAAACAACAAAGTTAGAAAAATGGGTGACTGTACTATTGTTAATTAATGGTTTGTTTTTTTTTGTTTTTGTCTTTTCTCTTTTATGGACGAGATGACTATATCTAATATTCTAATGGAACAGGATAATAAATCTTAGCTTTTCCAATTGAAAAAATACGAGGAGTCAATGAAATATTTATACAATATGTACAATAGAGATTTAGGGAGTATTAGAGATATAATTATTAGTGTTACCTTTTTCCATCAGTTGAAGTTTTTAGGATGAGTGGTATCATGACATGATATTAGAGCGCTAGATTCGAAAGGTCAAGAATTCAATCTTTGGTGAACCCCGAAATCAGTTTAAGCTTTTGGAAAGATGTTTATTATCGCTAGTACTCGAATGGTTATTCTAAATAGTATGAGGGATGTTCATTTTGTAACTCGATAGTCCATTGTCTCCCTAGCGAAATCCTTTTCAATTACCTATACCATAAATTATACTCACAGGTAAACTTTTAATATATATTTATAAATTATTTCAATAATTTATTAAAACAGAGATACTAAAATTTAGATGCATTGAAAATTCATAACATTTATTATTATTTTAAATATATTTGTTTTAAAAAATTAAAAAAAATTAAAATTTAGACTTAAAAAATCGCTAAATTTATCTAAAATAGATTTAGATAATGATGATAATTATTAAAATATTATTAGAGTTGTTAGTAGTTGGGAGTTAAGTTAGTAATAGTTAGTAAGTAATAGATGAATATTTATAAAATTAGTTAGTAATATTTCTATAAATAGGGTAACTTTTATATCATGTAACAATAACTTTAATATAACAATTTTATATATAATATTATCTTTTTATTCTACTCTTTTTCCAAATATTTAACAATAATAATGACGATTAACAGTTTTTGCAAGAGTGAAATTAAAAAATAAAATATTCAGTAACTATTGAAATATTAGAGATAAAATAAAAACAAATTAAGAAATTGAGGTATTTACCATTTTACCTGGATGAGAAAAGTAACTAACTAACCTTGTCTATATAAATGCAGGTCTGTGTCTTCCTTATCTTCAAACAGTTTATATTGAAAACGTAGAAAAATGAGTGAGTTTGAGAAAGATGCTCCAATGGCGGTGAGTCCAATGTCGAGTTACCTCAACACCTCTGCCTTGAACGTATTTATAATGGTCGTTTTTGAGTTGGAGATTCCAATTGATGAATCAAAGATCATGCAAGTGCTTGGAGATGTATTTGTTCCCCTCAACAAACGTTTCTCTTCTATCATGGTAAAATCTCATGTCAACTTTAGTGTATACATATATATCATACAAATTAAATTAAGGTTTATTAGCAAGACGACTCACTATATCATGATATATTTAAGGTTTAATTACTTGGTCTTTATAGTTTGAGGAAGTATAAGTAGCAAATGGAATATTTGTACAATATGTACAAAAGGGGTTTAGAGATGTTCGATTCAGTAGGATATCAGATGTTTATTATTCCTGGTACCCGGATAATTATTCTGGATATCATGAGTATATTGTGTTTGAGAAATTACTAGTATTTTATCATGTGTTCATTTTTTAACAGATATTGGGTCAAATAAATAGTCCATTGTACATATTGTATAAATGATACTTCATTGGCTCCCTAGCGGAATTCTTATAGTTTTACCAAATTTTTAATTAGGCTTTTATACTTTTTTTTTTTTCCTTTTAATTGGGTCCCTACACTATTTTTAATTTATAATTACGTTCTTTTCATGTTAAAAATGTTAAAATAACATAATATTTTTACCAAAATACATGCAGTCAAAAATGTAATTAAGTTTTGCCAATGAGTTATAACTCAAATGACATAGTCTCTCCATACTCATCTAAGAGATCACGAGTTCGAGTCTCCCTATCTTTAGTAAAAAAAAGTTTAATTAAATTTTTATACTAGAAGGACTTAATTACAAAATTAAAGCAGTAGGAACCCAATTAAAAGAAAAAACTATAGAAATATAATTTAAAATGTGATAAAATTATAAGAACCAATAGAATAAATAAACTAATATTTAATAATCATTGATGTTAGTTTTGCGCTCTTTATCTTTTTGATAACATTTTAACTAAATTTAAATACACATAATTGGATAAATATTAATTTCTAAAGTAAAAATATTATGTGTATATTAAAAATAAATTAATTAATAAATCCATTATCATATATTTATATACAAAATATTTATTATTTAATTTATTTTTAATATGTATTTTATATTTAGCGTAAAAAATTTAAAATAAAGAGTTTAAAATTTAATTACTTTTGTTAACGTGATAATATATGATTTGTTGCATGTAAATTGAAAATTAAATTCAACAATTATCTATGATATATTTAAGGTTTATTTAAGTTCATTTATTAACAAGTGCACTTGTTATTAGAACGACGGCTCTATATCATCATATATTTAATAACCATTGATGTTAGTGTTGTCAAAAATAATTATGTATACATACAAAATTAGTCATTAAATTAATTATTATATATTTATGTATAAATATATAGATATTTAACATGTATTTTATAGGAGTGAGTAATTTTTTATGCACACCTAGCATTGTTATAGTGTTGTTCTCTTTATTTTTTTATTAAAATTTTACTAAATTAAATACAACATAATTGGATAATTATTAATTTTTGAAAATATAAAAACCACTCTTGTCTAAATTTTTTTATAAACAATTATGACTTTAATTTTGAATAGAGAATATAAAATTTAGCTTCTTTTTGTTTATGTAATAATATACGACTAATTATTTATGTTATATTTATTTGAGTTTTATACTAATGTTGCATGAAAATTAAATTCAACAGTTACATGTGAAAAAGTTTGGGTGGCAAAACGGGTCAAAACCGTCAGGCCGATCTGTTAAACCCGCTAAAAAAGGCGGGGCGGACTAGGATTTGGAGCCCGCCAAATTAAAAAAATTCGCCAAACTCGCACCGCCAAATTGGCGGATTTTGGCGGGGCGGGGCGGGCCGAAGATATTTTTTCTTTTTTTTTTATTAAATAAAAGAGTAATGATTACTATTATAAAATTAATAATTATAGAATTTTTAAACACTTTTTTTAATTTTTTGTTTATATTCTTCTTTTAGTTATTAACTTTATTTATTTTATTTTACAATTTCGTATATATGTTCAAATTATGTGACTTATTTTTTAAAATAAAGATGATTCTATTGACAAATATTATTTTGAACAATTTTATTGAAGTTAAAATTAAAAAAAATAGTGAAAATTATATTATAATTTAATTATTTTTTATTTGTATTTAATTTTTTAATTATTATTTTTTGGTTAATTATAATGAATTTTATTTTCAAAGAAAAAAAAAAAGTCAAGCGGGCTAACCCGTCGACCCGCCAATCCGCTATAAAGCGGGACGGGCTAGCATTTTAAACCCATTTTAGTTGGTGGGGCGGGCCGGTCCGCCCCGTTTTGGAGGCGGGGCGGGGCTGGGCGGCCCGCTTTGCCACCGCTATGAAAAACTAAATTTTATGTTCGAGATATAGAAGTAGTATTCTTAACTTAATGGAGTAATAAATTTATCAGATTGAAGACAAAAAAGGAAGGAAGCAATGGAAACAAGTTGATGTGAATCTAAAAGAACACATCAAGATTCCAATATTTGCAAAGAAGGGTCTGAAATTCTATGATGAAGAATTTGATGAATACATGTCAAAAATAGGAGGTGAAAAGTTAGCACAAGATAAACCACTTTGGGAAGTGCATCTAATTAAGTATCCAACAAGAAAAAACAATGCTGCGGGTACATCGGTAGTTAAGTTACACCATTCTTTAGGAGATGGCTACACCCTAATGGGGTCATTGCTTTCATGTGTGAAAAGAGTTGATGATCCTTCAATTCCCATAACCTTTCCTTCAAGCCATGCAACAACTTCATCATCTATTAAGAGATTACCTCAATCCATCTTTTCAATGTTCAAAAGTGCATCTGATTTTGGATGGAACATATTAAGAGGTTCAAATTTCATTGTTGATGATCAATCACCAATAAGGCCAGAGAATAAGGAATTCAAACATGGTTTTGGTATCTCAAATGTCACTCTCTCTTTGGATAGCTTTAAAGAGGTCAAAAATAAGCTCAAAGTGGTAAGTATTTTTCTTTTCTTTTCTTTTTTTTTTCCCTCATGAGAAATTGTGATTTCCAAACACATATATACCCTGTTTTCTAATTACTATAGTATCTTTTTTTTTTTTTTAATAGAAAAAGAACTTTTTAGAATTGCACTTGTAACATAAGTGGTTGCTCAAAACTGTCGCAAAAAAGATTTTATAGCAATATAGAATATCTGTAAATTAATTTAGTGGCAATTTATAATCCAAAATACTATTATTTGTCAAAATTGTTGTAGTTTAATATTTTTTATTAAAAATTGAGACAAAGTTGTTATTATTTAACACTATTTTTAAAACTATAATTATTTCAATAAAATTTAAATAATCTGAAGCGTTAAATAAATTAAATACTTAATTACTATGTGTTATCATTAAGATTATTATTACGTTGAACATTGAACACACTTGTGAATAAATAATTTATTTAACACATTATATATATATTTTTTCCTTGAAAAAGGTTAAGGTTGTCTAAATTTTCCAATGATAATAAATATAACTCTTTATATTGTTAATGATCCAGACCACAAATGATACCCTAGTGGGGATGATCTTCCTGGGAATAAGGTTATACATGGAAGCAAAGAGTTATGAATCAAGAAAAACACAAACAACAGCAATAGTGATGCTTAATGCAAGAAAAATTAGAGCTTACAAATCAGTGCAGGAGATGCTTCAAACTAATTCAGAATCCTCATGGGGGAATCGCTTTCATTTCCTCCACCTTCCAATACCCAAATTAAGTGATGCCAATACATCCAACCCACTTGACTTTGTTTTGGAGGCCCACAAAATCATTATTGGTCTCAGATATTCTTTGGCCCTTCCTCTCAGTGGTGTTATTTTGGGGATGCTGGATAAACTTCAAGGCACAGAGGTTTGTTGTAGCTCAATTTTCAGCAGTTCAATATTAATTTTGATTTCCAAATAGAAATTATACATTTTTTTAAATATTGTATATACAAATAAGTAATAAACTCTCCAATGTTTTCTTTTCCTCATTTCTTCAGTCTCTGTTTTTTCCAACAGGCTTACAATATATTATCATTTTTTATAATAGAAGAATTACACTCCATAATTGGCATTAATTCTTTTATTAAAGAAAACAGAATATAGTAGATAAATGGCACGAGAATGATAAGCAACATTTGTAGTAGTTTAATTTTATTGAATAAATTTCAGGCTGCAGCAAAACATGTGTACAAGACTGTGGCAAATTCAAGTGCTATCATCTCACATGTGGTTGGACCTGTGGAACAAGTGGCTTTTGCTAATCATCCCATCAAAGGATTTTATTTTACAGCAATTGGTCCACCTACTGTGCGTGCACCTCTCTACTCTCTTCTTCTTCTTGAATAAAAATAGATAAATAATGTTTTGAATAAAAATAGATAAAAATAGATAAACATGGTAAATGATATTGTTTCAAAAAACTTATGCAGAGCCTGACGGTGACAATATTAAGTTACATGGGAAACTTACGCATTGGATTTGCAGTGGATAAAGGATGGATAGATGAACACCACCTCCTTTCATGTTTTGAAACTGCTAAGGAGATGATTTTCAATGCAGCAAATAAAATATGATTTTGTTTTACAAAAAGTGGAAATGCATTATGCTCTCTTGTTGTCCAAGTCTTTGTTGCTGTGTATCCTTTCTTTTTTCTGAGTCTAGTGTTATTTTACAATAAAGGGTTTTGAGTTGCACAAATGTTTTCATTCAACTGTGCGTATGGATATGTGACTATAACTTCATTGTGTTCTTTCTGCTTATACGTTTATGCTCCCCGGCCAGATTCTCATCTTCCTAGGTTACTGATATTGATATAAATGTCTAAATCATCCGTGACTCTTTCTGGCATGAAGGAATTCCTCAAAGATAATGAGTAGTTTATCTGACGTAAGAAAATTTATCAAAAGGCTAGAAACCAAAGAGATCAAATCATAATTGAGCTATTTGTATCTTTGAGAAAATTGCTTTTGTTAATTTTTAAGAGATTGTTATTATTTGCAAACGCCCACAATCAAAGAACAAAGGAGATATTTGGCGCAAAACTTTGTATTAATAAAAAACAATTTTAAACAAAAAATGTCCGAACGTTTCTTAGCAAAGCTTTTCCTCAAACAAAAACATAGATTGCAAAATTATAAGAGTTAATCATGGCAGAAAACTAACAAGTCTAGAGAGAAACAGAAAATGAAATGCTTGAAAAAGTTGTAAGTAGGGAGGAAGAGATATATCCATATAGTTTAATCTTCATCTTCCTCATCACCATCTCCACCAGAAGCCTTCTTGGCAGCAGCCCTCTGGTTCCTTCGCTTCACTCTTCCAGGACGGCCACCACCGAGCGGACTTGTGAGCGAGAAATCAATGTGTTTCTGGGAATCAACCCTAACCATGAATGATGGGATGTTCACCACCTGCCTTCCAACCCTGCCAACCAGAAACAACACAAACATTGTAAAAACTATTAATCAAGCACACAAACAAGTTTCTCTCCAATTACCCAATCACATCAAGTTCCCTATCATCTAAATATATTGCTCCAGATTCAATTTTGCAGCAATACATTTACCGTCTATAATGCACTAAATAAACTTATCTGCCTAATTTAAATTGAACAGATCTTTTATAATCATATAATTAAATAATACTTTCAAAATGTTTTTAAGCTAATAAGGCATTCTGGTGAGATTTCGAGTGAATTCTTTTAACACCTTCTATAAACCACTCTATAATTATGATGATCCTAATTATATATGTAAGATCAATTCTACTGAGAGGTTAAGCTGGCGTAAAATAATTTTACCAAACTAGAAACCTATGAAGAGATCAGACTATAATTTTGAGCTATTTGAATGTTTGGAGAATCAGATTCTTAATTTGACAATAAGCACAAACAAACAAACAGCGAGTGATAGAAAATTAGGAATTTAAAACCCTAAATTTTGGAAAAAAGTGAAAAGAAGAAAGGAAGACCTAATGTGGCGCTGGCGGATGAGGACCCTGGCGTGGTGGATGGACTTGGCCATGCCGGACTTGAATACGAGAGTCTGGAGGCGGCGCTCGAGGAAGTTCTCAACAGTGAGAGCGAGGACGTAATCGAGCTTGTTCTGAGTCTCGTCGAGGAGGCCGTAACGGAACATCCTTCGGAGGAGAGCCTCACCTTCGAAGATCCGGCGAGGGTTCTTCTCGTCGAGAGTAAGGAGAGTTCTGGCGTTGTTGCGGATCCTGCTGAGTGCGTACTGCACCCTCCACAACTCCCTCTTGCATCTGAGTCCGTACTCTCCCACCAGCTTCAGCTCCGCGTCCAGCCTCTCCTTCTCGTACGGACGACGAGGCTTCTTGAACGTCTTCCCATCTAAGTTTCATTAATTCATTCTTAGAGAACAAAACAAGACAAAATTTGATTAATTGAAACGGATCAGAGAGAAAAGAGAAGCTCACAATTGCGATAAAACGAGACGTGCACCATGGTTGCTGCTGCAGCGCGCGCTCTCTGTCTCTCTCACACTCACAATAGGGTTTCTTCAACTTGGAGAAGTATTACTTCGTGCTCCACTTTTCCCTTTTAATTGTTGTTCTAAACCCTAATGGCTTGCTGGACTGGACTTGGCTGGGCTATGGCCCAATTAGAGGATTATTATATGGTTTTTGTAAAACCTCTTATTCTTTGGTTTGTTTAGTACAAATAAATAAATTTAGAAATCTATGGCCCAATTATCAAGTTCTATTGCAAATATGGCTTTTTTGGGCCGAACAACGAACTGGGTAGTCGGGTCAAGCCCAAGCCATGTGATGAAAGCAACAATATTTGCCCCGTTTCATTCATTGATTTTATGCTATGTATAACACTCCATGACCAAAAAAATAAAAATAAAAAAATTGCTATGTATAACACTAATTAATTCAAGTATGAAAATTGAAAATTTCACGTCTTGAACCTAATAAGCAAAAGGAACACTTGAAAACCGGTAGAACCGCCCTTGTTTAAAATTGAATAATCACGAGTAAATGGAAAGTAAGTAGTAACCCATTAATTAGTAACTCTTTCTATTTAATTATTATTATTATTATTATTATCACAAAGTAGTATTATTTTCATTCGAGACATGGTACCAATATCCAATCTATAAGCACCAAATCTGATTTTGCATCATGCTAGAAAAAGATCATGTTTGAATAAATGATGTTAAGGATACCAAATTTCCTATATTCTTATCATGTATCTTTAGTTTTGCTACTAACCGTGATCAATTAAAACAAACAATGTTAAAGCACAGAAAACACACATCACGATTCACAAAGACAAAGATGTTATAAAGACGGTACATAAAGAAAATAAAACTAAACACAAATTGATTTGTATAACCCAAAACAGTATGTTCTGTTTAGACAAAACTTTCTCACTTTCAACTCAGTCAACTAGTCATACTATAAGCCCGAATCAGAGATTAATACTGAAGCAAAAAACATGTACATGATGAAGTAACCATGTACCAATTTCATCCCTAGAGAGAAGAAAAAAAGACACCTTCTATGCAAGTTTTAGCGGGAACAAGCTCAAGCAATGAGGAAACACTGTAGGATCATGCATTGATTTTGAGCTAAGATCCTGAACATAGCAAGCATGAGAGATCTTATTATTCTCAATGTCATATAGGTATAGAGTTGCACACACCTTCAGCAACAACACCCCATCCTTAAATCCAAGAGGGTTCATCCATGGGCTACTCTCCATGCTCACTCTCTGCGAAACATGATTCTTCAAATTTAAGAAGAATTGAGGGTATTCCCTTTCAATCTCATCCAAATCCTTAGAATGCTTGAGTGTCCACTTAAACTCATAGTAATCTTCAAGGTACCAAACATGAAGGCCTATTTCAGAAACCAGAACATAGTGAAGCTTTCCATTGTGATCTCCAATGCAAGCTTCAGGCACAGTGCTGAACTCGAAAGCCGGCACCGGAACAGAAATCAACAATGCTAGCTCCTTCTCAACATCAAAACTCAGCACTTGATCACCATCTGTAAGCCAGTGCAGAACACCACCTATATGCACACCTTTGTTCTTGATCAAATTGTGATCACAATGGCAAACTTCTGAGGATACCTTCCATTCTTTTGTTTCTGATGAGTACACATGAAATTCAATGTACCATTCCTCGTCATCATCCCCATCCTCATCCTCATACTCATCTATGCAGAACTGAAGTTTCACAAGCTTGAATTTCACAAAGATTTCATTGCATTCTTTCCTCGAATCGCTGACGAAATCGAAAGCTATTCCTATGCTTTCATTCCTGCTAGGCTTTAGATTATGCCATGGCCACTGGATTGTAATCCATTCCTTATTGGAAGGGTTGCAGAGATAAACAGAGGGATCTGAGCAGGGGAAACAGCTTCGGCAGCACACGAGTCCGTCGCAGGAGGCCAAGATTACAACGGATTCTGGAAGGAAATCGAAGACATTGTGAAGAACTTTCTTGGAAGATTGTGAATCAAGAGCGATGTGACTAACTGTTTTGATGTCATCACTGCACCATTGGAACTTCTCTTGGAAAATGAAACCTGTTAGGGACAATCCTGTCTTTTCCATTTGCGATTTGATGAACGGGAAGCTGGAAATCATGGCGCGCCAACCTCGTGAAACGCGCTTCATTCGCAGCAATGGCTTCACCGGAAGCCTGGACAGAATGTCAAACATGGTGTCACCGTTCAGAGAACTCTTCAACTTCTGCATTCTCTGAAAAAACGAAAATACACAGAAATCAATCACGTTGCTTAAGAACAAGATCAGAATGTTAGGGATTTCTAATCCACCATGTGCAACAAATAGAACAGTCAACAGTGTACGGAAACAACTCTCTCGGATCAAAGTATCAACAAAAACGAAGGGGAAAAACCGAAAAAGTATTGAACTGTGAACAACGGAAGATTATAACAAAAAAAAAAAGTTCATTCTGCATAAATTTGAGCTGAACCTTGGAAGTTGAAGCTGTTTTAACTAAAAACAGAAATTTAAAGAAGATGAAAGGATGAAGAAAATGAAAAGCGTTAATAAAAAAGATAGTGCACTGCATTACGATTGCTATGAGGAGTAAGAGAGAATTCGAACCGTCATGAAGCAAAAATGGAAAATGGTGAAAAGAAGAGAGTGCGTTTTATGAGTGAGTGAGTGAGTTGTAAAACTTTCAAAACAGAAACGCACTACTCAGTACTCACAGTCTCACACAGCAACGAACAGCACATGGAGAGAGAGAGAGAGAGAGAGAGAGAGAGAGAGAGAGAGAGGGGAAATTAACGGTTTCAGGGCAAAGGAATTTTGTTTTGTCTAAATCGGACGGCTGAGATTAGAGAAAGGAGCTCAGGGGTGCTATGATCAGGAACACGTGGCGTGCAGGAAGAATAGATTTTTCATCATTAAGAAATACCAAGAGTTTTTCCAGAAATTATTTTTTAAAATAGAGATGAAAATGGTATTTTTGTTAAATATTTATATTTAAAGTATATTACAGAATTGTTAAAGTGCAAAAAAAGTGTCCAATTGACTTTTCACCTCCAAAATCCACCCAAATATAATTATATTAAATAATCATATTTTCAACAAAAACACAATATTTTTTTTCTATAAAAAAAATTAGCCGAGTTTTTTATTTTTTTTTCCCCTCTAAAATAAAAATCAAAGAAATGAAAAAGAATCAAGGAAATTATTTGAAGAAGTAATAACTAATAACAATAAAGAGTCACCAAAAACTAATAACAATAAAGGAATCAAGATGGTTAGCAAAGTGAAGCAAAAGGATTCCTTTAAAGAAAGTGATTTAAACACTTGTCCTTTAATTTCATTCATTCAATCCATTTTCATAAGGAGAAGCTACTAATAACCAAAACATGGAAGCCAAAGAGGCAAGAGCTAATGGCATGCAGTTAGATGAAGATTTTGATCAGATTCTTCAGATTGATCTCAACGGTAGTATATTATATTATTTCTTGCTTGTACATTTTATTTATTTAGTTAGTTTTTGCGCAAATGTGATGATTAGCAAGAAATTAATGACCTCTTAGAAATAGAATTGAGTATATGACCTTGAAGATTTTAAAAAATCTATACTAGATATTATATAAGCATTGTTCTTTCTCAACTTTACAGGTTTTAAAAGGGAGCAACTTAAGGTCAAAACAAAGAGAGGGATCCTAACAATATTTGGAGAAAGATCATTGAGTGCATCGAACTATAAATTAGAATGTTTTAGGAAGGAATTCAAGCTTTCTAAAGATTGTGATGTGACTGAAATTCGCGCAAATTTTTCTGGTGACGTTCTTTCAATAGTACTGCCTAAAAAGCCCGAGTCACTGGAAAAACAAACAGGTAAGAAAAATAAGAATTCAATTTGGGGAGTGAAGATAAGAAAGGGAACAGCTATTAAGGTTGCAACGATGGTGATGATTTTGGTGGTGATGACTTCAATTGGTAATCAAATAACTCAATTAATAAATAGACACCCTCGTCATAACAAGGATGATACTAAGATTATTTCAAATTCTCATGCAATATGTTAAGATTAATAAACATGAGAAAAATGTTCTAATTTTAAAGTATATTCATTTAATAATAGTTATGAAAAACAAGATAGATTGTGAATATATACACTTCTTTAAAACTTTGGATGTACAATTTTTTTTATTAATTAATTTTTATTGTCTTTCTAACAATTTTTTTTACGAACACGTAAATTATGTTTCAAACAAGATTATTCAACAATCACAATATCGACCAATACACTATTTGTTTTCGTTCAAACATTTTAGAATTTAAACTCTTTGACCTAAAACTAGTTAGCTAAACCTTATTGATTAAATTCTTTTACACAAATATTTTACCAAATCATTGCGTAGTAAAACAGTGTAATACCCAAGGTTAAAAATGGCAATAGCAACAACAAATTGGATAGGTTACAAAAGTATTAAAATTTCAAGCGTAGTCAACAAGCCACCCTCCCAAAAAAACAAGAGAAAAAAAAAATTCAGAAAATGCAAAACCCAGTGTACCACAGCTACGTGAAGCTGCTCGCATTCGATCTTCTCTCTCTCACCCAAACCCCGTCTTCTTCTTCGGTTTCAGAACCTACGTTCTCTCGCAGAGGCATCCCTCTCTCTCGCGCAGAGACACTTGGGACTGTTACACTCCGTGACCACAAGCCACACAAGTTCCTCCGCTTTCTCATCGACGACGGCACCGCCTCCGTCCCCTGCATCCTCTGGCTCAACCACATGACTTCACCCTACCTTGCTCGCCGCCGCCGCCCCGACGACCTCCGCCTCATTGCAGATTCGTCCGCCAGGTTTGCCGCCGAGGTTAGGGTTGGGGTGGTGGCGAGGGTGAGGGGCAGGATCGGGTGCTACAACGGGAAGGTGCAGCTCACGGTTTCCGATGTTGTGGTTGAAAGGGATCCCAATGCTGAGATACTCCACTGGCTCGACTGTATCAACCTTGCTCGTAACTGCTACAACGTTTTGCCTGGGCCCGGGCCCGGGCCTGGTCCTGGCCCGTCTTCTGCATGCAAGGAGAATCAAGCAGAATGACGCACCGCAGCATAGTTCTTAACTTATTATTACTGAACTATTTTTTAAGGTGTGGTTTAATGTAAAGAGGTGAATGACTGAATGAGAATATAATTGTTACAAAACTAAGAGTGCATTAGAATTTGGGTTCATTTTCTACATTATTATAACGTAGTATATTTTATATTTGTAAATTTCAAATCGAAAACCGAACCCAAACAAACAAAACCAAAATTAAATTTATAATTTGGTTAGATTGGATTTTCTCATATAAACAAACTGCGATTTCCCTTATCAAGAACTACAGAGGGAAATATGACATGGACAACCAAAAAATTATCATCAAAATTTCTGTACAAATCATTATTATACAATAAAACAGTGGTCTCACAAAGTGGAGAGGGTAAATAAAAGGGGCATTGGAGGGTACCCAAAGCCCACACTACAACTAGACCAAATACCCTAGTTGTCTTTTTGAGATGAAACATGTATACAAATAAACGATGAAAGATGGAAATTTCTTTTTAAATTCCTGACTCATGAGCACTACAAACATAATAATGAATTGGCAGCCATATATAATGACATACACAGTTTGTGCATGATCACCATTTTGCTTCTCAATTTCTCATCCTGTTTCTCCATGGCAATGGTTTTGTCCATGATCACCGATAAATCAGGCATGGTTTTGTAAGCTCTGTACTTCGAAAGTCTGGGTGAGGCAACTCCTTCCGCATTTTACAAGCGGCATAGAATGATGCGGCAGCTAAGGCACAGTTTCAACTTCAAATCTATTTATGTCTGGTTCATTATTTAAGCTTAACCTGGAGAATTAGATGCACCTGCTTTTTGAAAATGGACCTTAGCTCTTCATTGGCCTCAATTCCTATTCTCCTGTATCAAAGAAACATGAATAAGCATCTAAAATGAAGTTTGCCGACTTTAATGATGCTCAAATTTTTAATGGAACTTCAACAAGGAAGAAGCAGGGAGGAGAAACAAATTTCGAGCATGCATTTGCACAAGCAGAATAGGTGCCTGAGAGCGGAGATTAAATTGGGAACCAGTTTTTGCCATATGCCCATATGCTTTGATTGAACTAGAATCACTACATTTAGTGGTTCTACAATAAGAAACTTGTAAATTGATAATATTGAAATTTGCAAAGTTACATGAAAGAAAGGGTGAAGAAAGAATTTACCCAATCTTTGAGCCATTCTTCCCCACGAGAATCTTGCGTTGGCTTAGTTTGTTAGTAATGAAGTGTTGCTCAATCCTGAGAGAACCATCTCGTAACTCTTTCCAGTCAATCAAATGATGTTCAATATCGTACGGAATTTCCTAACATCGAGAGAAGGTTTTAATCAATATCTAAGATTCTAACAACACTACCTGACTCTATATGGTACTTTACTACTTTAGTCTTTAGAATATGAGATTAGTTTGAGGATTTTTTTTTTTTGTTTAATTGTTATTTTATGTATTGGGTCCATGTTATGGCACTAATGTTTAATAAACATAAATGAATGGAGCTACAGACCAGCCAGCAGATGGACCTAGGAAAACTTCTATGGGTTAAATATCATGGTCCGAATGGGTCATCTTTTTTTACTCCGGCCTCACCAAACTTTTGAGAGGAAAGAGGCCAGCTACAAATTTTAAATGTTCTGAACCCACCCACAAAGAAAAAAGGTTGTTTTGCTCCAGAGGCAGCAAACTCACATATATAGGAATCCAATAATTACCTGATGTACATGGTCCAATAATCTTTCACGCACAACTTCTAAAGCTATCATCTTCATAACTTCCTCACTCATGGTGAAAGGATCTTCATCCCAGGGTCGTTCAACCGCCTAAGCAAAGGAAACAATTAAAAACTCAATAAGGTTTTGAAGCGTCATATCAAAGAGATATCGCTAGAAATTCTAAAAGTGTTTTCAGAAGAAACAAGAATGCATATACAATAACTAATAAAATTTTATCCAAGTGCAGCAATCTTGCCTTTCATACTCCAAAATTAATTTCCAAAAATGGAACAAAGGAAATCATTTGATATGGTTAACAACTTAATATATAGCAGATGTAGAGAAAAATACATGCCTGCTCCATCAGGTATTGAGTTAAATCTTTTACTCCAGCCCCCTTCAGTCCGGATATCATAAAATGCCTAAATAATAGAGAAATGAAATTAGAAGCTAGCTTGAGGACGAAAGTCAATTTGCATAAAACATAGAAACTCTACTATGATACTAAAATCCAACATCTCCTCCAGTCTTTATACAAAAATCTGTACCTCTCATATCCAGGAAGATCTTTAAATTCTTCCACAACCTTCAACAAGTCTTTCTTTTTCTCTACTAAATCAATCTTGTTCATACATAAAACACGCCTTTGATTTGGAACCATTTGAGCTCCCATACGCTTAATTAATTTTACTACTCTTGTATCAGGCCTGTATTGATAGAATAACAAAAGGAAAGGGATGAAGTCTTCGACAACAAAAGTAACAAAACAAAATATGCACTTTAGAACGTGAACCTAATGAGAAAAATGTGAAGAGGCATAAATATGAAAGCAGATTGCATTTGTAGTGTTAGTTCAATAAAGCAACAATGTATAGAAGACTTCCAGGGTTGAGATTGGAAGAGCCGAATATCCCATGTGGAACTATATATAGAGAATTTTGTGGGTTTGCTTGGTTCATAATAGAAACTGATGATAGACTTCCTGGTTCATTTATATGAAGATAAAAATTTATATAGTGAATCTATGGCTAAGACTAACTACAGGATATATTAATATAATAACAAGACAAGATACTATTAATATCATAACTTTCTGAGATTCAAGGCTATATCTTATCTCTAATTGTGTATTAATTAGGGCACACAGCCTGACATCCTCCAACATCAATAAAATGGTAAGAGTTATTACCTGGTAATATGTCTGTGAACATCAAAAATAACTATGAGTACTTCATAGAGATTGACTGAACTCCATGCACTTTCCACCCGAACCTTGACATCCCTATAAGGATATCCACTGCAATTTAACATAAGCCCTGGTGTATCAAAAAAGCACTGCAAATAAAATATTATATGACTGAGTACCCGATAAAAAGAAAAAATGCATTAAGAAATGAAACTCATCAAAATGTATATATGTTCTAGAGTATAATAACCCATCCCTTCATGCAACATGGTGGATAGTAACCACACATTATCCCTTTCACAACATCCAAGCAGAAACTAATCAAGCAAGCTACTCACAATTTGGGTATCCCCTTTTGTCAACACTCCGACAACTTCATGAGTTGTTGTGTTTGTCTTCCGTGACACAGCTGCAACCTTTGTCCCAACCTACAATAAATGAGCACAACAATACAACACATTCAGAAATCTTTTGCTAAGATTGCTGACAATGGAAGATGCTAGAAGCAATTCTAAAACAATCCAATATTTATCAACAACTACCTTTTGAAAAAACTAGACTAGCAGTTCAAACCCAGTAAATGGGCTACTTACTATACTAAATGGCAACATAAGCTTAACTAAAGGCAAATGATAACCAATGGCAACATTGCTTTAGTGCCGTAAATTGAAATTTGAATAGTGTAATCAAACCAGACTAGGGTAATTAACAAAATTACCGACTCAGACTCTCTCCTTTGCTAGAGAAATTCAGTCATAGCATAGAATCGCAGAAATTGATAAGCACATCTTCAAATAAAAAGAAAGATTGTAAGTTTGAAAAGACATCTCAATAAATCATAAACAGGCATGCTTGTCCCTTTATGCACCTCCTCTGCACCAAACAGCTCAAGTCCACGTGCTATGCATTTTATTTCAGCCAACAACATCCCCGTATGCCAAACAAATACTGGCGGTATACAATACTATCAATATATAACGATATATCACAGTATCACACTATATGTGCCAAAAAATGAACTGGACTTTAATTAACTAACCAACTCCTTGACTGATAAAACTAACCAACTCCTTCACATCATAATGATTTTCTGAGAAAACTCTCAAACTTCTTTGGTAAGAATACAACTTATTAGAGCATATTACTCCCTAGTCATGAGAAATGAAATCCCTAAACATGACACGTAAAATCTACATATATCTCTTAAAATTAGTCTTCAGTAACCAGCTACATAAATCCATAGATGACTTATACTCTTTTTCTTCACCCTAATTTCCAACTAATTTGAATTCAACAAATACAAAGAATTACGAAAAAGATTAAAAGAAAATTAGAAAACGAACCATATAATTAGTGAGTGCAGACTTGCCGGCATTGGGGGCACCAATGATTCCAACCGATAACGATTTCTGGTCCTCTTCCTTCACCACTCCCAAACCCTTGGAATCTTCTTCCTCATCGTCTCTTCTTCCATCGACAGCGGCCTCGAGCAGAACCTTCGCGAGAACCCTGCGCCGCCTCTCGTCCCCCTCTTCCTTGAGCTTAAGCTTGCCCTTAGGGCCCTCTCCGCCGAACACCAACTGGTCCGCACGTGTCCTGTACTTGTGGTCCCACGTGGGCCCACTCTCACGCTCTGTCTTCTGCTGTGGGAGGTCGAAGTGGGAACTGTCGAAGACCGAGTTGGAATCGGTTTCAGTTTCGGTTTCGGCGTTCGGTTGCGCGGAGAAGAAGCGATGGAAGACGGTTATTGATGGCGGTTGTGGTGAGTGTAGGGTTCTTCTCAAGGATCTGAGCGTTGAAGTGAAGGCTTTCATTGTTTTTGGTGAATGGAGATTGGAGGGAACTGACTCTGTATTTGGCTGCGTCTTGTGTTGTGCCAACTGGGGTTTAATTCAGGGGTTAAGCTCTTGCAAATGAAACGCACCTTCAACCTGCGTTTTGATGGAGCCATTTCTACTCCTCTTAAATAAGGTGAAAACTCAGGTGCAGTCGATTTCACGTAAAATTGATAGCTGAGAGCCGTTAGATGATTTGATTGATTTGACTAAATTTTCAGCTAACGGCTCTCAATTATCAACTTCACGTGAAGTTGACTGCACCTGAATTTTCACCCTTAAATAAAGAGCATGGCCAATTGATCATCTAACAATTTTTTTGCAAATTGCAGTCAGATACACATTAATTTTAAAATTAATTAATTATTTATTTTTTTATAATAAAAAAATCATTTTATGATAAAATAAATTAGTTGCTAGCATTTTTAAAAATGAAAATTTATCTTTAATCTTTTCAAAAAAAAAAGTAATTTATCTAAAAATACTATTTATATACTAAAAAATAACCGACTTAAATATTGTCTATCTATATATAAATACATATATTATTTAACTCATTTTAATTTATATTTTATATAGGTAAATAATTTTTAATATACACGTAATATTGTTATAATTTATCTATTTATTTCTTAGGAACTAATTTTTTTTTAATACTCTAAAAGTAATGTACAATATTGAATTGATCATGTGTGAAAATTATACTCGATGAATTATTACACGTGTTAAAATATGGCTGTATTTTTTTATTTTAAGAATTTTAATTAAATATATTTGTTAGAAGACAAACATTAAAGAGGAACACATTTTAAAACATTCCATTATGTCTATGGATGTCTTTTCAGGGTCATATTCAATCTTCTTCTTACCATTCAATTCGATTGAATCCAATAGAACTTTGTTTTTTGTCCTTGTTATGATATTTTTTGTTTTAGTAATCCAATTCTCTATGTACTAAAAGCAACTTTAGATTCCTAGACAGATCTCTGCATCAAACAAGTTCCTAATTCAAAACAAATTCTGCAGAAGCATTCATTCACATTAAAGTTTCTATTTGTGACAACTACAAGAATAGTATTATGCATCAATAAAGGAGCTATTTCCCTAACTTCTATACATATAAAGCAAGCATACTTTGTGTTTGTTTGGGTATCATTATTTTATTAAAAAAAGATTTTTTTTTTTATTTTTTAGTGTGTTTGGCAAATTTTTAGTAGTAAAAGTAAAAGCATTAGAAAAATAAAAAAAAAAAACATCTTTTTTGAGAAGCTGTAATTTACATCTTTTTTTAAAAGATCTTTTTTTCTTAGAAAAAAGATGTTTTTCATGTAATAAATAAACAAAAAAGTACTTTTATATTGTTATACCCAAATTTATATTGATAGATAAAAAGATCTTTTTGCATGAGATATCCAAACATAAAATTACTTTTACTTCTTCATAAAATCTTTTAAAAAAAGATAACTCGAAAAAAGATCTTTTTTTAGAAGCTCACCCAAACAAACCCTTTATCAATGTTAATTCAATAATGAGTAAATGACATCATTGGTAGTTGTGTGCATCTTCACAATAAAATTCACAGAAGCAAATAAGAGTTCATGCAATCCTTCTAATTTTGATTATATTTTATTACACCTGTGGATCTTTCTGTCTATATATAATTGACTCCATCTGGTATGAAGGCCAGCTTAGAAAATAAAATAAATAAGAGATTTGAAACACCTTAGAAAAAGCATCAACTACCATCAAGGCATGCATACACAGCACTCTTATGCATAATATACTTCAACACCAAAAAAGAATAGCATCTTTCAGATTCAAATGCAGATTTAAGAAAATTATGAGATTCTGAAAGATCATTTGAATATCTAGTTTACTTAGATCAACTAACTACTCTGACATGAGAACATTCGTTACAGAACAGAGAAGATTATGAAAATATGCCTGATAATCAATTGATATAGTCTGAATAAAGAGAGGACTCTTGGATATCTGTCTGATAAAGCCAAAGAGGAACTGGGGATGATTTTAGCTGATTCTATGACCTTATATTTGGAAATGGGGTGATCCATGAAAGAAGAGTGATATATAGAAAAAGCCAACATTAAAACCTGGCACTTTTCCGACATGATCAGATTTTCCTATGACTTTAAGCATTGTTTTAGCACTCCATCCACAACTGTAGACAGCAACCATTCATCTTCCCTTACAACCCAATCCCATCATACGCAGAATGCAGACAAGAGCTTACATAATTGCATATTTCTGTAGCATTATATAAATTCAATATTCAATGTGCAACTCACTTGTGGGATTTAAGAGCAAAAAATTTAACAATTTTACACATGAAGATCATTTGAGTAAAATTACCCACATGTTTATAGGTTATCAGACGAATTGCTGATTAGCTATCTCATGTAGGAAGACCAATATTGGCTGTAAAATGGGAAAGCGACCACGCTGTACCCTTGTTCCCGTTGACCTCAATAGCACTACATCCTGGAACCTTCTTTATTCCCATGTCTTTCATCTTACTTCTCACCTTGCTCACATCTTCCCATTTGTCAGCATAAGCATAAATGTTAGCAAGAAGTGTATGAAGACTCGAATCACTAGATTTAACTTTTGCTAGTGCCATAGCAAGCCTTTCACCCATATCGATATTGCCATGAAGTCTGCAGGCACTTAGCAAAGCACCATAAAGTGGAGCTATCATCTCACTGTTTTGATCTGGAAACTTCTTTATCAACTCCTCCGCTTCATCTAATAGTCCAGCTCTACCAAGAAGGTCAACGAAACACCCGTAGTGTACTAATTTTGGCTCAACAAGATATATTCTTTTCATGGAATGAAAATATTTACGGCCTTCTTCTACCAATCCTCCATGACAACATGCACTCAACACAGCAATAAAGGTAATCCCATCCGGTCTTGCCCCAAATGTTATCATTGCTTCAAATAGCTCAAGAGCTTTGCTTGCCCTACCATTCATGGCAAGCCCATAAATAATTGAAGTCCATGTCGCAGTATCCTTTTGCCTCAATCCATAAAAAACCTCCAAAGATTTCTCTATATAACCACATTTAGCATACATTTCAATCAGTGCAGTACCAACCACAGCATCGACTTTGATTCTGCTCTCATCTATGTAATTATGAATCCACTTGCCTTGCTCTAGAGCCCCCAATTGAGCACAACCAGTAAGGAGACTGACCAAAATGAACTTGTCTGGGTTGATTCCTCTGTTTTGCATCTCCTGAAACAATGCAATTGCCTCGTCAAAACGATTAAATTGCACATACCCATTAATCATAGCAGTCCAAAGAACAATATCCCGAGAGGGACTTCTCTCAAACAAAGCTCGAGCTTCATCCAGCTGACCGCAATTTACATACCCAGCTACCATAGTAGTCCAGCAATTCACATTTTTTGCTGGCATCTCATAAAAAATTTTCTGTGCTTCACTCAAACGCCCACACTTACAATACATGTCTAACAATGCATTTCCTATTTTAGCCGTTAAATCTAGTTCTTTTTTAATATAACTATGAGTTTCCATGCCAACTTTGATATTTTTCAATGCTGTACAAGCTGCCAGAGTACCTACAACTGTGGCTTCATTAGGCTTCTCATTGCTTTCTTTTTGCATTTGCTGAAAAACATCAATAGCTTCTTGGAATTTCCCACACCTTGCATATCCTGCAATCATGATGTTCCAAGAAACTGTGTCTCTCTCAAGCATTTCATCAAATAGCTGTTTGAAACAACCAACTTTACCCAATTCAGCATACATATCCATCAGTGAGTTACAAACATATGGATCAGACTCCAGTTCAGTCTTGACCACAAAGGCATGAACCTTCTCCCCTTCATGAACCTCTCCAATGCAACCAATAGCCTTCAAAACATAAGGATACGTATAATTATCCGGTGACATGGCATCATACCTCATTCGCCCAAAGAGAGATATGGCCTCTCTAAAACTACCCCTTTTCACAAATGCTTTGATCATGATATTGTATACAAACAAACTAGGCTCGTGGATGTGGTTGAAGATTCTGTGTGCATAGTGAAAGTCTCCAACAGATGAGTGGACGCAAAAGGCCATGAGCTTGTTCAGGGTGTGCCTGTCTTGCTGTAAACCCACAGTACATATCGGGGTCTGTATTTGCTTGAGCTGGGACATACTTTTGCAGCATTTGAGAAGGGAAATGCATATTCCCTTCATTATTAGTTTTGCTGCATTGTTTAACATGATGTGGGCAAGTAGCAACACATTGAGTTACTGCACCATATATATAACTAAAAGTTAAGCACATCAATCAATTATTTAAAAAAATTGAAAAGTGTCCCATTCTTGATTCTTCTCCACTTTACAAAATAGCCGTTTGTGAGACCTATGTGCATGCTTAATTATAGAGTTTGTGTCATGTTTATTTGGTGAGAATCATATACTGCAAAGCAATTTACTTTCTAGCCTTATTATTAGCCTCTCTTTCAACCATAGTTTTTTTTATTGTGGATGGCAGCTCATGGCGGAGAGCCAAAAATCCGTCATAGGATTAAACGGCAGATGGCCTAAAAAAATATACATGGATATGCATAAAAAATTGCACATGTAATGAATTATAAAATCTAATCAATATAACTCATATTGATTTAGCAAATTCAGCTGCAAATTCAACAAATAAACATAACATCAAGTCATAATGAACCTATGTAAATTGAAATAAAGGATGGAAGTAGAGAGGTTCATAATTTCAGAGAAAGGAAGAAACTAACAAACTGAGAGACAAAAAAGAAGAAAGAAAAGAACGAACCAGAAAAAAGGGAACAGACTGGAGCTGCGTAGGAGATGGCGCGTCCGTCTCGGCGATAGCTTCGAACTGCGCCTCCAGCAGCAGAGAGAACGGGAGAGTTGGAGCCGGATGGTGGCGCGCCGCCGGTGGTTCTTCCAGCAGCGCCACAGGGGATCTTGTGAAAAGGTGATATCTGTTCTGGGTTTTCTAAATTACCAAAATAACCCTCAAGGGTTTTCTAAATTACCAAAATAACCCTCAAATTTTAAAAAACAAAAAAATGCAACCTGAACCGGCCATTACCGCCATGGCATTGCCGCAATTGCATGATTGAAAATCTTCCTAACAGAAATTAGAATGAAACATTTGAGAGCATGAATGAGCTCACCTCAGCACAGGCATACTACTCGTCCTTGTTCTTCTTAGCGTCCTTTGAAGGCTTCCTTACAGTCGCAAGTGTAGTGTGTGAGTGGAAAGGAGGAGTCTGAAATTGAAATGGGGAAGGAAACGAAAATATGCATTGATATATGAAAAATAAGAAGACTATCTCAACAAAGTCGTTGTAGTATAGTGGTGAGTATTCCCGCCTGTCACGCGGGTGACCCGGGTTCGATCCCCGGCAACGGCGTTTTTTACTTTTTTATCCTCCCCCTGGCGCAACTGGTTTTGGAAACTTTTTGGATAACCCCTACCGTACTCCCTCCATGAGATTTTGTAACAAAAATGTAGCCAATCTTTCATCGTTTATTTTTTATTTAAAAAGAGGTTTTGACCGAACCATAAGTTATCATCTTCAATGGTTAAGACATCACAGGACATTCAATGTTCTTATTTTAAAAGCTCCATCAACTCCCTGCTTTCTTTTGGTTCCGTAAGGACATAAAAAATAAAAAACCAAAATACAACTTTCAATCACTTTTACTACCATCACTGTATCCTTTTCTTCCTCATTCTACAGCGAAGGTAAGCAGTGAAAGCTCTGCGACTTCCAATGGCCGTGGCGGCAGACAAGTAGAGTCAGCACCATCTCTGAATATCATTTACACATTCTATGTTTCTAGCTACATAAATGTTTTGTGAAGCTTGTGATCACCAAAATGCAGTTCCTTGTTAAAAGCTCCAACCTCAAAGCACCATTTGAACATGTATGGTGCCCAACTCATGATCACTGTGGAGAAAACTGCAAGTGCAAATTTGCAATGAACACTGAAAGTTACCATCCCTGGTAGATGAGAAATTATAATGAAATGTGCAAGTAATCTCATGCATCTTCCATGGCAAACTAAAAACACTGAGAGGAGATGAAAACAAAAGGGAGAGTTAAACTGTTAAAGCACTGCATACCTCTTCTACTTCACCATCCACAGCAAGCAAGCACAACCAACAAGAAACAGAATACGCATTTCAAGACAGTGTCGCTGCCATGAAGAATAGTTAAATCCTCAAAAAATTGGATCTATTCTAGTACTTGACAAACCCAAAACTCTGAGCCTTTCCAAGAACAGACTCGAGATCACCGTGAAATAAGCTTAATTGTTTTGCTACAGCGAAACCAGCATGCATTCCATCAACTGCTGCACTAACAATTCCACCGGCATAACCTGCTCCTTCACCGACCGGATACAGTCCTTTTACCGAAGTGCTTTCATAAGAGAGAATATCACGAGGAATCTGAATCGGAGAACTGGTCCTAGTCTGGAAGGAAACATTGTTCAGCGCAAATCAGCAACAATTATATAAAATCACAACAGTAATGAGCTTCGTACAGAAGTTTTGATTAATGGCTGCAAAATGAAGTAGGAGTTAGGGAATATCATAAGAATTTTATTACCTCTACACCATGAAGTAGAGCCTCCTTGCAGATAAATCCTGGTAACTGAAAAATTTGGAAGTTTGAAAAATTAAATTAACTAAATGAATATCATGGAATGAGTAATGCTGTTAGATAATTTTATTAAATCCAGTGGATACTAGATTAGTAAGAGCATGAAAGTCACAAACCTCCTTGTCAAATTTCGCTAGTGAATTTTGCAAAGCTTCAGTTATATGATCCGGAAATAGCTGATGAAGATTTGCTGCCTTCACACCCAAACGATAACTTGATGGGGGTAGAGAAGATCCTGGCACAAAAGTAATTCTAAGCTAAGCTAATTTAATAGCTGAAAGCCTGAGAGAGTAAGAGTTAAAAAAAAGGTAGTAAATAATAATTGATCATTTTTACCTGACAACTTGTTGAGAAAGTCTGTAGCTGTCTGCACAGGCACTATAAAATTTCCTCCGCCCATCATAGCAGCTTTGCGTTCAAACTCTCTCTAAATAATAGAAATATTAGATAAAAATAGATGCCGCCAAATTTCTAAATATGCAGACTGTAGATATTCTGTACTTAACTGATTAAATAGTTAAAACTTTGCACTAGGGATTATATTTATTATAAACAATAGGCAAGAAAGTTGTTTTCGATAATTAAAAATACCTGAAAAAGTATAATGAAACAAACATTTTGTTTAAGTATTTAAAAGAATAAGAAAAAACTCAGATTACATAAATAGATATAACTACCTGAAATTCAACCCCTGCAAGAGGACCATAGTAATTCAAAGCTTCAAAATCCTTCATTGTGACTGTCACCACAAGTGCAGCATTTGCCCACCTAGATGCCCGCCGAGAGAATGACATGCCATTGATGCACATTTCTGATGGATCTGTGCTGGTGAGAACAACCTATAAGTTCCAACATTTCACAGTTTACTAAGTTTGCTACATACATTATACCCTATTGTTAAGTGCTCCAAACAACTAATGCATCCATTACAACCAAATATGCTATCCCCTATTGTTTGAAAATAATTAACTAATTTTTGTCATTCCATCACTAGATAGGAACAAACATGACATGCCATGCACCTTTATTTGCATGGAATCAATGCAGAAAATAAATCATACTCCAAGTAATATGATAGAAGTAAAGGAGAATGCAAACCTGCCCACCGGGACACATGCAGAAAGAGTAGCAACTACGATTTGCTACCATTGGATCATATGATTCACGTAAATCCTCTTTGTCAATATAGTTGGCAACTTTGTAATCAGCCACAGGAACTTTACCACGTCCACGAGCAACCTCAGATGCCAATTCGGAATACTACAAATTTAAACGGATAAATTTGCATGGATCATAATCTTGATAAATAAATAAATTAGTTGTAATGAACAGTTTCAAATGTAAACAAATAAAATAAATCTTTACCATCTCATTTTTCCACCAATTAATAGTTCTAAAGCACTATATATTACTTTGTATAGATTTTTTGTTTAATTTTATTCATTAGGATCCAAAAGGACATATATCTTACCAGTACTTGTAGCTAAGTATGGGTATAAAATAAAAAAAAATGCAATAATTAATTGATTACCAATCATTTAGTAATAACTAATAAGAGTTCCTTGTCATAGAGATTCAGCCAAGTTTTTACATTGGTTGTTGACAACCTAAAACAACCGCTCTATTTCATTCGGATTTGGGAATTGAGACCGACTATGTAACACTTTCAATAAAATTTAACATAGACGAGTTTAGCATAAGTTTGATGTGGCAAAGAAGAGAATGCTTCGATGGATGATCTGTCAAACTCTAGACAGAATCAAGGAAGACATTAGAGAGTTGCATGTAATATGGAATATTTTAATCTTATAAGGATAAACATGTAAACTGGTTATTTTTACTTTTTTAAAAAAAGTAGAATTCAGTTCCGCTGATTTCCAGCCATAATTTTTTTGGGGGAAGAGAAAATGGCTTTTTAGGGAGAATCTGGTGAATCATACCATCAATTGAGATGTCATAGTTTGGCAAACTTGTTAAACCTATTTCACTAGACCAAATTAATGTAAATTATCTTGCAAATTCATCTGACATGCCATTGCAAAGGAATTCAACCAAAAAATTTTAAAATATAAATAAATTTAAAAAAACACAAGGGCGCCAAAACAATTTTGACTAGATTCAAACCTGAATGCTATTTATTAGTTCTTGAGGATGCTCAATCCGTAGCCCAACCTGTAAGGAATCATGACGATAACAATTGTAAAAGCAAACACCAAAATATAAGATGATTTTATTCCTCTAGAAAGACGCCTCAAATTTGCCAGAAGGGCATATAATGTTACAGATGGATAAGAAAACAGAGAAGCATCGGGAATATAACAAAATTGTATCAAAATTTTAATAAATTGAAATATATACTTATAAGATGTCTACAGAAACTCACAGCAAAATCTTTTGGTATCAATTCCACGTTATGGGAAAGAAGCATTTGATATATATCACGAGCAGAATGACCAACAGCCAGAACAACTGCATCATATTCCATCTGCTGGCTTCTTAACCGTAATTTATCAGCTGATTCTGACACTGTAACCCCCTGAGCATGTCCGTCTTTTATAACTATATCATCTACCCTTGTCCCAAACTTGATGGTGACCTGAAACAAAAAGGTAGCAGTTGACCAAAATGAAGACAACTTCAGAAAGGGAACCTGGGAAAGTACATCTACATAATTTACACAAGAGTTTATTCTCAATCGAAAGAAGTGGTTGGAACTCACACCCAAATCTTGCAGATGTCTCCTAAAGTTGCGAAGTAATGGAACCAGCCTATCTGTTCCCAAATGAGGCTTTCCATCGATCAATATCTGTTCTGGAGCTCCAAAATGCACTAGAGTTCTCATAATCTAAAATGAAAAAAACCTTTGAACTATTGAGTAACTAATGGCATAGAAGTTGGAAAAATAAAAAAATTAAAATAATGAGACAGAAAGAATTCAAAGATTTATCCCAAATTAAGAGAGCGTGCATAACAAGTTTACAAGTGCACAGCATGGGAACTAACCGCAAGAACACTGCCAGTGTTACGTCCTATTCTAGTTACCAATTTTCCATCACTCCAAGTACCTGCACCACCCTGCCAAACATAAGTGCTTAATAAATGAAAAGGTAAAACAAACAATAAATCACATAGTAGAAAGACTAGTTGAATAATGAAAGAAATGCAAGAATCACGGAAAATTAACAGAGGTAACCAAATACCGGTAGTTATATCCCACTTATGATTTTCAGATGTATTGTTTAATCTCTTACAAGTTGCGACCAATATGAGCATTACAAGGGTGCACATAATTTCCAAAAACACTAGTAACATGTCAGGATAAAATTCCTGCCTATTGGCTGTCATGAAAAACAATCAAATTGTAGCAACAAGACTGCAAGAATATAACCAAGTAAAATGTGATCAATGGAGCAATCATGAATGAAACATCTATTTACTGAGATAATAAACCATCATTTAAAGAAATAAATAAAAATGCATAGAACAACCTCTCCGAAGCAAAAGTTACTTTCCAACTCTAGAATTCGACGAACTACAAGAGCACCAATATCACGCCCTCTTTTTTCTACTGGTTGCCCTCTTTCTATTAGAGTAACATCTGCACCAAGCTCTGCAAGAACAAGAGTAGCAAATAGGCCAGAAGGCCCACCACCCACTACGACAATTTTAGGCTTTCTAGAAACTTTGGTCTGGTGCAACTCCCCTGATAAAATGCTATGTCCATTTTCCCCTTTCACTGCAGTCTCTTTATAGTCACGTACGATACTTATCAAATCACCACAATCTTTTCTGTCTTGCATGTGTTCCACGAGGCCGACCTTGGGCTCCAACCGAGAGATGAAGTCGCGAGTTCGAGGTTGCAGGCTGATGAGTCTTTCAACATCCACATCAACAGTATGCACAAATTTGGGCTCCTTGACTCTCTAAAAGAGCATCAACAAAACAAATAAGATGATGAAGTGATAGCTTCTAAAGCAATTTTAAAAACCTTGTTTTACTTGTAACATGGAAAAGTATGAGCAATGAACTACTTCAAAAGTTATGAACATCACATATGCACGGATGAATTCCACGTACACACTATCCAGCATACATATAATTACATGTCAAAACCAAATAATTGAAACTTAAACCAACGAATTTACCTATCTAATTTTTTAATGTAATTCAAGATTGTACTCAGTCACACCAGACATAGATTAAGGGGGCCTTTGGTTTGGTTCTTTTCACAAAAACTCAGCTTTTCTTTTTTCTTTTAACTGACGAAAAAAATCAGTTCTCACTTCTCACATTTTTGTGTAAATTTTATAAGTAGCAAGACAACTTGAGCCAGCAGTAGCAGAAACAACGAAACTGGACTACAACCAATAATCAATATCTTAATTCTGAGAAAGCATTTCTAAGGACACAAGTTTACTGTAAAATTGCTTTCCAAATAATCAGAAGCAAGCACACCCTAAATAAGTCTAAGAGTGGTTTCATATCATGCACCAAAGCTTCTATAACCAAAAGTTCTAAATTAGCACAAGACAAATAAATTCAAAAAAATTGGACAAAAAGCTATGCAAAATTCAGGTAAAAAGAAAAATATTCCTCCTAATTTTAAAATCAATCATGCAAAGTGTAAACCACAAATCATAACTGTGATGAGGCAGATGAATGTTACTGTTACATACCTTGCGAGCATCAAAGGACTTCCTAACAACCGAGAAAGCTTCTCGTGGCAACAACGAAGCAACCTGACACACCATTTGAAAAAAGAAAATTAAACACTCGACAGAAAAATTAAAAAAAAAATTGTTACGGAATTGAAAGAGAAGTAAAAAGAGTAGTTAGTTAATTACCGGGAACTTGAGAACCTTAGCAATTTGTTGGAGAAGGGCATCGGAAATGTCTAAAAAGTCCTTGCCAGGGTCTTGATCGAGTGGAACGAGGAGCTTGAATAGCCTCCATGTGCCCTCGAACTTGTTGGTGACCTTGGAACCGGAAAGGAGGTGTTTGTGCTTGGTTCTGAGCTGCTTCTTCTCGGAAGGGTACCGCTGTTTGCCGGTTCTCTTGCTACAGAAGATGCGCAGTCTGCCTTGATAACTGGGAAGGTTGCTAAAGCAGAAAGCAGTGTGGATCTTGGGAAAGGCGCATGAAGAAGAGGGAATGAGCGCCATGGTCAGTGTGCTGTGTGCAGTGGTAAACTTGTAATACTCATTTGGATAAGCCCCGCTCTCAAACTATTCAGGGCTTGTTTGAATATCTTTTTTCGAGTTATTTTGTTTTAAAAAATATTTTAAAAAAATAAAAATAATTTTATATTTAAATAACGTATAAAAATATTTTTATTTTTACTATTAAAAATTTGTTAAATATATTAAAAATAAAAAATAAAAAAATTTATTAATTTTTTTTATTAATTTAATGATGCTCAAATAAACACTCTGTTAATATTTATATATCATTCTGCAAATTCGCTCAATTTAATCACTAAATTTTTATTTATTTCGTAATTTATTTATTAAAATTTTAATTAATTTAATTTAGTCCTTAAAATTTACAAACATATTTACATTGATTTATAAAATAGTAATTATATTTTGATCATTAAAATATGAATAAATTACATAGATAAATTGATTGAGAATTAAAATTATGTAAATGTCTTAAATTGAATTTAATATATACATATCTTGTTTGACCTTCTATGTAAATCGAATCATTTTTTTAATGTAATTACTGATATAATATATACATACTAAAACGAATCCAATTGATGTAGCCAAATTTAATTTATGATATTTACATAATTTTAATTCTTAATTAATTTATCTATGTATATTACCTTAGAATATATTTATAAGAGTAAAGTATCGTTTTTGTCCCTAACATTTGGGGTAAATTCTATTTTTGTCTCTAACGTTTAAATCGTCATATTTTTATCCCTAACGTTTGTAAAAGTGATTCAATGTTATCCTGCCGTCAATTATACATCATAAGCGCTTTAGTTTGAGTTTTAAAAATCTCTTCTTGAAGTTAGAATACAAATGTCTGGGATAGAATCGATGATCTACTCCGAAAAATAGCTCATCAAATGTTGAAACTAATTCCTACAACATTTACATAATTCACTTTTCTAGGGACATAATTGAATCTAAACACAAATAGTGGGTATAATATTAAAATTGAACACATCCAAGTGAGACCTAATTGAGAATGAATACATCTAAGTGAGAATAATTGAAAAATATAATATAATTTGTTAGTATAATTGATAGTAGGATAACATTGAATCACTTTTATAAACGTTAAGGATACAAATAGGACAATTTAAACATTAGGGACACAAATAAGACTTACTCCAAACGTTGGGGACAAAAACGATACTTTACTCTATTTATAAAAATCTAAGTGGCATGTCAAATGATATATAGTAAGGAAATTGATCTTCTCCAAGTTTTTTAACACTTGAGAGAATAAAGTGTGATCTCTTACCTTTAATTTTATAAGTGGGACTAAAATTAAAGAGGAGAGAGAGCAATGAAAGGTGAGATTAAACACTTGATACCATTCAATTTGTTTTCACTGGAGACGATCCACTCCCTATATAGTAGTATGAATGTGAATAGCCCGTATTAACTCACGGAATGGATCCTCTCCATTTTTTTAACACTTGAGAGAATAAAATGTGATCTTTCACTTTTAATTCTAGAGAAAATGATAAATAGGTCCCTGACCTTTTGTCCCGAGGATATTTTCGTCCCTGACTATTGAAAAATACTTTTAAATCTTTGACTTTCACAAAATTTGGACGGATTAGTCCCTGACGGAGGCATTTGGACGGATCAGTCCCTGACGGAGGCATTTGGACGGAGGGACTGATCCGTCCAAATTTTGTGAAGGTCAGAGACTTAAAAGTATTTTTCAATGGTTAGGGACAAAAATGTCCGCAGAACAAAAGGTCAGGGACCTATTTGTCTTTTTCTCTTAATTCTATAAGTGGGACCAAAATTAAATAGGAGATAGAACAATGAAAGATGAAATCCTACACTGAACACCATCCAATTTTTTTTTCACTGGAGAGGATCCACTCCTTGTTAACTCACATCCAACTATTCAGATTAAGTATTTTTTTAAGTAAAAAAATAAATTAATTGTCTGTCCAAAAATTTTGAGCATTTTCTTTTTCTCCCATGTTAATATCCATTGTCCATCTCAATTTTTTCTTTTTTTAGCTTATAACTCCAATAAAATTCCATATATTTGAATTATGGATGGTAAAAAAACAAGGAATAATGTACTTGAGCTTTTTCGGTGGAAGGAACATGAACAATCAAAATGAACTTATTGATATTAGGGTAATAGAATTTCAAATTAAATTGACAAAAAGTAATTATTGTAACCTATTTATGAATATCTAGGAAGAATTCTAGAAAGGGCAACAAAGACAGCAAATAGAAAGAGTAATAGGCCAGTGAAGTTCACTATTAATGCTTCTTGGCTGCGAAAAAGTCCCAGAAACTGAAAATATTGAGCCAAACCCAATTGAGCTGTGCCAACTGAAAGTAAGAAGATGACCATTCCAATAAACCTGTGCCATGGTAATAGTGATGCTCTTGTGTACATTTCTGCTCCAGGGAAGAAGTAGGCAAAGAATCCCAAAATATACTGAAATAAAAAAGAATTTAGTTAAGTAGCGTTTATTTTGAAGTATTGAGACAGGAAACTGAGAGAGTGTATCATATTTGTTGGTTCAGGTACTAAAGTTTTTGTTTATATTCCTAAAATTTTAGTATTTTAATACTTCTAAAAAGTAGAAATACAGGATATTGAAATTTTTAGAGATAGAAACGAGTTAAATCTCAATTTGGCCTCTTACATTTAGTCCGATATTCAAAATGACTCCCACAATTTTGTTGGTCCTAATTAGAACCTCCAAATTTACAATTGTGGCTCCAACTTGCCCCTGCGATCATCTCCATCACCAGAATGCTGATTTGATGCAATTGCATAACACGGTGCACACTACTTAAACCCCGGCGCATTGGTTTCGCGCCCAAATCCTTTGAAAACTACGTCGTTTCAGTTTTTTGTGAGTTAAAACTCTCTTTCTTTCCACTACGACGATCATAAGTTGCCAAATATCAAGAAAACTCTTACACTACGTAGTTTCCAAAGGATTTGCGCGCGAAACCAATACGCTGTCGTTTAAGTAGTGTCCACCATGTCATGCAATTGCGCTAGATCAGCATTCCCATGATGGAGATGATCGCAGGGGCAAGATGGAGTCACAATTATAAATTTGGGGATTCTAATTGGGGCCAGCGAAATTCTGGGGGTCATTCTGACCATCAGGCCAAATTTTAAAGGTCAAATTGAGATTTAACTCCATAGAAACTGAATTTTTAATAATATTTTATACCTAAAATACTCTCATTTCAATTAATTAATTCTAACTTTATCTTTTGTACAAATTAAATTAGAACTTCATTTTTATTTCAATTTCAGACTCTCACTTTATATCAAACAGAATACTCAATTTCTGTCTTTTAGTCTTTGTTTCTCGATCTCAATCTTTTAATTTCTATCTCGTTTCCAAACGCTACCTTAAAGTGTTTATAATTAATTAGTTCATTAATAAGTAGTTATATTCGAAATCAATTTTTAAATATTTTTTAGTTGAACTTTTTATTTTTAATAATTTTTGTTTTTGAAAATTTATGAAAGAAAAAAAACCATTGAAAATAATAGGCTCTTTTACTTTAATTTTTTTTACAAATTTTTGAACAAAAAATAATGAAAATAAAAAAAATACAAATACAAATCAAACATACTTTTAGTTTTTTAACAAACAATTTGGTAACCTACATTCTAAGAGCGCATTTTAAAAGTATTATAAAAAAAAAATGTTTGGCTACCAGTTAATCAGTTATTGAAAATTAAGTTTTTCTACATTTCCAATGCACTTGATATATTAAAAACTTAAAAGCTTTCCATTCTTACACTTTTTAGCTAAATCCTTTAACAAAAATTAATTATCAAATTAGTCTAGAGATTTTTATAGACAAATTATATTACAAATTTTACATCTTTTAAAGATATAATTTCTAAATAATTTATAAATATAAAACAATTCTCACCTCTTAAGTTAGTTTTTCTTTAGTTAAATCTACTCAATCTCAATTTAAATATAATATCAAAATTTATTCGATCTAATATTATGATGTAATATTATTGATTACCGGATCAAAGTGAAGCCTAACTGAGTAAAAAGTTGAAAACTAATTGATAATTAAAATTGTTAAATATCTTAGAAAATAATAATTTAATTATTAAATTTTTTAAAAAATATTTTGATAAAAATACAATTTAATCATAAAAAAATTTATTAAAGAGTATTTTGGTAAGCAAAATTTAATAACAAAAAAAATTAAATTTTTGTTAAAGGATATTTTTGTAAAAAATAATTTCTTTTTCTTGAAAAATGGATAAAGTTAACATAAGTTAACACAAAAAATTTAAAATGGATTAAAGATGAAGTTTTCTAAAAGTTATAATAGAGGAAAATATACATTTTATAAATAAAGAGGAAGAGAATGTCATTTTAGCATATCGCATGAGAGGAGAATTTTCTCTTATTATTATTACCTGCAAACCGAAAGAGCAGATAGCTGACATGCCTAGCCATGAGTGTAATGTATACATATTAGGAAGGCCCTCCTCTTTCTTGAATTTGAAAACTGTGACAATTCCTAAAATTCCAGTTGCTAGAGCTACCAGATGCAATAACAAGTGAACCACCTTCAATGATCTTTGTTTTCCAGGGGCAGATTTGTATATCATGATACCTGTTGCAAGTAATAATATAAATGTATCACAATAATAATAATAATAATAATTTATATGCTATTTTTTTTTTAAATTATTGGTTATAATATAGAAAATAATTAAAATATAGCTTTGCTTACCTTCTCCACTAACTAAAACAAATCCAATTGTCATTAGAAGTGGATGTAGCTACACATTTTAAAAACCCAAAAAAAAAGAAGGAATTATTAGTCAGACATATGCATGCATTAATTCAAATAAAAATTCATATAAAATAAATACATAAACAATAATTGATCATTGCTTGAATTGAACAAACTCACATTAAAAATCTTGGCTTTGTTTGAAGAATTGAAAGCAACACCTTCACGGAAGTGTAGCAACCAAACTAACACAAGTGTTGTTATTGCTATGAACAACAAATGTACAAGAATGCTAACATGGAAGCTACCAACCATTCTTGCCTAACTCAAAATCAGAATTTAGAGACCTTTATTATTATTATTATTATTATAATTAGAATGCCAAATGATATATAAGAGACTAAGAAATAGCTTCAAATCGGTTCTGTATATATAAATGAGGGTCAAACCAAAGTAAGAATAGAACAAAGCATATATTTGTACGAAGATGCTAACAAAAAAGTGACATAGAGAAAAACGTTATGCCGGCAGGTAATTAAATTGGTTGTTGTGATCATTTTCATGAATGGAGATGGCATTGATCAATGCTTATTAGTTGGCCATTACAAAGTTAGAATTTTAAGATTATAAAAGTTATAACAAGATCAATGCAAGGTTTTAATTTTCTTTGGGTATATGACATCATAGTAATATACACTAATTTTAAATGGTTAATTACTTAACCTTTTCGACTTGATGACTTGATTTCTTATAATTAAGTCAAAGACTATGTATTTTATAGAGCATGGCTTAGACAACAATGTTTTGGAAAATAAAGTAAGCAACAAATTACATTTGTAGCTCACAGTTAAAGGACAAAAAATGCTGATAAATAAACGGTAATAACTTATAATTTATTTATTGTTTAACTTCATTTAAGGGTCTGCTGCTGACCAATGAGTCGTTGCATGCACAAGGTAGGATTTAAACCTCCAACACTTGCTTAAGTGAACAAATGAGCTGACCATTAGATTGACTTAAATTGGTTAACTTCAAATACTTATTTAAGCGAACTAATGAACTAGACTAATTCAATTTGGTTTAGTAAATGAATTTTATGGACTGTGTTTCTTTATTTTTAAGTACATAACCCAACCTATAAACTAATAGATTTCAACCCAACTTAATTCATGAAATTGGGTTGGGCTTGGTTGATGAATTGATTATCTTCATTTTAAAATAATTGGTTAAATACAATTTCATTAAAAAATAAAAAATAAATAACATAAGTAACATTAGTCCTTAAATCTTAAAATGAAGAGAAACTTTAAAAGATTAAAATTTTTTAATTTGATATTAATTTAATATGATTTCATAATTTATCATATTAATAGTCAATTAACAAAAAAAAAAAAACTAATACTATTCACTTAAAATTTAAAAATTAGAAAAAAATGGACAAAAGTACATATAAATTTTTGTACGGTTAACAGATATACACTCCAACTTTTTAACGAATTATTTCTATACACTAATATCAAGTTTTATTGTTATTTCAATTTTTTTATTGCTTGTGTAACTTTTTTGGCAATATTGGCTGCCAAATGGCTATGTACATGATGGTGACATGACCCTTTTAATAACACGGTAAAAACTAAATGATGTTATAGTATGATGACTATCAATCCTTTATCCAATTAAAAGGTGCTTGGATAATACAAACTTTTAATAAGAGGTGCTTGGATAATACAAATTTTTAATGTAGACGGTGTCATCCTTTCTAAAGCTTGAAAAAGCTAATCTTGTACAACTATAAATAAGACTTCATAGCCTTACGTACAATATACAGCAATAATAAAACAATTATTCTCTCTCTCTTTCTTACACTACAAAGCACTTTTTTACTCTCTTCATATACTACTAATATAATATAAATATATTATCTTTATAGTAGTATAATAGTATTGGTAAATATTGATAGTAATGTTTTTCTATTTATACTTTATTACCTATTTCTTATTTATTTTACAACACGTTATCAGCACGAGACTCTGATTAAATTTTAGAAGACTCCAGGTAACAAATTTTTATTATGTCGAAACTCTCTCATCTTGAATTCAATGCTCTTGATATATCTAGAAACAATTATTTGTCATGGATATTAGATGTTGAAATCCATCTTGATTCAATGGATCTTGGAGATAACATTAAGGCTGAAAATAATGCATCCCATAAGGATAAAGCCAAAGCCATGATTTTTCTTCGTCGTCATCTTGACGAAGGATTGAAAAATGAATATCTCACATTAAAAGATCATGCAGATCTTTGGAAAAACCTTGAAGAAAGGTATAATAATCAAAAGACGGTGATACTTTCTCAAGCCCGATATGAATGGACGCATTTGCGTCTACAGGATTTTAAATCCATAAATGAATATAATTTGGCAATGTTTCGAATCACCTCACGAATGAAATTATGTGGGAAAAAGATATCTGATAATGATATGTTAGAGAAAACTTTCTCGACCTTCCATGCATCGAATGTGCTCCTGCAGCAGCATTTTCGAAAAAAAAAAGGCTTTAAAAAATATTCTGAGTTAATTTCTTGCCTTCTTGTTGCTGAACGCAACAATGAGTTACTTTTAAAGAATCACGAAGCGCGCCCAATTGGCGTCGCCCTATTTCCTGAAGTAAATGCGGCAAATTATTACCCCAGAAGAGGTAAATGGCAAGGTTTTAATAACAAAAAAAATTATGGAAGAAAAAGGAATTATGTTCAAAAGAAAGGATCTCACCAGAAGTGGGATAAATAAAGAAATATTGGACAAAATAAATCAACAGAGGATAAGTGTTTCCGTTATGGTGGAAAAGGGCCATTGGTCACGTACCTGTCGTACCCCAAGGCACTTAGTTGATATTTACCAGGCATCTTTGAAAAAGGATGACAAAGGAAAGAAAACAAATTTTGTTTCAAATGATGCTAAAAATTCCACCACTCATTATGCTGAAAATTCCACCACTCAATATGTGGGATTGTTAAGTATCTATGTAAATAAATAATGTAAAGAACTTATTGTTAAGTTTTATTTTCTATGTATTTAAGTTTCAAATATGATGTATATAAATAATGAAATATTAATGTTTATGAATTTTGAAATCATTAAATGTGTCAAGTTTTAAAATAAAATGTTAGTATATGACATTATGTACAGTGTTTCTTAGAAAAAAAATTCTAATCAAGAATTCAATTTGAATGTGCATGAGATTGGGATGTGTCGATTTCGAGATATTAAATGATGTCGACAAGAGGGGGAGACTGTACTCTTTTTTCTTTGGTCAGGTTTTTTCCCATTAGATTTTTCTTGACAAGGTTTTTAATGAGGCAGTCCCCATCACAAAGAATATTGTACTCTTTTTCCTTCACTAAAGTTTTTCCCATTGGATTTTCTTTAGTAAAGTTTTAATGAGGCATATTCATAATGGTCATCCAATGGGAGTGTTACAGTATGGATGACCACTAACCCTTTATCCAATTAAAAGGTGCTTGGATAATACAAACCTTTAATGTAGACACTGCCATCATTTCCAAAGCTTGAAAAAGCTAATCTTGTATAACTATAAATAAGGCTTCATAGTCTACAATATACAACAATAATAAAACAATTACTATCTCTCTCTTTCTTACACTACAAAGCACTTCTTTACTTTCTCTCTTCATATACTACTAATATAATATTAATATATTATCTTTATAGTAGTATAATAGTATTGGTAAATACTGATAGTAATGTTTTCCTATTTATACTTTATTATCTCTTTCCTATTTATTTTACAACAAATGATACATTATTAAATGGAAAAGTATATGGAATCAACTCCTAATTAGGCAAAAATGGAACAATTTAATTAATTATAATTATATTAATAATTAATTTTAAATTTTTTAAATTCAAAATTTAAAAAATTTAAAATTGATTAAGTAAACCTAATTAAACCTATAAAAACATTCATATTCTCTCTCACATTAACTTACCTACCTCCAACAATCACACACACAGACCCTCTCTCTCACCGTCAGGCCCTCTCCGCCTCTCCACCGCGACCCACTCCTCTTCTGGCACCGCTCTGAGCAAGAATTGAAATATTAAATTTCAACCTACAGTCGAATTTCAACTTTAGTTGACAACACCAGGACTCTGCACTTATCGGGTACTATCTTTCGATTCTTCTGCAATGTAGTGATCACAATCTTGAATGAGTTTGGTGAATCTGGAATCGTCGGGAGCAAAAGAAGCACCGGTTTGAAGTGCTACCTTTGCAGTTTGATACTCTTTCAGCATAATGCACGCAGTTCCGGATTAGGGGTGTTCATGGATCGGATCCGATCCGTATATCCGCGGTATTTATCCGAATTCGATCCGAAAATTGCGGATATGGATCCGATCCGCAAGACTTTCGGATCGGATCGGATCGGATCCGCACACTAATCGGATCGGATTGCGGATTTTGTGTTGGTATCCGCATATCTGATCCGCATATCCGCGTATCCGCAAAAATAAATAAATAAATAAATAAATATTCTTTTTATGTTTTATTTCAACTAATAATTATCATATATGTTGTATTATTTTAATTTATTATTTAAGAAAAGTATGTTTAATATTATTTTAAGAGTAAACATATTTAAAAGAATAGAAAAAATGAATTTCATTGATATTTTTTTAATAAAAATAAACTTTTAAAAATATTTTTGTGTTTTGCGGATATATCCGATATCCGATCCGATCCGAAAATGTGCGGATCGGATCGGATCGTATCCAACCTTAAAAAACCGCGGATATTGGATCCGATCCGATCCGATGATTTTAGTGCGGATCGGATCAAAATTTTGGCCATATCCGATCCGATCCGATCCGCGTGCAGCCCTATTCCGGACTCAATTAAATGGCTTTGTTCGCATCAGAAACAGCTTTTGTGAAGTTCTGGAGCTTGATATGGGCTTGGGCTCTGTCGGCATAAAGATGAGAAATATAAAAAAAATATTCATTTAATATAAAAAAAAAAACATCCTAATACTTAACGAAAGAAATATTAAGTTATATTTTGGTAAAAATAATTAAATATCTATAAAATTAAAAAAAATTATGAAATTCTTAAAGAAATAGAGATATTCACATTTGCAATACAAAAAAATTCGAAAAATATACTAAAAAACATCCATTTAGTATGAAAAAGAAACATTTTAATACTTAGCAGAAGAAACATCCAGATATATTAACTTATTTTTATTAAGATAAGTTTCGAAGTCCAGCCCATTAAAAAATTGGCAGGAGTTGGCTGAACTTCCTCTTGATTTCCTAACAGAATTATTATTAAATTTGTTAAATTTTAATAATAAAAAAAGATTTACAAGTAATTTAAAATCTTCATTTTCTTCCTTTTTTATCCAAAATTTACTTCAAACATAGTTCTAGCAGTTATTTCTGAGTTAAATCCCTTAATTAATATCTACTCTTTGGAAAAGGAAGAAAAAAATTAAAAATTTTAAATGACTTGTAAAATTTTTTTATTTAAATTTAACAAATTTAATATTTTATTATTTAGTTTTTAATTTATCGTTATCAAAAGGATCACGTCACACAATGCACAGAGTCAATCACTATCGCTAAAAAACTAACAAAGTTATTTGAGAAAAAAATAAAAATGACAACAATACTTAATATTAATGTGTATAAATAACTTATAAAAAAATTAAAATAAAAATGATGTATATTTTTGTCCATTCTTCGTAAAATTAGAGAACATGTCATCTTTAACCGTTTACTGAGAGCTGTTGGTTAAACCCTAAGAATTGAAAGTTACTAGTTACTGCTATTATGAAAAACTAGGGCAAGGGTTTTAGGTTGAAATAGTGGTAGTAATGAAATGAAGGTTTCATTCTCTTTTGTGTAAAACATAGCATGTTGCTGGCAACAACGCCATTTCTCAGAAACTTGTTCAGCTTCCGCACTCACTCTCACTTCTTTCGAATGGCGGCATCAAGTGCAACCAGCGATATTCTTTCCGAGCATTCCGATGCTTACGCGCCGTTCAAGCGCGTGTGCGTTCGCGTCGGCACACACAACGGGAGCTTCCATTGCGACGAAGCGCTTGGCTGCTTCATGATTCGACTCACCAACAAATTCTACAACGCTCAAGTTGTTCGCTCTCGTGATCCTCAGGTAATTTTTTTTTTCTAATTTTTAATTTGTTCGTTTCTGAAAAAATGTGAGTTGTTGTTTGGTTGATGAGAACGTGTTGTTTTATTCTTCTTCATTTTGACTAGAAACTAGAAAGAGTGTCTTTTATTTGCTTGGTTTATGAGAAAATTTGGTTTATTTATTATCTAAGTTTTGTGATTAGTGATTTATGGATGATCCTGAGCTATCTGTTTAAGTTGTGTTTGTGAGTTTTGATTTGGAGAGGTGGAAGGAAAGGGATTTGAAGAGTAGCAGTAAGTTCATTTTACTCTTCAAAATCTCTTCTCTTTCCTCCCTTAGTCCCTTCCCATGTACCCTTCCAAATTGGAACTCGGAAACACACAATTTTTCGAAAATGTAGTCAGTTAGCAAATGCGATAACATAGATTTATGTATGTATGCCTTAGCAGTGTGATTGTTTAATGTTGAAATGTAATTTTGAAAGAGGGAACTTTGATGGGGTTTTCTGTGGAACTTTTATCAATTATGAGCAATGAGAAGTTGTTTGAGTGAGACAGTAAGGACTGAGGAGTGTCTATGTTTCTGAGTTTTAGGGATGAAATTTTGGTTGTTGCATTGTATGTATAGAAACAAAATGGAGTGGGAGTAATCGTGTCCTTCTCATTACTTGTTGATGTTTTTGTTTGAATATTGAGTCCTGGTTTGTAGGTTTTGGAGGGTCTTGATGCCGTTCTTGATGTTGGGGGAGTGTATGACCCCAGCCGAGATCGCTACGATCATCACCAGAAAGGTTTTGAGGAGGCTTTTGGCCATGGCTTCTCCACCAAGTTGAGTAGCGCAGGTCTTGTTTACAAGGTGCTTTTCTTATCTTAAAATTTTATTTTGTTTTTGGTTTTCTCATTTTTGTAGCTGGTGGCTAATTCCCCTGTTTTGGTGCAGTCACTGATCATTTTCATGAGAAGTTTTATTTCAAAGATGAATCGTCCTTAATAATTATATTATGCTTCTTTGTTTCTCTCTGTATAGCACTATGGAAAGGAGATTATAGCTAAGGAACTTAGGGTAGATGAAGAACACCCAGATGTGCATCGCATATATCTGGCTGTTTACAAAAGCTTCATGGAGGTAATACATTTTATACTTATTCTTTCTTGCCTTATCCAACTTTCTGTTTGTTGTATTCTCTATTGGAATGTCTTCTCTTCCATGCATTCTTTTTGGGGTCAATAATCGTGATGTTCTTATTGGGTGAAATTTGAGCTGAGGAGACTTAGGGGAGATTCATGCAGATAGTGAATACTGAGAGGGAAAATATGCTTCATTTGTTTGTGCACTAGGATAGTGAGTGGTTTTTAACTGGAGGATGGACATAATATAGAGAAACTGTATCAACAAAATAGGAAAACTAAGTTTTACATTTGAAAACGGACTCTATCTACATTGGCATTGTTTTACAATGAGCGTTCTATTTTTTGCTGTGCTTTCATAAAATACTAATGCAAGAATGCTTTCTACCTTGCTATTCATCGTGACATCTAGGATATCAGTGCAACTTCTTTTGAAGTGTAAACTTTTTGTTCTCTTCTTCAACACCATCAGATAATGTTTGTGGACTTCTAGGGCTTTTTCTGAGAGTTTTTGTTTCTTAACTATAACAACTGGTTTGGCTTATGTTGTTGGGTGCTAATCTGAGAACCACTTATTCCTGGGCTTAATTTGTAAATCTTTTCATAACAATGTTTTTATCTAATTATATCAGGCAATTGATGCTATAGACAATGGAATAAATCAATATGATACTGACCAGCCCCCAAAATATGTGAATAATACACATCTGTCCTCAAGAGTGGGAAGGTTAAATTTAGATTGGACAGATCCTGATCAGTCATCTGAAAAAGAAAATGAAGCCTTTCAACGTGCCATGGTTCTTACTGGTAGCGAATTTATGGATGTAAGTCTTCACTCCTCATTCCCTTCCTTTGTGATCACCAAAATGAATAAAAGTTTTTTTTTTTTAATTTTGTTCTTTCCTGCTCATGGTCTGTATAATGATGTTTTTTTATCAAGCACAAAAGATATTGACATATGTATGTTCAATGACTCATCCACTTAGGATAATTTTATTTATTTTTAATTTTTGATAAAAAAGAAGAATATTTCTAATATGAAGAGAAGAATGATAGAGAGAACGTTGGAGGGCAAGAAATCCTCTTTGCAAGAGCATGAATGAACAAAAGGGAAAAAAGCATCAATGAGACATAGCTTCCTAATCTCTCAACTTGTTAGACAGAAATTTCTCCTAAAAGATCATTAGTTTTACACCAAACAGAGTGCCGAATACTCTCATCGTACAAAACTTGCTTGTTTGAAAATATGTCATTAAAGGTATGAGAATTCCGCTCCAACCGGATACACCAAATAGTGGTACATATGGCGTAATGTCACAGCTTTGGCTTCCTACCTTCTCCCAAAACAAGTTAAAAATAGTCAACAACAACTGATCTAAGCTTTAATGGCACACCTAAACGCATTGAAGATGCTAAACAAAAATTATTACATTAAATGTAATCCATGGAACAAGGCAACAACAATTTTAATATATTTATCTACTTCATGTTCGTGTGAAAATTTGTATTATGAGGTGTCATATATATTTTTCATACTTATTTCTTATTTTCAGGTCAAGTCTGTCTGTCTCTCTCTCTCTCTCTCTCTCTCTCTCTCTCTCTCTCTCTCTCTCTCTCTCTCTCTCTCTCTCTCTCTCAAATTAAGAAAAAAGCTTTGATGTTTTAACAAGTTCTTGTCACCCCTCTTTATTTTGCAGAGTGTTCAATTTCATATTAATTCATGGTTACCAGCAAGGTCAATTGTAAATGAGACGCTTGAAGCTAGATATAGTGTCGATCCTAGTGGAGAAATTTTGGTTTTGGAGAAATTCTGTCCGGTGAGTTGGAAATTATGTCTCCTTCTGATCATTTGTAGAATATTCAAATATGATTGATTCTAATTATATTATTCTCTCTTTTCTGGATAAATCATGTTTTGTATGTTGAACATTTATGTTGATGATGATAATTCTATATTTGTCATACAAAGTTTTTTGCTAACATAGTAACATTAAGTAAATTCAATAGGTCAAAAGGAGGTTTCTTATCCATTTAATGAATAAGTTAATTGTGAAAATTATAAGTTGAAGCTTAAATTTGCACGAGTGTCAATCTTGGAAATTTCTTTTGATACAATATGTCAAACATTGCTTATATCAGGCAAATATTCTCTCAAACATACAAAATAGATTCAATTGGTGGATACTGGATTTCATAATCTGTTTATCAAATAAGTTCAGCAATCTGTGATTAGTTTTTGTGACTGGTACTGGTTGTTTTGTTCTGAGTAATGATGCAATAGACCAGGGTTCATAATGAATTGTACACATGGCATGTGATCATCTATTGCTTTTTATAGCATTTACATATTTATAATTATAAGAGTTTCCAGTTGATAATAGCATGCTGTGTGTAGGGTTTATCGTGAACATAGGTCTATAGTGTCATTATTCATTTGATTTTAACTTCCTAGAGGAATTTTATAAGTTTAGTGAAACACACTGTGACTTGTTCCCCCGGCAATAGTCCTGGCAAAACAAGTTACTGGATGAAAGTGCAGTCTTAGCTGTTGTATAAAAGCTGCATCAGTCTCATTCTATTCTCACTCGGCTATTAATTAATATTATGTGAGCTTCTTTATAGCCTAAAATGGTCATCTCTGGCCTGCCCACAAAACATAGGAGGCATTTGAAAAATTTTTTTCCCTACACTAAATTTCTGACTCTATCATTCTTGGGTGCTAGGTTGCTAGCCACAACATATATATGCCTTTGTTGTTGGTAGATGTTTAACTTCAATTGTTTTCTGCAGTGGAAGCTTCACTTATTTGAGCTTGAGGGGGAGATGAAAATTGACCCTCCCATTAAATATGTTCTATATCAGGTACATACTTGAATTTTCATTTTCTTTTTACCAGTTTCATTTTAGGCCTCTAGTCTTCAAGAAGCCTCCTAAAAACGATAGACTGATGAGAAAAATTAAAAATGACTAATGTGGGCTTTACATTGGTCCAAGTAGCTCAAAATCACTTCCGTGTCATAAATATTTTGTTTTAGGAGCAGAATTTCTGCAATTGAGAAGTTCAAAATCATTCAAAAATTAGCTGTTCAGTATATCTATAAGTCCAATCTCTGACCTTGATATTACGGTCTGTCTGAAAGTGTCTATGTATGCTGGAAGTATAATCTAATTCTACATTCCATGTTAAGGAGGAAACTTGAAGAATGAAAACATAGTTGGTTCGAAAAGAACACTAAGACTTGCAGCTTATAAAAGGAGGCAGTCATGAATTTAAAATGACTAATGTGCAATAATGTTAAATGGCCACAAGGGCTTGGTTTTGAACTGGTTAGGTTCAAAGTATTTCAGTTGGAGGGCTTAGGTTTTAAACTTCGTCACTATGACTAAGGTTATTAGGTTACCATAATTCTGATTTTTCATTTAACAGGATGAAAGAAGCCAACAGTGGCGAGTGCAGGCTGTTGCAGTATCTCCGGATAGGTTTGAGAGCCGTAAGCCTCTACCATCGCAATGGCGGGGTCTTAGGGATGATGAACTGTCCAAGGAATGTGGCCTTCCTGGCTGTGTATTTGTCCACATGAGTGGATTTATCGGTGGAAACCGAAGTTTTGATGGTGCCTTGGCCATGGCAAGAGCTGCATTGAAGATGTAAGCAAAGAAACTATCACAATATTTTGCAGTAGCTTTAACAATACAGTTTACTGATTGCATTGAAGACTCAGAAGAGGACTGGGAACAGTGGCTTATAGATAGTTCTGTATTGATTGGTCAACTTGTTTAATATAATCATGTATTATTCAAACATTATTATGATTGATTATACTATTAGCTTATCTGAATTTTGCTCAATTGAGAGAGATTTATAACAACTTACAGAATGTGATATTGTGATAATCCTTCCTATAGTGTTGTATGATGCAAGTATTTTTGTGCTGCAATTTTGTTATATTAAACAATTTCAATTTTAATCACATGCAATTTCCTTCTAATTGAATGGTTTAGTGATTGGAACATACATATAACAATTGCTTATAAATAATCATGTTTCTTGACAACTGAATCTGAATTAAGTATATTTATTTATTTATTTATTTCATGGTCATGTTTTAAGCTCTACTTGTCAGTTGCCATGATTGTCCTCAAAAGATTGATTCATTTAAAACTGAATTTGGGTCAAGCTGAAATGTTGAATTTTCAACCCTAATATCTCACCTAACATCACTGAATCTCCCTATTAATTATTTTTCCAAGGAAGTCATCAACCATGTTGTTTTTAAAGTAAAGGTTCAAAGGCTATCACTATCTTATACACAATAATGGTTCCTGTTTTATTTTGAGGTTGATAAGTGATTTATTCTCTTCAGATGGGAGTGGGACAGTTGATCATGTTTGAAAGATCATTATCTAAGTTGACTTTGATTCTACTTTGTTATAGCTGCCGGTTTGCGTTTTTATTTTCTATTTTGATTTTAATATTTTTTATTTTTAAGATTGCAAAAAAAAAAATGAACACATAATAAAAATAATAAATTCTATTTTTTGTTTTCATAATTTTTTTCATAAAATTCTGAAAAAAAAATTAAAATAGAAAATAAAAGTGCAATTAAATACGCTCTAGTTTTTAGTTTATAGGTTTTGGTGAGAGGGAGAGTTTAGAAATTTTGTAACATCATGGATAGATTTTCAGTCATAGAGAAGATTTAGATGTTAGACACAATAATATATATCGACACAACCCAAACATAATGTAGGTAGGTTTTATATTCTAGAAGTAAGATGAGAATTGATACAATATCTGATAAAAGATAATAAAATATGTTCAACCAAGAAAATAAAGAGAGAAAGATAAGAACATATAACCAACCAAAAAAAAAAAAAGAGAGAAAAAGAAAATATACAAACAACATTTCTCTTCATTATACAATTCAAACAATGGTCTAACTAACCAAAAAAGAAAAGCAAAATGAAAATTTTGTTGAAAAATAAGTTTTTTTATTTTTAAAATTTTGTGATTCAAATAGTGAACAATGGATAATTCAATTCTATTTGTTGTTTTCCCGAACTTATTCACAAAATTCTAAAACAAAAAATATTTTTACAAATAAAACACACCCTAAATTCTTTAGATTTTTTATTTCTTGCTTTCTTAATCATTGTCTTAAAAAATCATATTAAATGTGTACAAAAAAAAATTCATTAATTAATTACTATATAAAAATAAAAATTTAGTATTTATAAAAGAGTTTCATTGTTTTGTCATAATAAATTTGATTATTTTATTAAAAAATAAGTAAAGTAATATATATAAATACAAACAAATACGTGATAATTAATTTTTAGTATTTACAAAAGAATTCCTTTTCATAAAAAAAAAATCTTTATAGAAGTTCTTACTAATAATAGAAGCATGCAATGACCAATTTTGAACCAATCAAATTAATGGGGGGTGGGCTATAGATATCCCTTTTCTCACGGCTTACCATTTGAAATGATTAATAAAAAAAAAAAAAAAAAAAGAATGATTAATAAAATCCAAATATGGTGGTCTCCAATCTCCATGAATGGCGCCATCAAGAAATAGTAAGTGTGGCAAATTCTAATATTCTATTGGTCAAGCCGAAAACTCTATCATTCTCTTTTTTATTTATTTTACTTAGTCTTCTTTGCTAGAAAAGTGGAAGAATAACTTAAATATTACATGCTTTATGCATATTATAATTCACATTTTCCTTTAAAAAAAAAAAAAACTGAATTAAGTCTTCGAAGTATGACTTAAAGATAGATGAGTCTACACTCTATATTCTATAATCATATTGACGACAAGAGAGTTAATTGACCAAAGAAATTCATAGTTTGATGAGTTTATAATCTACAATACTAATGATATACATATTAAAGAGATGGCCACACCAAAATTTAAATGGTTCAAATACATGATATACCATATACAATACACGTAAATATATTTTAAAGATTTATACATATTTAAATATTTAGAAATTTCTTGAATTTGCTTTGTCAATATTGCACTCTCATGTACTTGATATTATGGGGTGGCTAAAGTTTTATATTGAATAATATGATATACTTGATATTGTATTTAAAACGAGTGATTTTTCTATATTTGAAATTATATTTTAGAGTAAAGTCGAGGATTTTGATCTAAGATTAATTAGTCTTTATATCAATTAGGTTCTCTACAATAGTAAACAGTAGATATGTCCTTTCGTCAATAAATAGTGCGAAATGAAACAGAATTATTTATGTATTTTGTTATTTACAGTAGTGCGTATCTTATTACTGTCACATGAACATGAAAACGATATAATATTTTGATAATGAAGTATTTATTGTTTTTTTAGTTTACATATAATCTTTATTAACTGTTCTCTATTTATCACAAATTCTACTAAAACAGGTGAAGTTTCACTCTAAAAATTGTTATCTACATAACAATCTTTTATAAATAGACACGTTACCATAGTTAATAGTACATATAAGCATCACATGATAAATTGATAGAAGAACATAACGTGCTACTATTTGTGAAACACCAAATTAATATATTTTTTTTCAAAAACTAACTAATTAGTCCTAAGTCAAAATCTTCACCCACCTAATTATCACTTTATTCTATATTTTAAGGTTTTTATTTTCCAAATTTTTTTAAATACTTAACATATCAAAATATGATTGTCGACCACACAAAAAAGACCATCTATAAATAGGATTAAGATATCTATCGAATACTGATGATGATGATGATGATGATAAAGGAAATATCAAGAATTTTATCCCTATCTGTGTATAACTGTACAATCCACTAAGTAACGTCCTAAAAAAGAAAAGAAAAATATGAAATATTGCTATAGTTTTGATATTGTAAGACATTTAAGTTTCACTATAGAAAGTCAACAAAATTTTGATTTGAATGCGATCCTTAATCGTACATCGTCAACAAAAATAAATCCGTCTAATTAAAAATTTCGGTGACTATATTAAATATAAATTCTTACCATCAATTGTAAGATGATCATAATAAGAGTCTTACAAAAATATAAAAAATTGTTCATCTAATAACAAGCAACAAATTAGGCTATGGGCCGTCTCGATAGGTTCATAAATAACTTTTTTTAATTTTTAACTTATGAAAAGGTGTAGTATTAATATCTGGTATAATTTTCAAAACAAAATTGCAACTTTCTAAAAAGCTATTTTGATGCTTAAGGAGAAGTTAAAAAAAAATGACTTCTCTTATAATAAAAAATTTTTTATTACTTTTTTCTTAAAATAAGTACTTTTAGAACTAAAAAACCAAACACAAAATAACTTATTTATAAGCTATTTTAAATATAAGCATTTATTGTTTAAACTATTTCTTCAAAAATAATTTAATTAAGTTGTTTAATCAAACTGGGCCTATGTCATGAACGGAAGAAAAATTCATGAAAGGCATAAACAATTGGGTGCCAATGTTGAGGAACAGAACCAAAATAGAAACTTTCATGTTTTGGGATTTAACTCCCTCATCATCATGATTCATGATCATAACTTTCTCTCTACAATTATAAGACAATATCTATTACTACAAAATACAATGGAGAAAGAAACTCAGCTTGTTTCTCTCCTACCAATAGGAGTAAAAACAGGGGAATTAGTGAATGAAGGAAAACTAGCATACATGCCAATATTATCTGAACTACTAAAAGAAGACCCAAATGGATTCAAGAACTCATCAAAACCCTCTTGGTTATTATGATGAGGCTTCATCAATGAATCAGGCAACAAATTTTCACCATCCAAATACCTAGTCACTTGCCTCATGCTAGGCCTAGAAGTTGGTGCACCATTTGAACACATTAGGCCTAATTTGAGAACCATAACAACCTCCCTCTCATCAAAATCACCATTCAAATTTGGGTCCACAACATCAATTAACTTCCCTTCTTTGTACATCTTCCAAACCCAATCCACCAAAACCAGATCCTCATGTTGTGCCTTTCTTGGATCAACAGGCCTAACCCCACATGCCACTTCAAGCATTAATGCACCAAATGCATAAACATCAGTGCTAGGAGTGGCTTTTCCTGTTCTTGGCAACTCAGGTGCCAAATAACCTAATGTTCCAACCACCCTTGTTGTGCTAGGATGACCACCATGTTCATACAATCTTGCTAAACCAAAATCTCCAAGCCTTCCATTCATTTCACTATCTAAAAGAACATTACTAGCTTTAACATCTCTATGAATCACCACTTGTTCATATCCTTCATGGAGATATAAAAGTGCTGAAGCAACATCCTTTATGATCTTGAACCTTTGTTGCCATCTTAGGATCGTTTTCGGCTCGTCGAATAAGTACTTGTCTAGGCTACCATTTTCCATGAAATCATACACAAGTAGGAGGTCGCCACGGCGGCGGCACCAGCCAAGCAATTGGACCAAGTTCCGGTGGCGAAGCCGGCCGATGCTGGCGATTTCTGACACAAATTCTCTAAGACCTTGTTTTGAGCTCTTTATATGAGTATCTATAATGTTGCACAAATACATACATAAATATTGAATACAACAATTTTTCCAAGAATTAGTCATAGTTTTAAGAAATTTAGAGTCTGTTTGGTTGTTAAAACATTTTTTGTTTTCTATTTTCAGGATTTTGTGAAGGAAAACAAACAAAAACCATGAAAAACTTCTTTTTTTTTTTTTTCTCTTTTTTCTTTTGTAGTTTTATATCCTTTTTAACAAAATTCTGAAAACAGAAAATACCAAAAACACAAACAGACAGAAAACAAACAATCCTTAGCAGACTTTATGAATCATAGAGTACCTGTGAGGCCCAATCTCATGCTCCCATGGCTCTATAACATCAGCATTCTTGATTTTCCAGAACAAGTAAAATCCAAGAAACAGAGAAAACAGAGCAATGAATGAAGTAGCAACTGAAACCCCAACAACCATGGGAGTTTGCTTCTTCTTGGGACCCGGAAGCTTTGGAAGCGAATCGAGATCAAGTGTTGGAGCAGTTCCATTGATCTTGAAGCTCCAACCCAAGACATAATGGGAGCTTGCAAGCAAACCGGTTGAAGCAGAGAATCCAACATACATTCTCTCATGAAAGATTGGTGAGAGATCCAATGAATATGACAAAGTTGGTTTCTTTGGTTTTGTAGAAGAAGGAGAGAGTGTAACACTTATCACACTCTTAACAGAATCATAATCAACCCAAACCATGATTGGTTTACCACCCTTAAGGTTTAGATTTTCAAGTCTTCCTTCGCCTTCGCCTTCGGCATAGTAACTTGCATTACAAGAAACATTGGAAACCAAGTTGTTGATGTTTATACCAACATGGTTATCATTTATGTCGCCGAATTCGAAGTCCTGGACAGTGTCGAATTCGACGGCGAAAAGGTGGTTGGAGAAGTTTCCAATGTTGGTTGAGTTGAGTAGGCCAAGATACTGGCTTGGAAGTGCATGCTTGAGAGTATCCATGGAAGCTGAAATGGTGAAAGCCAAGCCATGGCCACCAAGCTTTGGATACTCAGGAACAATGGCAATTGCAAATGATGAAGAGAATGAGAAGGTTCTGCTGCCATTGTTATTCTTGAACTGAAATGGGATTGGGTAAAAGGCATGCCCAATTAATCTACTTGTTTCGTTTGTGAGCTTCAAGATTCCATTTTTGTCATCAATTTTCGCTATTCCAGTCAGGGATAAGTTGGTTCCAGGAATATGATTGAATCCAGAATAAAAGAGTTGTTGGGGTTGTGATAAAACTGTGTTTAGGATTGGAAGGAATAGGAATAGGAAGAGAAAAGGGTAGAGTTGGAGCAAGGTGCCCATCATGGAAATATGCTTAGAAAACAAAGATCACAAGGATTTTGAAGAATGAAGAATAAACAGAGCTTTCTTTGTAGTTGGAAATAAAATATTGGTGTGTATAGAAGAAGAAGAATAAGAAGAAGAGTATAATTGTTTGTTAGAATAGAGTAAGGATAAGATGTCTATATTATTATTATTATTATTATTATTATTATTATTATTATTATTATTATTATTATTATTATTATTATTATTATTATTATTATTATTATTATTATTATTCTAAAATTAGGAGTGAGACTCGAATCCAAAACCTCTAGGTTCTAGTTGAAGACTGAGGACATCGGAAGATTATGCCAAAGTTAGATTATTATTATTATTATTATTATTATTTAAAGCAATATTCTAAAAAATTGAAGGAAAATAAATTTAAATTATTATTATTATTATTATTATTATTATTATTATTATTATTATTATTATTATTATTATTTTAAAATTAGGAGTGAGATTCGAATCCAAAACCTTTAGGTTCTAGGTGAAGACTGAGGACAACGGAAGATTATGCCAAAGTTAGATTATTATTATTATTATTATTATTATTATTATTATTATTATTTAAAGCAATATTCTAAAAAATTGAAGGAAAATAAATTTAAATTTTAATTATTAAATTACTTTTTAACTTTTCTTTATTTTGTTAAAAAAATTAGATTAATCAATTCTCATTGTTATTTAATAAAAATATAACCGTTTCAAAATATTTTTAAGTTTTCAGTTTAATGTCTTTGTATAAATGAATAATTTGATATCAGAAGTGATTTGTCTAACTAAAATAAAAGTTCAAAAATTAATTTAATAATTAAAATTTGTTAAGAACGGAAAATTTCGGCTAATAGTAAGTTAGTTGGGAATTTGGAAGCTTAATAGTTAATAGTTAATATAGGCCATTAAAATATACTATTTTATTTATTATTTGGAGTACAATGAATTGAATGATGTTGGTTTGACTCAAGAATGTGTTGGACACGTAAGGGAATGGAACAAAGACAGCAATTGGTTGTCCACATGGGACAGCAGTTGGAGTTGTAATAAACAAATAATATACTAATACTAATATTTCTACACACAACTTTTAAGTGTTTATCAATATTAAAAATAATTTATGAATGAAAATTAAGAGTTAAGGTGTTAACATGAGAATCAAGATAAAATCTTAAAACCAAAATAGTGTTTTGTTTTAGAGATAAAAGATAAAATATAAAGATAAAAACAAAATTTGTTTAAATTTGAAAATATGTATAAATCATTGGAACACAAGTTTTGTATCATATTTTTGGAAAACTTTCAAGTGTACCGGGAACTTCGATGTTCCAATTGCTTTAACCGTTGATTTCAATTAATATATATTATATGTATTTTTTATAATTCAGATCAACGGTTAAAAGTAAAACAACTGGAACACCGATATTTCCGGTACACTTGAAACTCTTCCCATATTTTTTGTACTTCTCAAAGACTCGGTCTAAGGGGAAAAAGGCACAAATTTTTTATCTCTTTATCTCTTTATTTATATGATTTTTTTTTTAACCAAAAGCAACTCATATATATATATATATAGTCTATAGATAAGTGAAATTGAAATTTGGGTTTTGGTAGTAGTCTAAGTCAATATTGAAAGTGAAAAGGAAAACTATGGGTGTGGGTTTTGCTACTTAGGCACACTGCATAACAAAAGTAGGTATCAAAAGTCTACCAGTTGAATTAAATTATTATGAATGCGTGTGAATTGTGAAACCTACTTGTGAGTTGTGATGTGTGCAATTTTCAATTTTGATCCTTTTTCAGCATGTATTTATTTAGTACCTCCTCATAGGTTGTTTTTACCAATTGAATTTAAAGCAACATTTTATTTATTTATTTATTGTAATCTAGAGGAGTCACATAACTAATTTTGTATATGTATCTTTTTTTCATACAAGATAGAAAGAGACATGGTATGGAATGAAGTAGGCAAATTGGCTAGCTACTCTTTTTCTTGATTTCTACTCTCATTTTCTAGTATCTTCAGAAACAAGGTGCCATAACAATGCCAAAAAAAATAATAATAAAATAAAAAGTTGATGAATGTTGTGGCTTAAACAAACAAAATGTTGAAAAAGACAAAACTTGCTATCTCATTTGGGTTAGCTAGCACTTAAAATGTGCCTTGAAGTTGGTCAAATTATTGAATGAGTTGGTCAACTCAAGTGTACTATTTTTCATCCAAAATTTTATCTTAGATTTAGAATTTCAGACATATTTTTTTAAAAAGAACTTTAGCATGTTTCAATAGTTTGAAAATAAAGTGGTAAATACTTTTTTCTCTTAACTAAGAATCTCGGATTCAAATCTTTAAATATGTAAAAAATGATTTCTATAGAATCTCAAATTCTTTAAGGGTTAAGTTTACATTGTCTTAATATAATATTAAATTTAATGAATAATAAGGGCAAACTATAAATATATAAATATAGTAATATACTAATTACAACATTTTTCTAGGTGAAATTGATTTAAGTGTTTTCAATAGGAGTAGCAAAGAATGGGTAGCTAGATGAGTTATGTTTCAATAATACCAATGTAAATATAAGCAAATTGTTACATCTTTAAATAAATTACGTTTCATTCATGTAATTTTTCACAAAAATCACTGAGAGAACAAAGAATAGAAGCTTACCTCTTCAGACAATGAAATGACTTTCAAGTAATACCTGCATATAAAACAAGCTAAAGGAGTATCCAAAATGACCTCAAAATTATCATGAACAAAGCCCCATAAAGGTCATGTGGTTCCCAAAATCTTTTCACTAACCAAAGAGCACAGATATCTTCTACCTCTATCGGTCAAAGTCAAACAAAATCTGGGAATGGTGTATTTGCATGTATACCAACTATACAGCTTTCATATTTACGGTTTCAATGGTCACTCAAAATGTGTTCTAACTTCTAATTTAAGAGCTCTCAACAGAAGAACATGGTACTCTTGACATTCCTATGCAACCTTGGAAGCTCTGGAATGGGAATGTTTCCCTCTGAAGTAACATCTGAAGATTTTTCTGACAAATCATCAAAATTTAACATTTGCCCCATCTGAGCTGCAGCATGGTGTGCATAGCATATAGGTGCCACTGGAGAAAAGCAATGAAACAAAGTTTAAACATGTTTTTTTTTTCAAGTTGATATTTTTTTCTTTAGAGGTGTACAGAAAATAAACTCAACGGTGAATTACCAATTGAGGTTGCAATTGTACTCCTTTGGTTCCTGAAACAAATTACAAAATAGTAAGTGCACGAGTCCCGGGGTAGGTCAAAATATCAAGCAATAGGTAGGAAGAATGCATACACATAAGACAGCGAATGGATCAAATTTTGTAAGCCATCTACCGAGAAACCGATCTCGTCGAGCAGCACATGATAATGCACAGGCTTGGAAGTTCCCTATTATTGTTTGAGAGGAAAACAAGAAGGCAAACCAAATTGGATGAAATATCATAAATTTAAGTCAAGGTAAGATATTACACTGAATGCAAGGTAAACTTACATGGATCCCTTGATGAGCACACATGTAGAAATCATAATTCCTTGGATGTGTGATTTTTGTGTCAACAACAGTCCCTGAAAAGAACAATTAATGGGATGATGATACTGAATGTACCAGTAAAATACCTGGCACACGAGAGCTAGCATACCAGGAGGAACATTTTCTGGACCATTAGCTAGAAACAACTTTGTATGATGATTCTTCTGCGCCACAATTACTGTGAACTTGGGAATAATGACGGCCTCAAGAAGTTCATACGCCTATAATTAGAAAAGATCATTATTGTCGTCATCCTAGGATTAGGAACCATAAAAAAAGGGATACCGTTAAATATCTTGCATGTTTGGATTAACTTATTTGCTTTGAAAATTGTTTTCCAGAAAAAAGCTTCAGAGAGCCTTTAGAATTATTTAGCAAGAACAAAATAAGTGAACCCAAAGATGCACTATGAACAGTGTGCAAGTGTAACTAGCTACGAAGATATGAGCAACAAATCAGATAATCAAACAGAACAATGAATGGCTTGCAGAGTAACCTTCTTTATCTGGTTAAGCTCAACATTCAAAACCTGATTAAATTGTGATTCACTAACTCCATCCCTGAACATATAACCATAGGTTAGAATTAAATGAACCAAAAAGCATGCACTTATGGAAATTAAGGCATCTAAGTGAGTCCAGACACCAGACTCCTCATCCATATAATTTAAACTTTATAAACCACTCATCCAATACCAGAACAAGAATACTAATATTTAGATATCATATTGTAATAAGCACTACTAGTACCGTCCAGCTTATTACTATAGGCCTACAAACAGCTTAGTTGACCTGAAGACCATATATTACTGGATGTAAATTGAATGTAAAAGTGATCGAATGGAACCTGAAGACAATAATTTGAGATGGTTTACATTTATCACTTGATTCGTAGAAATCTAGAAGCAATTCTCTGCAAGGAAAAATCATAATGTAATCTTATTATCTTGTATATGATATCATGGAGTATAAACAGAATAAACAATTGCAATGAATGACAAAAATCTTCACATGCGGATTTCGGGATTCAATTAACAGTTGAGAATACACATTGTTAGATACAGAAAGAGGCATATTGGATATAACTCTTAGAGATGATATGATACATTAATCCTAAACAACTACCATAATTATATTCAATCTGCAAAATGATGTGACATTTTCCCAATTGAATAGAACATTATTAGTTCTATCTTAAATTATGCTAAATTTACGCAGCAAGTACTCTGTTTATGGTCATATCGGATTAGTAATTCACTGCTATTGGGTACACCCAACAAAAAACTTCACTGTTGGAAAAGGGCAGTGAAGGAGGCCATTTCACAGTTGATATCTTGGAACCGAAGATAAGAATTGAGAAATGATCATTACAATATATGAAACTATGAAAATGTGGAAATGCAATATAAGAATAAATAAGGAACATGCACAAACTCTCCTTGAACTTTATCTCATTCCAAAGTAACTTGTGAACTTCAAATCAGGAGACAAATTAACTTCCCAAAACTCAGTATCAGAAATACATCTCATTTTCAATAAAACTAGTTTATCATACATCTCATTTCAAAATTAATATTCTGGCTGTTTCATGTGTTCATGTTATTTTTTACACTAACTTTTATCTCCTTTTTCTTTAATTTATTTATAATTTTAAAAAAATCAAATACTTTGATAAGATATTAAATTTAAAGTGAGGAAGCATGCATATCATTGAACAAGGACAAATCAGTGAAACAAGTATTGTCATCTAATTATATATGTGGTCTGTTTGCCAGTTTGATTTAGATTTAATAGTTTGACCACAAACATATGAACTGTAATGTCATTTGAACTAACTGGTCAAGCCAACCTAGTAGCATAAGACTTGGTTGTTGTAATTGTTAACCTGTTTGCAAGTTTCAAATATTATATAGGCACTGCACTTTCATCTAAACTATAAGGGCTATAAAATGGGATGAAACTCAGCAGAGTACATGTGAGTATTTTTCCTATTAACCACAAAATATCATGGTAGCCCGTTAACATATTTAGTCGAACCTGATAATACCATTATCATTCTCTTCATCCACAGGCTTGCACAAGGCATCAATCATCTCCTCCTTAGATGACTGTGTTCTTGCAGATGCTCTATACCTTGAAATCAGTGGCCAACATCGTGATCCTGCAACCTACAATCCAACAGCATACAGAAACATATATCCTTAGAAAAAACGACAGAAAACACATATAAATTGCATTACGAGACAAATATAGCTCGACATTCTTATTACGAAAATTAAAAGAAGAACGAAAAGATAGCCTTACTGCTGCTATCGATGGAAGATTTGACTGACCAGGAGGACCATGAGAGACATCCATTCCCAAAATCATTGTTGGGGTATCTTTAATCAGGGGTAGATGCCCAGAGTGCTCTATTGCCAGCAAAGAATTTACTCCTCCAAGCTGTATAAATGACATGTATACAAATTATGAAAGTGAAACAAAATGTTATTAATACACATAATGTTCAATTTGTTGCAAGGATTGAAATGAATGTGTTTTATCATTTTTCAAATCTTGGCTGCATTGTAAACAATCTGTTTTAGTAGGTAGCATAGATATCCCAGTAATTTCCTAAAACAGTGTAATCAAGTTGATGGCTTCCTGGATTTTTTTTCACTCCCCAATTTTAGTATGCCTCCCCTATAAGAAAAGGTTGTTGTACCTTCATAGACCAAAAATCTCTTCTTTATTTCAAATATATTGCAGTAATAAATTACTTTAGAATATCACATCATGTCCCAACAGCTCAATTTTCTGCAAGGAGATGGCTCATAACAACTTGCTTACCTTAGAGTTGATTTTAAGAAGTACATTTGTAAGGTATTGATCAGTGATCTTGAGAGGACAAATGCACTGTGTGACAACACCAAAATCACTGAGACACTTCTTCTTCCAAGGCCCTAAGATTTGACAAAAGAAAATTGAGCAATTAAACAAACACAAAAATATAAAGGAAACCCTGCAAAATTAGACAGAAGACATACCATAAATTTCACAATGTTTCTTCTCTGGCAAGACACACAGAATTAACTTTGGTTCTCTTGTCAGCTTTGACGTAAGCCGCTCAAACATCTTTTCAACCCTTGCAACAGCACTAGATTTTTTCATCAGTGGTTCTTCTTCTATTAAAGTATATGGGCGTTCAATATTCTGTGTAAACATTCACCTAGAATCATATTGTGGTCATCAAATGCAGAGTAAGGATTGTCTGTAAGTTGGGATTTTGGAGGCAAGGGGAGGGAAGGATTTGTAGTGCAAAAATTCAATGTGTAAAACCACAGGCCTTTCCTTTCCTTTCATTTTCCTCCAAAATCCCAACTCACAAACAACCCATAAAGGGATGATCAATATTTTAAATTTTAAAACAAAATAATCAAATAGATGCACGGTAGCATACAATGCCCTTGCTCATTCCACATTTGATCAGCTCCCTCGATAAGTAACTGGTATCACAACGTGCAGAAAAGTTGACAACAGCCCAGTAATCAATGTGTGATGGTTGTAGCAGTGTCTGACAAGAGGAAAGGGAGCAATATCAATTATGAAAATATCTACTCAAATATTAAATAAAATTTGAAAAACAGGGAACAATTTATTTTTGAGTTGAAAGGATAATGAAACACCTTTTTACTGAAACTCCACCTTCCATTATTGGGGAAGCAATCATCATTCTTTCCAACCTTCAACTGTCAAAGAAAATTTTATTAGGACATAGGAGAATTAGTTTTCGGAATTAAACTAATCTGTTGAAACCAGCTTAGTTAAACCACTTTCTCTTTTATCTGTTACTTGCTAACTCCACAGTGCACATAAAAATATGAAATATGCCAGAAACCAATGTTTACCTTTGGTGGCTCAAGAACACGGCCTTCAACCTCAGTCAATTTCTTGTCAACATAAATTCCACATGCAGCAAGTACAGGGTCATGATCATAGGAATTATTTCCTACAGCCTACAAGAAATTGTAATGACCATACATATGTTATCAATAAGAATAAAACAACTCTTCTATTAAAAAATATATATATAAAAACAGAAAAGGAACAGCATATCATGATAGCACTAGAAATAAAGCTTACATTTGTCAGAGTCTTAATCTTGTCTTGAGGTTTTTGGCGTGATTTTTCAATTAAAGATGCTTTCTGAATTGGAGATAATGCCTTCGTGTACCGCTGGAGTGAAACAAGAGAACATAGCTACTCCAGCCGAAGTAAAGCATAGAGAAACAAGATAATCAGGTACAATTAGATCAATAGTTAATATCTAAGACAAAATAACATAATTGAACCAAACACAAGGTCCAGGCAAGAATTAAAATTTGCAAACCTCCAAAGGCAGATAAATAGGCCGGTTTGGCTTCCCAACATCAAGGCATGGAAGATACGCAGAAGAGGTCAGCTTCAAGCCGTGGTGTTTAGCAAAATACTCATATACAGTAATATTGACTGTCTCCCCTTGATTTTTGTCATCATCATTCCTCAACTTCATGCTAAAACTGAGGAAGAAATCAGACAAATAATTCTCCCCTTTCTTTTAGATTCCAATAACAAGGTATAAATACTTGACTTTAAAAAAAAAAGCACTTACAGTTGTTGAATGCAAGGTTTCTCACTCAAGCTGGAAACTTTAAATTCCTGGTTACGATGTTTTGCATGCACTCTTAAATTTTTAAGCACCTTTTTTGCCTGTAGATTACCAATAAAGAAAAAAATTATGGGGAATTTACTAATGTTGCATGATGAACCTTATGTAAATAGATTAGAAGTTTATCACCTTTGCCCAGTCAATGTAACGGGTTTCCTTCACATTCTGGTTATAAAGAAGAAATTCAATTACAGGTCCAGCTTTTAAGACCACTGTTGTGGACACATCTGGAAGTAAATAAATGAAGAATGTAAACAGGAAGAACACATCTTTATTATGGTAATATTTCAATATATATATTAGAGAAGTCATACCCATATTGAGAGACAATCCACCCAGCGTTGGACGAAAACTAGAATGAAAACCACGAATTCCCATCAAATTGCCTCCGATCTCACTGAAGTTCCTTGCATCATCTTGAAAAAAAGATTGTCTTACCAAGAGACACCCTCTTCACATTCTCACAAGAAGCAGTTTAACTAAGTTAGACAAAACAGATTATGATTAAATTCCATTCAAGAAAATCACAGAAAGTTTCTGCTATGTTTATCATTAGGCAAAACCTGTTAGCTGCTTGCTGCCTCAGTGCAATATCAAGCACTCTCAAAGCATCCTGATAGTTAGTATCTGACTCAACCTCTTCTAGGGGAAGAGCAATGGACCGCAGGGGTATTTTGACAGCGAAACTTATCTCCACTATGAATGCCTTGGACTGAAAAGAATGCTTTGACCTTTTGGTTTCTTCATGAGGGCTTCCATTGGCACCAGGATTATCAGCACCAGGGCTACGATTGGAAGACATTAAAAGCTTTATAGGGTAAAAAATGACACAATCAACCAAGTCCTATGAAAAACTTACTGCTTCGCAAATGATTCCTCAAGCAATACTTTGAACTCAAACTTATCAAATGGCAAAGGACCGACTGTATACAAAGTTCTCTCTCCATCATAGGCAAACCTTTTATCACCAAGTTCAGACGAGTAAGTTTGGCAAAGCCTATCAATCAATTTTCTCCCAATGCCCTTGCCTTCGACAGTTCTTTTATCTTCTGTAGTAATAGCAACCTGGAAAATGTTCGTTCAGCCAAAGCCTGAGATATAAGGGAAATTTCCGACAGAAAGATTTGACATACACTATATTGGAAAAATATTGCATCTGGATCAGTAACATCAACTTTGAAGTGATTGGCAAGCAATTGTATCCTCTTTCCCGTGGTCCCAAACCCCTTCTTACTGATAATAGAAAGCTCTGTAGGAGGCACTTGTGTCGTTTCCATATCAGACACTGCATTGAGTTCTGAAGGTGAAGCCGGTGGCCAAGGTGAATCTGGTAGTGAAGGCGAAGTCGGTGGCCAAGGTGAATCTGGTAGGGAAGGAGAAGTTGGTGGCTCATCAGCTTCTGCAATCCCTGGCATTTTCTCCATCTGAATCCCTGTTTTGCAAGGAAAGAACTCTATTTACTGGTAAAACTAAAAGGGAAGATAAGGCTTTACTTCTCTGTGTGAATAATGATAGTATAAAATAAATGGATTTTAACTAAAGAGATTTGTGATCATAAATGATGTACTCTAGTGTGACAATTTACCAAAAGGATTAGTGCTTCCGAATACAATTTGTATCAAAACACTTAATGATAAGTAGCATTCCCAATATGAAAGTTAGTTAAGGCAAATAGTTGAAACAGTTTCATTTGTTCATAAAACAAATGGATTGTCTTTATAACAGAACTCTGAAGTTGAAGTTAACTAACATAAATAGAGTATCCCTAGTTCCAGTACACAATGTATATCAATATGACTGACAAATGACAATAAGCACATTTACTATGAGAATATAAATAACTCTTTTACCTTTTGTCAAAATATGAGAATAGTAAAAGAACAAGATACTAGACTCAGATCCACATTGCATTTATATTTCAAACACATGTCCGGAAAAAAAAAAAGTAACTCACTCCAACATTCTTTGGGGACTATTCAACATTTTGGTTGTTTCTCCAAGGACTTCAACAATATACAAATAGAATGAAAAGGACCACTATGCATTTGCTTGTTTTAGCTATAACCTCCATAGTTGTAAGTTGTAACAGACACATTCTATCAAACAGGTTGTGAGCTATCCTAAAACATTATTCACAACCCCATTTGACACATAATTGCGATCGTAAACTTTATCTTGGCACTAGTTTTCTTCCGAAAACAAAGAAAACGATAATCATACCAGAGCGAAGAATGGGCATGCAACAAAGAATTCATGAATGACATGCTTAAACTCCAAATAACAAGTTAGTATCAAAAGAGAGTAAAGAATGCAGTACTACCAAATCAAAGCTTAACGCTAGTTGGAGGGAGTGGCTGGAAGGAGAAGGAAGCGGGTAAAGTGAGTGGGGAGTCGGAATTTGAAGTGTTTCTTCGTAGCTGAAGTTGAAACGGGAGGTTTTGTTGGGAGGAGAGAAGAGAAGGGTTTCAAACTTCAACGGTATGTTTGGATGATTATTGATTAGTGCATGTTTTGACTTTTGACGTATCACTGTGTTTGGGAGATGAATAAGGAAGGACTAAGGAGGGAGTTAAAAGGAAGACGACTTAAGGAGGGTTACAAACTTAACAATGAGGGGGTGCAAATGGGCCGAGGGGATCCTTAAACTAGGGTTATTATTTTTAGGGCTGCACACGGATCGGATATGGCCTAAAATTCTATCCGATCCGCACTACGTTCATCGGATCGGATCGGATACGATATCCGCATTTTTTCAGGCTGGATCCGATCCGATCTGATCGGATCGAATATCAGGTATATCCGCATAGTTAAAAAAAAAACTATTTTAAGATTCTGTTTGCCTGTTTTTACAAAAAAATATCCAGAAAATTCATTTTTTACCTGTTTAAGTCTATTTACTCCTAAAATATTATCAATAAAAGTTCTCTTGAATAACAAAAATAAAAAAATAACACAAAATTTAAGTTTAATTATTCTAAGTTGAAGTACAAAATAAAAAATCAAAAACAAGATATCATAAAATTCATAAAATAACACACTAAAATTCATATCACATTAGGATTTACTTTCTTAAACTATGCTATTTATATGAGATGTGCGGATATGCGGATTTACGGATCGAATCCGCGGATATCACTGTCAAATCCGCAATCCGATCCTACCATAGTGCGGATCGGATCCGATCCGATCCGATAACTCTGCGGATCAGATAATATCCAAAAAAATCGGATCGGATGCGGATAATTACCGCGGATATGCGGATATTATCCGATCCATGTGCAGCCCTAATTATTTTTTTTAAGCTTTTTTCATGCTTGAGTCCAGTCTGTTTAGAGTTTGATAAGTCTAGAGTTTAAGACACAGGTAAATAACTTAAATAAGTTCTTTTGAAAAAAAAAAAAATTACCAACTCGAATCCGCAACCTCTTAATTGAGTATGAAGATACTATGCGATTTGAGCTATAACTCATTGGCTTTTGGAAAAAGAGTTTAAAGCATAAGGACTTTTATAGTTTTATTAATAGCAACTTATAAATAAGTTATTTTGTATTTGGATTTTTAGTTATAAAAGTACTTATTTTGAAGTTGTAGCGTTTGGATAAATAACTCAAAAGATAAATTTTTTTACAGAAGAGAATGAATATTAAAATAACGATGATAACAAATACTTTCCAATATTAAATGTTGATTTTACATAACTTAATCACTAATATTGTGTATGATATGGTAAGTGAAAATAAAAAATAAATATAAAATGTGTATCAATTTTGCTGTTTTTTATTTTACTCCTATTAGAATTTCCTTCTCCTTTATTGAGGTCAAGAACTTGCTATAATTAACTATGAAAATAATAACAAGCTATAAAATCACATGTAAAAAAAATAAAATCAAAACTGAAATTTCATACACAGTTAAATACAAATTTAATAATAAAAAATAGAGTGATAAAATGATAAAAAAAATAATTAGAAGAAATATATGCAGTAGATTATTTAGATGCAATATTGTCTGAAAATGAAAATGGTGGTGGAGGATCAATACTTCCATCAGATGAATCATTACGTTAAAATTGTGAGGTTTGGAACATTGGGTGAGAATGATAGTGGAATGATGGTGGAAGGCCAGTGCTTCTAGCAGACCTTGCCTGAAAATAGTGGCAAAGGATCAGTACTTTTCACGAAGTCAATAAGGAAAGTAGATTTTTTTTGTTTTGAAATTATTTTTTTTAAGAAAGTAGTAGAATGACTTATCGAAAAGCAGAGAAGTCATATATTTCTACTTCTTCTAAAAACTGTAAATTAACTTTTCGAAAAGTTAAAAACATTTTTTAAAATGGTGCCAAACACGCAGATGGTGACTTTTCATAATTCAAAAATAAAAAAAATAGCTTCTACTATTTTTCAAACAGGCTCTAAATTCTGTTTTATGCATTGATAAACGATATATCTATAAATAAAGTTCAGAACCATAACAAATTAGTTATTGATATGACAAATTAAAAAATACTGTGGATAACAAAACAAATCGACAAATCCGCTAAACTCAACAAACACATGTTGGACAAAGCAAATTAAGCCCAAAAAGTTTGCAGGTCAGCTACAGCTAACACCACGGTTCGCTTAACATCACCTTCAACTTCACACAACTTCCTTTTATTGTACATGGTCAGAGAAAAAAATGAATAGATATTAATACCTCTAACTGCACAACTGGTCTCAGCCTGAAGCCATCATTTTGATGATCACTGAAACACAACCGGTCTCAACATTTTGATCGTTAATATTATATTTCAATAATGGACATGAACGGAACATCATATTCATGTCAAGTGCATCATAGTATGTGAATCGCTTTCTGTATTTATATGTATTATTAGGAGTGGCAAAACGGGTTGAATCTGTTGGGCCAATCCGCTAAATTTGTTAAAAAAGATAGGTCGGGCTAGAATTTGAAACCCGCCAAATTAAAAAAATCCATCAAATTCGCACCGTCAAATTGGCGGGTTTTGGTGGGACGGGCCGGTCCGCCGGGCCGAAGATTTTTTTTTTCTTTTTTTTTTATTAAATAAAAGAGTTATTACTATTATAAAATTAATAATTATAGAATTTTTCAACATTTTTTTTCATTTTTTGTTTTTATTCTTCTTATAGTTATTAACTTTATTTATTTTATTTTACAATTTCGTATATATGCTCAAATTATGTAACTTATTTTTTAAAATAAAGATGATTTTATTGTCAAATATTATTTTGAACAATTTTATTGAAGTTAAAAATTTTAAAAATAAATAGTGAAAAAAATTATATTATAATTTGACTATTTTTTATTGTATTTGATTTTTTAATTATTATTTTTTGGTTCATTTTAATAAATTTTATTTTTCAAAAAAAAAATAGTCAAGCGGGCTAACCCGCCGACCCGCCAATCCACCATAAAAGTGGGGCAGACTAGCATTTTGAACCCATTTTAGTTGGCGGGGCGGGCCGGTCCGCCCCGTTTATAGGACGGGCCTAGGCGGGGTGGGCGGATTGGGACGGGCCGACCCGCTTTGCCACCCTACGTACTACCTAACACATGAAAATCGCACTACTATATATACTATCTAACACCAACTTCGTACTCATTCATCCACTTACCAAAAACCTCAGCAACTGTAAGTAAAATACCCACAACTTAATTGGCCCCAAGATCACTTACTCACATAAATAGTACTGTCATATTTTCAATTTCTCAAACTCACCAACACTCATAATACTCATGGAACAAAAAAATACTTCTCATAATCATATTTTTCATTTCAGGAACACACAATATACAAGGCATATATGCCTTTATATAGGCAATACTTCCTACTAAAATAATAATATATAAATCACAAATCAATTTTGTAATGACCACCATTTCATGAGTTGGCTTCATGAATCATCTTTTAACTTGTATTCATATAGTTTCCATAATCTTCTAATTTCAATTCAATTTGATTTTGAATTTCTTCAATGTTGTAGAATGTTGTAGTTGTACTATTCTCTTGAATGTTCTTCAAAAATCTTCAAGCTTCCAATATGTTAGCTTCTAGCAATATCTAGTCAATTGATGATTATTGTATTCAATTCAAACTTTGCTTCTTCAATTCTTTAACCATGTTTTATGAAAATTCTAATCCATGCAAGTTGATAGATAGCACAAGAAGTTTGTAGAATCTTGGTGATGAACCATGAACTTGTAACCACTTTGAATTCAAATTGAATTTTGCCTTTGACTTTTCTAAACTTTTGTTACTTGCATACCACTTGATTTAATTTTCTAACATTGCCTCTCTTAAATCAAACTTGCAGAATTAATCATTCCAAGCATCTTTTTCAACTTGTAAAATAACTCTATCTTCAACGGTTTTGTAAAGATATCTACAACTTGGTCTTCAGTGAGACAGTATTCAATAAAAATTTCTTTTTCATTCACCAACTCTCTAATTTTGTGTAATCGAATATCAATATGCTTAGATCTTCCATGGAATACTGGATTTTTGCAAAGTGCAATAGCTGACTTGTTATCACAAAATATCATCGTTGGAGTACTTTGTTTCTCATTCAATTCTTCAAGAATTCTTCTTAGCCACACTGTTTGCGTTGCACAACTTGTTGCTGCTATGTATTCTGCTTCTGCTGTAGAGAGAGCAACTACTGGTTATTTCTTCGAAGACCATGAAATTGCACCAGAACCAAGATGAAATACAAACCCTGAAGTACTTTTTCTTGTTTCTATATCTCCAGCCCAATCACTATCAATATAACCGACAAGATTTATTTCATTAGTATTCTCATAATAAATTCCATCATTTAAAGTACCTTTGATATATCGAAGAATTCTTTTTGCCGCTTGCAAATGGTTGGTACAAGGCTCCTCCATAAATCTGCTAAGAAAACCAACTCCAAATACAATATATGGTCTAGTCGCAATTAAATACCTCAGACTTCCAAGCAAGCCTTTGTAATATGTAGGATTTACTGTTCTTCCTTTATCTTCTCTCAGCAACTTGAACTTCTCTTCGACTGGAGTAGGAACTGGCTTTGAATTCCCCATTTGAAATTTGTTTAAAATATCATTTGCATATTTCTTATGAGAAATAAAAATTCCATCATCCTTTTGAACTACTTCAATGCCAAGAAAGTAAGACATCAAGCCCATATCCGTCATTTCAAAGTGCTTTATTATAGCCTATCTGGATTCTGTAATTATCTTCAAATTGTTGCCAGTAAAGATCAAATCATCAACATAAAGACACACGATCAAGATATCTCCAGGTTCAACAAATTTGATATAAAGAGTATGTTCAAATGGACATCTTTTGAAACCATTCTGAGTGAAATAAGAATCAATCTTCTTGTACCACACTCTTGGTGCTTGCTTTAATCCGTACAAAGCTTTCTTTAACTTGTAAATTTTATATTTTTCTCTAGAAACTTCATATCCTGTAGGTTACTCAACATATACTTCTTCTTCTAAAGTGCCATTTAGAAATGCTGATTTAACATCCATCTTATGTATCTTTCACTTATTTTGGGTCGAGAGTGAAATAATCGTACGAATAGTATCTAATCTAGCAACAAGAGCAAATATTTCAAAGTAGTCGATACCTGGCTTTTGTTTGTATCCCTTAGCAACTAATCTTGGTTTGAAACGATCAACTTCACCACTGGGTTCGTACTTAGTCTTGTAAACCCACTTTACTCCAATCGGCTTCTTATCTGCTAGTAAATCTGTCAGCTCCCATGTGTCATTCTTCTCAATGGCATGAATCTCCTCATCCATTGCTTTCTTCAAAGTGTTATCTTTAGAGACTTCTTCAAAGTTCAACGGCTCACAGTCTGAAAATAGAGCAAAGTTTATGATTTCTTCATCGAACGGATCGTTGTCATTGCCAACTTCATAATCTGCTAATCTAGCAGGTAGTCTTTGCTCTCTTTGTGATCTTCTAAATGATTCTGGTTGTTCGGTTGTGTCAGGTTGCCTTTCTTCTACTTCATCACATGTATTTGGAATTATAGTCTATCAGCTGCTTTTCTGTCTTTGTGTTCCAGTCCCATATGTCTTTCTCGTCGAACGTCATGTCTCTGCTGATGGTTACTTTCTTTGTTTCAGGATTGCACAACTTGTATGCTTTTGAGTCTGTGTTATAACCAATAAAGATACACTTCTCGCCTTTGTCACCTAACTTCTTCCTTAATTGATCTGGTACGTGGGCATAAGCAATACACCCAAGACTCTGAAATGATGAATGGAAGGCCGCTTTCCACTCCAAACTTCCTCTGGAGTTTTATCTCGAACACTCTTTGTTGGACACCTGTTTAAAATATGAACTACTGTTGCGACTGCTTCTGCCCAAAATTCTTTAGGCATTTGTTTTGACTTGAGCATGCATTTGACCATATCCATGATGGTTCTATTCTTTCTTTCAGCAACTCCATTTTGTTGAAGAGTATATCTAGTTGTTAGTTGATGTTGAATTCCGTGTTGCTTAAAGTATTCTAAACACTCAAGATATTCTGTTCCTCTATCTGTTCTGAGAATTTTGATTTTACAGCTACTTTGTTTTTCGACAAACGTCTTAAATGTCTTAAAGACATCACATGCTTCTGATTTCTGCTTCAGAAAGTATACCCATGTATATCTACTAAAATCATCAATATAAGTGATAAAGTACCTGCTACCACCATTACTTGGAACTTCTACATAAAAGAGATCTGAATGCACAATTTCAAGTAATCTTCTAGCTCTCCATGACTTTCTTGTAGGGAATGAATCTATGTGCTTCTTTTCCAGTTGACAAATCTCACAAACACAATTGGGAATATGAACTCGTGGTAGACTAGAAACAAATCTTTTTTCTTGACAGGTAGTTTAGACCAGAGAAATGAAAATGCCCAAACTGCATGTGCCACAACCAGTAATCATCAACTATCACAGAACTCATGCAAGAGGGATTAACATGTTGAATTTTTAATGGAAATATTCTGTTTGAAGTCATCTTTACTTTATCTATGAACCTTCTGTTGTTGTTAAACACAGTGCAATATCCACGATAAGTTATCATCTTATATCCCTTCTCAGATAATTGTTCCATACTCAGTAAATTGTAATCAAGTTCAGGAGCATAGAAAACATTAGAAATATAACTCAAAGAACCATCCTTCAATTTAATTGGTATGTGCCTTTTTCCTTCAATAGGGATCTTTGTACTATTACCAAACTTTAATAATAGTTTAACTGAATCATCTAGTGAAGAAAATAGTTCCTTTCTACCAGACATATGATTACTACAGACATTATCCAAGTACCATATATTTTCATCTTCAGCACATGAATTACTTGTAAAAAATAAAGTTTGAGTACTCGGATTATCATCTATATTTTGATGCTATTTTTCTGCAATGTGTGCTTGATTGTTATTCATCATTTTAAATCTGTAATCTACTGCTTTGTGTCCATACTTTCCACAATGAAAACAGTTTGTTGAGTTAAGAAATTAACTGAATTAATTAGTGATGACAAACATTATTTTATTAGGCAAAGAAAATAATTAAATATTGATTATTTATAATTATATGCTGCTGATTATATATGATGATATGTTGCAGGCCAAAAACAAATAAAATGAAGCAGCAGCCCAAGAGAATAAGAGAAACATATAACCAAGGTTGGTGGGCTGAATGAAAAATGAAAATAAACTAAGCCCAAGGAAAAGCAAAGAAAGAAGCCAAAGGAACCAACGGGTCAAGCGAATCAAACCCGATCCAAGCCCGTGTCCATCAATTCAAGTAAATCCCACCAAGCTTCTCATACAAGATTAAAGTATTCACTCTTTCTCATTGCTTCCAAAGCAACATTCCCTTCTCTTTGTTCCAGTCAAATCACTAAACTTAGAAAAAGTAAGAAAGAGAGCTTAGTCCCTAAGCTAGTCATGAAAGAAGAAGGAAAGAGAAGGTTAAGCAAAAGAAGGGTGATGTCTAATCAACCATATCAAGAAAAGATCAGAAAGCTCAAGGTAATCCATTTCCTCTTACATGCAACACACTTTCTTCTCCTCATCTTCAACCCTCTACATTTCCGTTTTGAGCTATATGGAAAAGAGGATTTCTGTTCCTCTCTGCTGTATATCCACGGTATCAAACATGTCTTGGGGACCAAGTTGGTTTTCAAGGGCTCATATCAAGTTGACCATTGGAAGATTTTTATGGTTGCTGATTTATGGCTTTCGGTCAAGATGAGAAAGTCAGAAGCAAAGTTTCTACTCTGGGGATTAAAGAGAAAAAGTGAATCTGTGGGTTGGTGAAGCTCAAGGCTCAAGGTGTTGATGTTGGAAGAAGAACCCAGCAACATGCAAGGAGATAAAAGAGGTTTGATGTTCATTCAGAAACCAAGGAGAGAAAACCAGTGAATAGAGGTTTTGTTCTGAGAGAGCTCTTTGAAGAAGTTCAACTAACTGGACAGTGTAACCTAATCAAAGGTGCATTTCGCCAGTATGAAGAACTGAATCAGAGGCTTGCCAATCTGGTTTTTCGCATAGCAAAGAGGCTGTTGACACAGTCAATCTCCTTCATGTTTTACAGATTGTGATGTACTTTTCAATGTTTATCTGTCTGTAATTTCTTGTGAGAAAAGGCATTGTGAGAGAGCTCAAATAAAAGTCATGAGTGGAAAAGTGAGTGATACATTTGAGAGAAAAGCCTAGAGTTATTTTCTGATTTCTTTAGGTTGGTTAAGTATCTTGTATCTTGTACCTGTTAGGTATCCCTTTCTTAGTTGGGTTAGCACTAAGAGTGTATAGTTAGGTGTTAGCATAGCCAATGTCAAGTTAGGTTAGAACTTGAGTGTGAAATTGGTGTATGTAATACTTTTAACTATAGTGGAAATTCCTCCATTGTTGTGGAGGAGACTGGACGTAGGTTGCATAGCACAAGGCAACCAAACCAGGATATATGCTGGTGTTAGCTTTTCTCTTCTCTGCTATGTTCTGTTTTCTGATATTCATGAGACAAAAATAAATTGTCTCATAAATTTCCGCTGCTGAGTACAAACAGAATCAAAATTAAAAGTTTTGATTTAAAAAGGTTATAACAGAGATTGAAAAGGAAGGCATAGATTCAACCCCCCTTCTCTAAGCCTACCACAACCTTCACAGTTGAAATTGGTTCTTTCTTTATAAAAATTACCTTGACCTCTTCCTCGGTTGACAGACCTGAAACTTGTTTCACCTCTTCCTTGATTAGGTGGTGTAAAATTATTGTAACTTCCTTAGTTGTAATTGCCACGACCTCTTCCTCTGAAACTTCATCTGTCTCTACTTTGAAAATTAAAACCATGACCTCGTCCTTCTTGTGTACGGCTTGATTCTGCAACATTGTTTAAATTCACTCGGCTTTTTAGGGCTTCCTCGATTGATTTTTCTGACTTCTCCAGTATTCTACTGATGTGACTTTCTATGGTTCCTTGCAACTCTTCAATCATCATAGTCTCCATATCGTGGGACTTTAGTATCGTAGTCACCACATGGTCATACTTCATCGGCATGGTGTGAAGAATTTTCTCCACCACTTTGCTATCGAGCATGTCTTCTCCATAAACTCTTATTTTATTGGCAAGATCTGTAACACGAGTAAAATATTGCTCAACAGTTTCTGAGCTAGACATCTCGTACCTTTCATATTCTCTTCTTAAAGACTGCAGCTTTGCTTTCTGAGCTGTATCTACGCCTTTATATGACAGCTTCAATGTGTTCCATGCTTCTTTTGCACTTTTGGCATTTGCTATTTTGCCAAACACAGTATAATCTATACCTTGATGAATTTAAGATAGCGCCAATTGATCTCTCCTCTGTTAGGCAGCATCTGTTCCTTCTTACAAACCTGGTTCAATGAAATTCCACAGGTTTTGGGCATTCAAATGGGTAGACATCAAAGTCTCCTAATAACTATTTTTCCATCTAATTTGGGACCATACCACACAATATTGAAAGTATTTGCCATAACAACTCTATGAATAAATAACTATGTGAGAACTCTCTCACACCTCACAAACTCTCAAACACCAGGCGCTGGATTAACCAGCTCTGATACTAAATATAAGTAAAATACCCACAACTCAATTGGCCCCAAGATCACTTACTCACATAAATAGCACTATTATATTTTCAATCTCTCAAACTCATCAACACTCATGATATTCATGGAACAAAAGAACACTTCTCATAATCATATTTTTCATTTCAGGAACACACAATATACAAGGCATATATGCCTTTATATAGGCAATACTTCCTACTAAAATAATAATTTATAAATCACAAATCAATTTTGTAATGACCACCATTTCATGAGTTGGCTTCATGAATCATCTTTCAACTTGTATTCATGTAGTTTCCATAATCTTCTAATTTCAATTCAATTTGATTTTGAATTTCTTCAATTTTGTAGAATGTTGTAATTGTACTATTCTCTTGAATGTTCTTCAAAAATCTTCAAGCTTCCAATATGTTAACTTCTAGCAATATCTAGCGAATTGATGATTATTGTATTCAATTCAAACTTTGCTTCTTCAATTCTTTAACCATGTTTCATGAAAATTCTAATCTATGCAAGTTGATAGGTTACACAAGAAGTTTGTAGAATCTTAGTGATGAACCATAAATTTGTGCGTTATTCTATAGTGCTTAATTTTTTTTTTTCAGCAGTGCTGAAATAAGTTGGACAAAGTATTAAATTAGCACGTGTTGCCTTTAAAATGACATGAAGAGATAGAAAGTCATGAAAACATGTAAAATTGTAAATTGCAGAATTGGTCAGTGAGATAACAGGTAGTTATCACACAAAATTTGTGTTAATTGAGATGGTTATAATTTTTTAACCATTATAATAACTGGGTTATTTTTGTATTGTTATAGTTGAACTTTTTTGGTAGGTAATAAATTTGGCTGGTTGGAGGTGATTGGACTAAAATTATCCAAAAATACTCAAATATTTTAAAAATAATTTTTTTTTAATTATAATTTTATTTCTTTTTTCGTTTTGGATAGATGTCTATAGAATATCAAAAAATAAAATTAAAATTTTGTGAATAATAATAATGATAATAATAATAATAATAATAATAATAATAATAATAATAATAATAGTAATAATAATAATTTATTGATTGAATTTATTCCATTATCTCTCAAAATTTTTTTCACCCGCAACAATCTGGATTAAAATCAGGGATTTTTTTATTTAAATTAGTTAAGTATATTATTTATTGAAATTCGTAACGTAAAAAATTTCAGTTATCCGTTTATTCTTTTTATATTGATAAGAAGAAAAGAAAACTAGTAATAATATTCAGGTAATTGGTAATTTATTTTTCTATTAATAAATAATTAATATTTAATATTATGAAATGTGAAAATACTAATTAACATTATATTTTACTCAAAATAAATTTATTTTTGGGTCGAGTTAAAATTTTAGAATGTGAATAGAATTTAAATTGAAATGTTTAAATTTAAAAAAAAGAATTTGGATTGGGTTTAAATTCTATCCTATTCATTATTATCTTAAAGTTTATTGAATTTGTTTTTCAAATAAAAAAATTAATAGCTTTTATTTTTCTTAAAAAGAATATTTGTTTAGTTATTTAATTTTTTAAATTTAATAATTTTTATTTTTTAAATTAAATAAATTAAAAATTTTAAATAATTGTATTTTGAGTTTAAGTATAATTTTTTAAAGTCTATTTTAAATCAAAAAATTATATTTAAATTAAAAATATTTTAAAATTATATTTTTTATGAATTTATTTAAATAGATATAATTCGAATTATCAAATTTTAAATTTTTATATTTACATTCAAAATTTTGTTTATTAATTTAAATGGGATAGTATTTAACTTTTAATTATTATTTTATATATTTTAAATAATAATAAATTAATTATTTATTTATTTTAAGATGAAATAATACCTGTATGAAGAATGATTGGTGTTACGTTTTACTTAAGTGTAAAAAAATAATAATTTGTACCGCCAATTTAAAATAATTTTTTTACGTTACTAATTTTAATAAATAATATATTTAACTAATTTAAATAAAAAAATTCCTGATTTTAATCCAAATTGTTGCGGGTGGAAAAAAATTTGGGCGACGATGGAATAAATTTAATCAATGAATTATTATTACTATTATTATTATTATTTTTATCATTATTATTATTCACAAAATTTGAATTTTATTTTTTGTATTCTATAAACATCAGTCCAAAATGAAAAAAAATTACAATTGAAAGAATTTTTATTTCTAAAATATTTGAATATTTTTGGACAATTTCAGTCCAATTACCTACAATCAGCCCAATTTATCTACCTATCAAAAAAGTTCAACTGCAATAATACAAAAACAATCTAGTTAAACATCTCATGTCTTAAAACTATTCATTTCAAAAATTTTGGGTTCATTAAAAATCGAATTCTTGATCTTTCGAATTTAAAACTTTAATACTATGTTATGAAACCATTCATTCTAAAAACTTAACCTGATAAAAAAAATATAACACTAATAATTATATCTCTAATACTTTCTAAATCTCTATTATACGATTAAATTTCCATTAGCTCTTTATGCTTTTTTATTAAAAATTATAACCATCTCAATTAACACAAATTTTGTGTGATAACTACCTGACATCTCATTAACCAATTCTACCATTCGCCTACTTTTACTGACTTTTTTATCTCCTTATCTCACTTTAAAAATAACATGGTGTTAATCTAATACTTTGTCCAACTCACTCCAGCTCACTGCTGAAAAAAAAGTTTTTAAGCACCATAAAAGAATCCTAAACTTGTAATCACTTTCAATTCCAATTGAATTTTACCTTTGACTTTTCTAAACTTTTGTTACTTACATACCAGTTGATTTAATTTTCTAACAGCAACTCAGTAGTCATTGGGGCTGTGTCGCAGCGCCGTTCTGCTCTCAGCCGTGTCGCAGCTTGCATCCCCGGTGTCCGATCACCCTCATCAACGCCGTCGTTCTGCCTCCGATCTTAAGGTTTTCTTTATAAGTCAACTCTAACTCTCTCTCTCTCTCTCTCTCTCTCTCAATTTACATGTTCACCGTGAATTTTACTTGTAGGTTAAGTCACGAGGAAATGGCATTGAAGCTGCTACACGGGACTTTGACGGCAAACATTTCTCAGTTCCGAAATATCACGCCGCTTGTTCGCCGTATCGTGGTTTGCACTTCTTTCCAATACTATGGGTTTCCTTTGTTTTATTGCATTCATAAATAAGAAATGATGGATGTCCTGTATCACGCCGCTTGTTCAACCTCCCTCTCCCCATCTGAGATGGGATTGTTGCTTATGTGATTCTGAATTTAGTTTGGATGCTGAGTTTGAATTCTTTATTTAATTTTCTATTTTTAGATTTTCTAGCTTTGGATGACTTTGGATGCTGAAGAGTTTTTAGATTCTGAATTTTTGTTGAATACTTGATTAATATTTGAGGATACAAATGTAATAGAACAAGATTTGGTTCAAGAAAGAGTGAAAAAAGAGTAGGTAGACTCTTGATTAGTTAGTTATTTTGTTTCAGATCAATAGCTTTTAGGGTGCCATTGAGATAAAGACGTCTCTTTTTTTTAAAGATGTTTTTTAGTAATTAAAATTTAATATATATAATCAATTAAACTGTGTGTTATTTTTATCAAAATTAGTTCAGATAAATTAATTTGACCAAAAAATAGTGAATCAAATTTTGAACAGTCTAAATTAATATTATTTTTTATAAAAGATGACTACAATACCCTTATTATAAAAAATGACTAAAATATTCCTATTATATATATATATCGAAAACTCTAAATCCTAACCCTATGACGAAAGAGAAGAGCTAGAATTTAGGATTATTAAAATTAATATATATAATAGAAGTATTTTAATCATTTTCTATAATAAAGATATTGTAGTCATTTTTTATGAAAAAATGATATTAATTTAGACTAGTTTAAGATTTGATTCATTATTTTTTTTGTCAAATTAATTTGTCTGGCCTAATTATAATAAAAATAGCACCGTCTAATCGATTATATGTGTTAAATTTTAATTATTAAAAAATATCTTAAAAAACCGTTTTAGGTGTCTTTATCTGAGTGGCTCCTTATTTTTTTTTGGTGACTGAGTGACTCCCTTTATATGTATAGTGTAGACTTTGTATTTAGAAGTGTGATTCAGTTTTTAGTTCAAAATAATATGATTAGTGTATATTGATTCTCAATAATTATATTCTCAATTCTAAATCTTTGAGTTCATTTCTTTGTTTCTTATATCACAAAAATTCAGTGTCAGTCTCTCTTCCAAACTTAGGTTTTTTAGGAGAACTTCATGAAATCACCGCAAAACAAATGGATACTTTGTATATAATTTCCTTTTCTTTTATTTTAGGAATAATCTTTTTATTTTATTTAAAAAAATGTTGTTAGAATAGAGCAGCCAGAAAAAAAAAAAAAAAAAAAACCTTGGTTGAAAGTTGAAACGCCAATAAGCAATAACATTATCCTTCTTTGGGAGAAATGTCCGTTATTCAGTAACCTTTAATTTGTTTTTGTCGGATATTATTATTGACTACTTCTGAAATAATAAAACTATTTCATTTACATTGCTTTGCTTCAGTCTCAGGAACGGGAGGCTGCCAGATTTGGTAACAGTGAACCTCGTAAACTCTATGCATCCATTTATCTGGATGAAGTAAAAATGAAAAGCAGGCATATACCAATAGAAGACTTCAAGAACATTGATAAATGGAATATGAAATTTAGCTTTCCTTGTGCGCATAATGCATCAAATGTCATTTTCAGCATTCATTGTGGCAAGGCCCCCAATGGTCGGCGAAATTCAATGTTAGAAGCAAAAGTGCCATGTGGGGAAATCATCAACAATAATGGTCAATATCAATCAGAAGTCCCTTTGATTGATCCTAATTCAGACACGAATGATGCAGAAATGCATGAGTCACTTCACATGAAGCTGAATTTTGATGAAGCTTTTAATAATTCGAAAATAGGCATCGAAAGGGCTTTCTTTCAAGAAGTTTCTGACAGTTACTATCCACTGAGAAATGGATGCAAAGTTACTCTTTATCAGGATGCTCATGTCCCAGATGATTATGTCAAGAAAATGGTCAATGCCGGACTGGTGAATTATGAGCCTCAGAGATGTTGGGAGGATATATTTGATGCAATCAATAAAGCAGAGCACTTCATATACATTGCTGGCTGGTCTTTTTACACTGACATAACATTGAGAAGGGATCCAAAGAGGCCAAAGGATGGGGGAGAACCAAAACTTGGAGAGCTGCTCAAGAGAAAGGCAAACGCTGGTGTCAAGGTCGTATTGCTTCTTTGGGAAAATAAAGCAAGAAGCCGGTGGAGGATTCTGTCACCAATACTTGACTTCTTTGGAGCCGTCAATACTCACGACAAAGAAACACAAGATTATTTTAAAAATACTGGTGTGCATTGTATTTTAAGTACTAGGAGCTTTACCTACACTCATCACCAGAAAATGGTGGTGTTGGACAAGGAGTTACCTAGTGGTGAGTCAAAGAAGAGGGGAATAACGAGTTTTCTTGGGGGTATTGATCTCTGTGATGGTAGATATGATACTCCATCTCATCCACTTTTTAGCACCTTGAATGAGCATAAAGAACATGGTATAGACTTTTATCAACCCAGCATTAAAGGCTCCAGAATTCAAAATGGTGGTCCAAGGCAACCCTGGCATGATGTGCACTGTCAGCTTGAAGGACCTGTTGCATTGGATGTTTACAAGACTTTTGTGCAAAGATGCGAGAAGGAAGGTAAACAGGATATACTTGTTCCAGAGTCTGCTATTAAAAGCCTCATCGATCAGACATCTTCAATAACAAACCATAGTGATGATCGTGAGACTTGGAATGTTCAGTTACTTCGATCTGTTGACAGCAGAGCTATTTCTGGGTTGTCAGAAACTGCTTACGGAAATGGGGATATCATAATAGACCGTAGCATTCAACATGCTTACATTGAAGCTATTCGGCGCTCAAAGAATTTCATCTACATTGAACATCAATATTTCATAGGAAGCTGTTTTGACTGGCGTGCAGGTAAGTTCAACCCTAAGCAACTTGGTTGTTTGCATCTAATTCCAAAGGAGCTATCACTTAAAATTGTTAGCAAGATTGAAGCTGGAGAAAGGTTCACTGTTTATGTTGTGCTTCCTATGTGGCCGGAGGGAAATCCACGTAGTCGTGTAGTTCAGCTGATGTTGGATTGCCAAAAGAGGACCATAGAAATGATGTACAATGATATTATTGGTGCACTCAAGAAAAAGAATCCTGCAGAAAGATTTGAAGAAATTAGAAAACATGCTCAGAGTTATTTGGCATTCTTCTGGCTTGGCAACCGGGAGGCAAAAACAGATGCTGAGCTTCAACCAATATCAAGTCCATACAGAAATTTTCATTACATGAATGCTCAAACTTCCAGGCGATTTATGATTTACGTGCACTCCAAGATGATGATAGGTAAGTATGAAACTACTTTAGCATATTTTGTTTGTAGTTGAGAGGTATATCCCATTATATGCCCTGTGATGATCAAGTGATAAGTATTATTCTTTTGTTTTTGGGCAGTGGATGATGAATACATTATCAATGGATCTGCAAACATTAACCAGAGGTCAATGGACGGTGCTAGAGATACCGAGATCGCCATCGGAGCTTATCAACCCTTATATTTGGCTGCCAATCAAGATGGTGCACGGGGCCAGATTCATCATTTTCGCTTGTCATTGTGGTTCGAACATCTTGGCAGATATGAAGCCACTTTCCTCAACCCTGAAAGTGAAGATTGTATTAGCAGGGTGAATCAGCTTGCTCAAGACAATTGGAACGAGTATAAAGGAGAAACATTAGGCGCTGACCTTTCTGGCCACCTTCTGCGCTATCCCATTGATATTTCTCCTGATGGAAGTATCACACATGACACTGATGAAACATCTACATTCCCGGACACCGATGCCAGTATTCTAGGTAACCAAGCCTTAGATGATTTGCCTGACAACGATACGCTCCTAAAATTAGTGGAGAGGGTCTAGAATTACACAAGAATTTTTCATACAAGACTTGCCATTCAAAAATGAAATTACAGTAACATTATGTTTATGGGCTTAAGAACTAAAAGCCTAAGACAATATATTGACCATATTTTTTGAGATGACAGGATGCCATCATCATCAAGTTTGGGGTGATAATATAATGCACTAAAACCGACTTAGGTTCGCCGAGTGATATGCTCACTCATCTACTTAAACAAATGTGCTTTGTACATGCAGCAACCTATTAACCCTTTAAATAGAGTTCACATCCACGATAAATTAGTACTTATTCTGTCGGATTGAAAGTTACGGTCGCTAACAAAAAAAATCACAATGCACCAACATGTAAAGGGTTATTGGAGCTGGAAGTGTGAACAAAATCCGGAGCCCACATAGGACTTCAACGACTCAGAATCAACTTGGTTTTGTTCCTTTGTCCGTATCAATTTTCCTTTATTAATTACTAATTAGTCTTAGGGCTTGTTTGAGTGTCATTTTTTAAAAAGATTTTTTCTAATTGATATTTTTTAAAAGATCTTTTATAAAAATAAAAGTAATTTTATATTTAGATATTTTAAGTAAAAAGATTTTTTTATTTATCAATTATAAATAAGATAAAAATACTTTTTTATTCATTTATTACTTGAAAAATATCTTTTTTTTTAAGAAAAAGGGATTTTTTAAAAAAAATATAAATTACAATTTTTCAAAAAATATATTTTTATTTTTATTTTTCTAATATTTTTATTTTTACTATTAGAAATTTGTCAAATACACTAAAAAATAAAAAAAAAATTATTAAAAAGTATATTTTTTTATCGATTTAATGGTACCCAAATAACCATGACATGCTTATGTATGCAATAATAAGGGCATGCCAATTTCAAGGATCCTATTTGCATAGTTGGATGACCTGAACTTTCTAGGACTTGGTTTTGAGCAATATCAACATTCTTAGAATATACTTATTTGTTGAGAGCAATCAACTTAGGAAATGAAATATTCAATTGCTTTTAATATAAACTCACAAATATATTTCTTCGGCCCCAAAATAAATTTAGTTTTGACTAAACTAATATATGGAAAAATGAATCAAAGGTCCTTTGACATTTATGTAAAAATGGATAAAATTTTGAAAAAAGAAAATCACTGTATAATACCTTAATAATGTCAAAATTTGATAATCCAAGCGATTGTATCTAGATGTTGTGGCTGCTATATGCACTCAAGTGAAAGTTGAAGCAAAGTATGAGAAATAACTCTTCCTGCTATAGGATTTCAGTTTACATTGTGGGCCTAATAGAAGAAAAGACAACTCAAAGAGATGCCAAGCTAAGCTATAGCAAAGGCTACTTCTTCTGTATTTTAAATTGGAATTACTTTTAATGAAGAGTAGAGTCGGACAAAAAGTAAAAACTTTAATTTACAAAAAAATATGTGCATAATACATTTGTTCGTGGCCGAAGCGAGCTTACGAATTAAAGAGGTAGAAATTGAAAATCCCAATTTTGTAGCGCATAGAATCAGGCTGGACAATCTGCAGAATATTCCGATGCTAAAATTAGTAGGATGTTAGGTGGTGAGAGCTTTTTTTTGTGTGCTTACTTCTTGGTTGCTTTCTTTTAACTTTGTCCTATAAGACTGTTATTTTTCGGGTATTTAGTATTTATTGCAGCGTATTATTGCCGAAATTTGATGATTACAGACTTTGATGGCATAGCCGTTGTAGTATCTTGCCGTTATTCCGTGAAGTCGGTCATAACCTAATCGCTTCGTTGATTACGTCTTTTTTGTTTTCTAGGTACATGCCTAATTAAAAAAAATTAAAAGAATGTACCTCTTGTACTTTTTCAAGTATTATTATAATAACGGGTCATGTGCTTGGTATTTTCCATTAACTTAGGAAGTCACTAACTGTGAATCGCTAAACATGGTTATCTCCAATGCTGCAAGCAAAGTCTTATACTCAATTTGATTATTTGAGATAGAAAAATCAAATTTAATAAAGGCCTCGATCACCACATCTTTCCCTTTAGTTAGGATGAGGCCTACTCCCCATACCAAACATTGGAAGCTCTATCTACATGAGTTTCCCATATCGTTATGTCTGATTCAAGGTGCATCATCTCATAAAAAGCTTGTTTTGCGAATTATAACTCAAAACAATAAATTTAAAATTTATCATTTATAATGTGCAAAGCATAATTCATTATATATCAATAGTTAGTTACATATCATAATCATATCTATAATTGATAAATTTTTTCGTTGAAAAATAAGTTACAATCTTAACCAATCTTAACTATTATTTTTTTTTAATTTTATTGTGTATTTAATATTAGTGAATAGTTAAAAGTCTAAAATAAAATAATTTATTTTTACAAAATAAAAAATTTTACAAGTCGGTCCAACAAGTTTGGTATACTTTTCTTAAAGTCTATGGCCTGACATTTTTAACTAATAAACGAGCCGAGTCAAGCATAAAACAATGTGAGCCACAAGCCTCCATCGGTATCCTGACCCACTTTCACCCCTAGTTACAATGACTTAAGCCATGATTCTGAGATTAGTCTTGTGCATTAAAATCGTTTCTAAAATTTTAATTTACTAATTATGTTTTTGAGATTGACAAAAGTACATCACGTTAGTTCCTGACCTATTTTTCGTTAAAGGCGTGCTGATGTGGCTCGAAGACGTGGACCATTAATGACACGTGTTATTTCATGGTTTGGCCACGTGGTAGGTTGATATAGACTAATGTACCACGTGCATAATACTATTTGGTCATATGTCAATTCGTGCCACATGTTGCAATATTATTCATCTACATGTCATCCACTATGTCGTCATTGTAAATGTACAAAATTAATCCATAATTTTACATTAAGTTTCTCATTTTAGTTCCTGAAATTAGAGGTAGTATATCAAATTAGTCTTCACCAATTTTTTTATTTGTTTAATTTAAATTTTTAATATTTTTAAATACACTAATTTTAATTTTATCTTTTCATATATTATTTAGACATAAGTATTTTTATAAAATATTTTTAATATTTTAATTTTAATTATACAATTTTTTTTACAATCATTTAACTTTTTTTTTTGTTAGGGTTCTACAATTTTTCTCTAATTTCTGGTTATAAAAAAAGAAGAAGATGAAAATAAGAGATTTTTTTATCTCAATTTCAATTTAAATATATAATCGTATTAGTGAATAGTATATTTTATGATTTATAACTATTAATTAGTCATTATTAATATTTTTAGTGATATAAAATTATATCTAATAATATGAAATTATATATTTTTTATAATTAAATATGACTAACTTTTAATAAAAATATTTACTCTTAAAATTTTTTCTTAAATATATTAATAAAAAATTTACCCCATCATTCGCATATTAAGTAATATATATATACTTACGTCGTAAATTATATTATTTAATAACAAATTTAATACTTTTTAAATACAATAAAAATATTTTAAAATTATTTTCTACTTAAAATATTCAAGTACAAATTAATTATCGCATAATCAGATAATTTTAAGAGTGAATGTAGAAATACAAATTATTAAAATAGATCCATTTTTAAGTATTTTTATCATATATTTATTTGTTTGGCATATGAAGTTGAGACTTTTTTTTTTTTTTGTATATGGAAATAAAAATAGTTATATATCTTAACATTATAATTTTTTGTTTTTTTAAAAGTGTGGAAAATACACAAATCAGAGGATCCGATTTCTATATTTTAAATTTTTTAATTTTTTTAACAGAAATTTCTCGGTCCAATTTCGGTACTATCACAAATCCCTCAGTCCAACTTTACAAATTTCTCAATCTAATTTCTGTACTCTCACAAATGCGAACGGTTCGATTTTTGTTTATCTAATTAAACATCCCACATTTAAAAATAACAGCCCATCAACCCACATTTTAAAAAAACACCGTTACTACTCCAATATCAAAAACAAAATTCTCTGAAGTTGATAGCCATTATCTATCTATCGTCACTCTCCTCTCTGCTCATTCCTTCAGTCACACACACCCACTCCTCCGCTTTCTCCTCCTTTTTACCTCTCACACCAAAATCACCACCCCGCCCATCGCCGCCGCTCTCGCTTTGTCGGCGTTTTTCTCTTTTTCTCTATCGACAATCTGCCGATCTCACCGGACCACCATCTTCCAACTCCCGCCCTGCGAGCTTCTCCTTTTCGGAGACGCAGGTAACTACCGTGAACCCTCGCTATTTTCGATCTTCTTTTTCTATCCTATCTCTGTTTTTAATTTGTTTGGATCTGTTTCTAATTCACTAAATAGTAAATATACGAAAAATGTTTATCACTTCATGCATCTGATTATGAATACAATTTGCTGTCAACAATTATTTTATCATGATTATGTTGTTAAAGTGTTCAACTATGAACTGAGTCTTCACCTTGAAACATACATGCTTTATTTGACATAATTTTTTGTTTCTTTTTTTGGGAAGGTTATTAAACAGGCTTTAGGTCGGGCTTAAAGAATGGGCCAGGCTCAAGTTGCTTTGGTGCAATAATCGGCCTGGCCTGTTAAAGCCAAAGCCTTCGTCTTGCTTCTTCAATTTCCACTTCTTGTTGGAGGTCTTCAGCTCCCAGTCCCCAAACCAAAACGAGATTCTCATGGCTTCTTTGGTTTCTCCTCAGGTTGGTTCTATGTTTGACTTTCTTTTTGGCTTGGATTGTCTTTTCCATTTTAAGGTTTCTTCACTTGTTCTTTGATTGTTTTGTTGGGTAAACCATTCTCTGCCTTGTTTAATGGAAGCTAAAACCAGAAGTCAGATTCTATTTCTTTGACTCTGTTTTTTCATGCTTCACTTTTTGTTATATAGTAGGTGGCTAGGGTTTAATTTCTGTACTTTTTCATCTAATAATATTTTGGCAGGGGCAAAATAATAACGGCTCTGCTTTCTGTATACATTAATCTTCATGTGCTGCTTTGTACTTGTTGTAATTTGTTTTCTTTTTTCGCTTTGGATACCATTTGATTGTGGATATCTGTGGTAGATTGGTGATTTCATGGATGTTATTGCTTGCCTTTTTTCCTCTACGATTTGAAATGTCGTAGCTTCCTTGGTTGCTCATGTAAGTCACATATAGGAGCAATATGTAACTGAGTTTAACGAGAACTATGAGACAACATGTTGGGGCTGTGGACTGCATGTTATGATTCCATCTAGTGCAACTGTTTTCAAATGTGGCTGGTGTGGGGCCATTACAGATGAATCCAAGAAGAAAAGTGATCACAAGTCCTTTAGGTGGAGACAACTGCGAGATCAGTGCTTCATATCTGTTGTCATCATATTTATGCTCTTTGTATTATGTAAGCTTCTGTTTCTTTTGTTTTTCTGCTTTCATTTGTTGTCATACCGTATAACTGAATTTGCTTTCTTTTTTCCCCCTGGTTATGGGTCTCATTTTTCAATATTACCCCCTTTTCCATTTTTTCTCACTTATTTTATCAAATGTCTTTTGGGTGTCATAAGTATAGAGGATGTTTTGTGACTAAAGCCTTATAGCCACCATGTCAGAAGACAGAAACATTAGTCTTGCACTTAGGCATTTGCTCTGATTTTGCTTAGCTATATTGCTGGAAACTTAAAACTTCTCTTCTTGTGTGCTTGGAAAATTGAACACTGTGAGTCCAGTACAGAACTACAGATAGAGTTTGAATTGCCTATTGAATGGCAGTATGGATAAAATTTTAAAATTTTTCTTCTATTTAATTCAAATTGTTAAATATCAGTTTTGTGATTCTGTGTTACTATAATAAATAGTTCTATATTACAGGTTATTGGCTATGATATTAGTTATCCTTTAGTGAATTTCTTGTCATCCTCCTTAACATTCACCTCTTCCTAAAAGTGAATAAATTATTGTTGTATTTTGTCATGCATTTATTTATTTATTTTGCAGGTGGCGGAGTGTGGGCAGTCTATCCTGTTGTCTTTTCTATCAGTTTTCTATGGGGAACTTTACACCTAATCATCACAGCAATTTTGGCCATTGTAACCTTTTCCTCTTTCAGCCTTGCAGCTTTTAGGTGTGCTGGAACACCACCAAATGTATTGTGGGGAAGCTACCCAACTGTAGGGAAAGGCGGCCTTGAAAATTATAGTTTTTGTCACTACTGCTCAAAACCAAAGTCACCTAGAGCTCATCACTGTCGATCATGCAGAAAATGTATACTGGACATGGATCATCACTGCCCATTCGTAAGTTTGTGTCATCTTCTAAGAACATCAATCCCAATGTTCAATCATCTCCTGAATTTTTCATTTAGATAGTAATATTGTGTGAATAGTTTAGAGGTGTTTCTATGTTGAAATGCAGAGATTATCATGCTATGACATAATATGCCTCAAAGTAATGTTTCCTTTTAATCTCCTCATTATTGAAATTTACTTATCTTGTAATCTTGTATACTACCATATAAAGGGGTTGTGACATTTTAAATTTTTAACTTAGCTTTACGGTGGCATTTACATATTCTAAAAATACCCTTCAAATGTAAAAAAGGTTGAAGATGGTTAATAAAAAAACAAGACGACTTCAGAGATGTTAAACTGAAATGCTGATGTGACAAGACGTGTCATGAGTATTCCTGCCACGTCTTCTACAAGGATTAAAATAGGGACTTTTAAATTTTATTGGACCAAAACCAAATACCAGTTATGTTATTGGGTCCAAAACCTTATTTAAAGCTTTATTTTTTCAATAAATTTACATTCAAAATAAAGTAAAAAATTAGTTTGATAGGCATTGTACAGTACTTATAGTGGATACATTTGTTGGTACTTCAAACTGCTTTTGTCTTGATGATTGTTCTGGTAACAGATTTTGTACTTCTTTGGCAGATTGGAAACTGTGTTGGTGCAGCTAATCACCGCAGCTTTGTCGCCTTCCTCATGTCGGCTGTGTTAAGCACAACCTATGTGGCAGTCATGTCCATTCATGCAGGCTTGCATGTATGGCCACCATTGAGTTTCTCCCTTGAAAGTTCAAAGGGGATTTCCGGCACATATCTTGGATTGCGAATTTTGAGTAAAATCAGTGCTGCCTTTCTGAGATCTGCCCTTCTTCTATCCCCAAGAGGACTAGTTCTTGTTTATCTGTTTATTTCAAGTGTTTCATTGCTGATAGGATTGAGTGTTCTTCTATGGCAGCAGCTTTCTTATATATACCAGGGAAAAACTTATTTGAGTCATTTGAGTTCTGAAGGAGATAATGAAGAAAAGAAAGATTGTCAAAACCTTGTTAGATTTTTTGGTTTCCAATATTCTTTAACTAGATTTTTGCCAATCTTTGGTGTTACTAGGAAGAAACATGTAAAGCTAAACAATCATGTTCTGTAAGTCAAATGAGCTGTTGGAATTTTCTTTAACACAATCTGTATTGTATACTATTACTTTCACCTCATTATATATAGGTCCACATGAATTATTCCATAAAAGTCTTGAATTATTACATTACAACATTATCTACTTTGTAACTAGCAAAAATTTACATGGGAAAGATGAAATTTTAATATCACCCCATTATTTGAGTTTGAGTCTATTTGCACACTATAGTCAGACACTATATTTAGATATTTACCTTGTATTTTTATGATTTTTTTTTCCTTAAAAAAAATTATAGTTGGAAACTTCAATAAATAAATAAATAAGACAAAGTTGTATGATATTTGAACACTCAACCTCAACAACTTTTTGTACAATGTTAAATTTTATCAACTAACTATCAAACTACAATAAGCAACTAAGGTAATAACTACATAAATACCACTTTCACAACAAACTACATGAAAATAGCAAAGAAAGGAAAAGTATGTAGAATAGATCACAACAAACTACATGAAAATAGCAAAGAAAGGAAAATTATGTAGAATAGATGCTGGCTAAATTCCAAAGCTTCTTTAATAAAATTCCAAAACCAAGAATACAAGTAATGCATAGTACGTTTATTCTCCTGATCCCTCCTCTTCAATCTTTATTGTCTTTAATATTTCACTTGTCTCTCTTCACATTCAATCACTTCCTATTCATTCATCTCCCACCACCATCTTGTGACAAATGAGTTCCTATGGTACTCAAGCTTTGGCACACTTGTTTGGCATCTTGGCCATCATACTCTTGCTTGTTTGGTTGTTGCATTTTCGCGAGGGAATCGACTATGATTCGGACAACGGGTTTCGAGTCTTCAACGTAGAACTGTTTCTTACACAAGATTTTCATTAACATCTAATTAAATAATGTTGTCACATGCCAAAAATGGTGTCTTTTGATGCGGTAGTTTAGAAAGTAGTTATTTTTGCTTATATCACTACTAATGCATAGATATTACACTATTTTTCTTTTGTTATTACATTAGTCAGATAGCAGCCACATGAAAATGATGCATAAACATATATCTAATGCTATGCAGGTTCACCCTTTAATGATGTTCATGGGGTTTATTTTCCTGGGTGGTGAAGGTACCTACAATGAAACTTCAATCCCCTTCTCTTTCTAGATAACTATATCTTACTCGACTATGCTATGTGTACACCAAAATCAGCCACCAGTATAAAATACATGTTAAAATACAAATACACATTAAAAATAAATTAAATCGCACCTGTATTTATACATAAATATATTAGTAGCTGATTTTAGTCGTTGATTTTGGTATACGAATAGCATTTTTGTATCTTATTAGCTAGAATATAATTTATTTTATCTATTTTAAATAGCATAGCATCTATGCAAATGCAACATTTTGTAACTTCAATTTAACATAATTTTTTTCTCTTCAATTTTGAACAGCTATATTATCATTCCAAACAATACCAAGCCAAAGGCAAACCAAGAAGTTTTTCCACATGATGCTTCATTTAATCTCTATAATTCTTGGGATTGTTGGTTTATGTGCCGCTTTCAAGTTCCATAATATGATGGGATTTCCCAATGTCTATAGCCTCCATTCATGGATTGGCATTGGCACCTTTTGCTTGTCTGGATTACAGGTATGTAAAACTTGTTGGATGAAATATCTGAAATTGTATCATTAGGGAAAAGGAATATGGAGTGTGTTGAGTATAATGAAAAATATATTTAAATTAGCATATTGAAATAACATATTCATTGCTATTTACATGATCTTTCAAATAACTAATATGATTTGCTGAAACATAAACCCAATAACCATTTGATTATAGCACAAAGCATCTCAATACTAAACCTAAATTTTTCTTTTTTTATATTTTGTTTTTTATACTATGCTTAGATAGTAGACTATTTAATAATAATGAGAATTATGTGTGTCTTCTTATTGCACTATTGCACTATGTTGGATTCTTTACATTCGTGTTGAGTCGCTATGCAAACACTTTGAAACTAGTTTCTTTTAAAACTAAAAATATGGACGAGTGCCTATTAAGCCGCTAGTAAATAATAACAAAATTTGAGTGTGTATTGTTGTAATATTATAGTGGCTTGTTGGATTTGTTACATTCATGTTTCCGAGAGCTGCGGATCGAACAAGAACAAGAGTGGTTCCATGGCACGTAGCTGGTGGGAGGGCGCTGTTGTTCATGGCCGTGTGTGCCGCGGAAACAGGCTTAATGGAAAAGTATGGTTTCTTGCGCGCGAAGTCAAATCTGCAGCCACACCAAAGAGAATCATATTTGATAAACTTCACTGGTCTTGCAATTCTCTTATTTGGAGTTTTTGTGGACCTTTCTGTTTCTCTTCGTCGTAATTCTGTATAAACTTTATGCACATGTTTTGTGCTTTATAGATACACCACTGTACTTTATAAATTAGGAATATGTTCCTGTTCTTCCTTTCTCCTTGCACAAGTTTGATTGACAACTTTTTGGATTGAAAAAATGGCTTATAAACTGTTAAGAACCAATTTGTTCTAAAAAATATTGATTGTTTAAGAATTAATTTGTCCGATATTAAAATCTTAGTAGAAACTGAATTGATCTTTTTCTTCTTTTTTTAATGACTAATTTGTTTGATACTACAATGCTAATAAAGTTAGTAGAAACTGAATTATTTTTTCAGTTATTTATTCTATGATTACTTTGTTTGATACTACAATGCTAAGACAGATTAATTTGAATGTTGGATAAGATGGTTTCACAATCCTATTTATTTAAGAAACTTCCCCAAAACTGTTTTCTTTTTTTTTTTCACTTTTATTCCATGCTCTCAACTCTCAAGTCATATCAAGACTATTGAACCAATTGCTACCCTCTTATATGAAACTAAGCATGCTTTTGAAAATTGTTCAAATTCTAATTGATTCTTTTCCAATATTTTAATTCTTTATAGGTTAACAAATTTAAATAATGACCATGGACCCTAGCTTATGGTGGTGTATAATTTAACATGAACTATTCCAGCATCCACCATGGACTAAAAATCTTCAAAGCTAAAGACACAACAATTTCTGATGTAACACTAACAGCTTCACTCCCCGGTTAATAAGCAGTTAACAAAATACTAAAAATTAAACTCTAGTTCAACCATTAAATAATTGTAAGTCTAAAATACATCACAGTTATGACTAAATTCTAGGTCATTCCTGGTCTTCGGCTTCAGCAGAAGCTATTTCAGAATCCAGTTTGTTTATTAACTGCTCGCTTACATGCTTAGCAACAGAAACCATATCAAGAATGACGCTTGGGTCCATGCCTGCGCCTCCACGTTTGGTTATACCACAGATGTGCCCTTGCCTATTAACAGAAATGGAAATAGCAGAGCTCATTTGTGACTCCTCTTCTGAAGTAGCATCCACAATATAGTGCCTCCCAACCTTGAAAACAGTTTGATCACATGAAATTATCAGAAAACATGGTCAATCTGAGAATAAATAAGAGAAATGTATGTATGATACCTTGGTTAGTGTAACTATGACAGGGACTCCAGATGTGTCAAACTGCAGAAACTCCTCATCACTTATGTCAACTTCCGGTTGATCATCACTTGATTCACCGGCAGCAACTTGTACTCTCGGAATGCCGGTGTTGCTCAAAGCAGCCTAAAGAACAAGGAACGACTATTACTAAAGGAAGAAAAAAGAAAAAGGAGGAAGAACCATGTTGGTAACATCTACATTAACAATCAGATTAATGAAGTAAATATTATTGATCTCAACATATCATCATAAAATGATTGCATCTCAAAATGCTAATATTTTATGGTCAAAACTCATTGCCATCTTTTCAAGCATTTATCATACATATTTTACCTTAATGGCAGCCCCTAGAGTATCCAATAAATTTCCATCTGAACTTACAACAAGCCCATCAATGTAAAGATCCCAACAAATTTTCCCTTCAATAACAATGAGTGAGGAGAGATCAATTCCAGCACCTGTACAGAAAAGTTCACCAGCAGCTTATATACTGAAGCATGCAGATATGATACAAGACAGCAACTGTATGGTAAAACGCACAATATGACCTTCTCCACTTTTACCACCCAACAGACAGCTTTGAAGAGCATTGGACAGTTCTGCTGATAACTCATCACCACCTCTACCCTATTTACAAGCAAAAGATAACCATTGAAAGTTACATCTATAAATTGAAGCATACTTTAACAGATTGCAAACGATATATAGAGGCAGCAATAATTAGAAGACTAAGATTTCCACCCCCACCTGTTCTTTAAAAAAGAAGGTATCAAGTAACATCACTATTTTGTCTAGAATATGAAACAATATCTCACATCATATATTAAAACATACAATGTATCTTAGATGATCACTTAGGATTAATTTAAGTATTTACTTTATTTCATGATATTTTTCCTAATTTCATTAGGATTAGGTAATATTACAAAAGTGATTATAGTTTATCTGTTGTACCATACGGTCCATACCTCATCATATAAGAAGATATCATATTAATACATTATCATATCATTTAGAGTACCCATTTTTTCTTTCCCTCCTTCCATGCCTAGAACGAATAATGTTGACAGGCATTATGATTACCAACAGCCTACAGCTTATTGATCCAATACACCATTTAAACCTATTTTTTTCTGTTAAGGGGAAGGGCTAAAAGAAATAAATATGGATGATTAAGTTGAAGAAACATCAGATTGCGTCCCCCCCCCAAAAAAAAAAAAAAATCATCCAATGAAAAGATATTCCTAGGTTATTAGATTGAACTCCTGCTACAGGCTATGATTCTATGATTTGCCAAGTAGTCATTTTGGACACACTTCCCAATCTCACTCCAAACAAGCATATCTAGTGAACAACAAGAAGCAACGACTTCATATCTTTTCTTTGATTCATCGGAAAGTTCACCAAAGCTGAAGATAACACTCCCAAATCCAATGCCTAAATCCAAGTACCAAGTCACGTCATTAACCCCTAAATCCAACGCCTATTGTCCCCACTTGTAACTCTGCCACACCAACTGGACCAGCTTCCCGGTATATGTTTAACACGGCCAACCTAGAAGGATGGGAATTATTTTAAAGTTTCATCTAACCAAGTTTCATTTCATTCTCCTAGATGAGCTCCACGCTCAAGCTTTCAGTCACATACTTATCTGCTTACCCCAATTGTCTCACCTTATTCGAAGCTTATAGGAATTTACTTAGTAGGTTTGCAGTGAGGGTTAAAGTTATATAATATGAAAATAACCAGAATATTTGAAGGACTTCACTAAACAAAAATAAGGGTAAGTATCAATATATCAACCAACCTCAAAGGCTGGCTCTGCAGTTGAACTGCAATCAATATGTATAGAGACTTTCCCTTTGTTAGGTTGCAGTGAGCTAGGCTTTCCAAGTTCGGCCTGCACTTGCCAATATATCATGGTAAAGAACTGATTTGATTTGGAAAAGATTACCATATTATAAAACAAAAGGATGCAGGAAGTCATGAAAGAACAGATCAGTACCCATGTTTTAATGTACCTTCACACTGGCAATGACATCAGTAGCACCCATTCTAACCCTTGCTGAACCATTTGCCTGCCATGAATTTCATCACACATAAAAGTCGTTGACCAAAAAGATTTAGAAAGTTAGGTTGGGCAAAATCATCATATTACACTAACAAGTGCCAGCCTGTGAAGCATTACCTGAGGGATGACTCCAGTTTCAACAAAAATTGGTCGATAGGTCAACCTCTTCCTACCATCACATCGAAGATCTTGAGCAATTCCACCTTGGATGAAATGCTGTTCTCCAAGAGATAAGCCCACCATTGCTGCAAAATATGAATGCCTTCAGTAACTTTATGGCTAAAATAGACAACAGTCAAAACATACTTGTAAGAGGTCCACAATGAAAGGAAACTAGAACTAGTTGAACTGTTTTAAGTAAAGTTTTCGTCAAGTTGCTACAATGATTGCAACAAGTATTGTAGAAGTTGTAGTATGGATACAATGTAAAAGAAAGTCCAAAATCATCCACTGAAATCTCATGTAACTAATCTCAAGTACCAAGTAACAAAGCTACTATTAAATTTTATTTCCAATATTAAACTTTATTATCAAAATCCAAATCCAAAGCTTTTGCATCTACCATTTTTGCAAATGTTGTGGCACAATCATTTAGGTCACCCTCAACAAAGATTGTTGATCTTAGCTTGTACTCATTCAAATACACACACCAGAATATGTTTCCACTTTGGTTGGGCCTCAGAACCATGACCGAAAAATTAAAAAGAAAATTGAAAGCATAACAATCTTAGATAAAAGAAGTTAAAAAGCTAATCTAATTTGATCAACAATGTGATAAGCAATTTTCTCAACAAGTTAGTCAGCAATGTGATTAACAATAAGCAGCAACAGCACCAACAACAATACAGCGATAATAAAATCTCACTTATAGCAGCAGCAACATTAGCATTTAATAACCAATAAAAATTAAACCATAAGTAGGGAAAAAAAAAGAGAGTCAGAGAGGTGGAGCAGACTGGCGGAAGGGAGGGGGCAGCGGAGAAGAAGCACAAGCAGATAGAGGACACAGCCGCCGAAGCAGAGGCGCAAGCAGAGAGAGGAGAAGGCGAAGCCAGCGGCGAGATGGAGAGGCGAAGACAAGCTCTCAGAGCACAAGCTCACAGCAGAGGGGCGGAAGCAAGGGAGGAGGCGGTGGAGTTAAGGGAGACAATGGTAAGCTAGCAAGGCTTCGGTGAGGGAGAATAGGAGAACAGGTAAAGGGCTAGGGTCCTGGCCACCTTCTGGCTCAGTTTTGGTTTCCTTCCTTAAAATGCTAAGAACCATAGTTGTCCGAACCGAACTAGTGATCGAACTGGTCAGGCTACTTGGTCACTGGTTCAACCAGTTGACCTGGTGCCTCAATATTTCCTCCTTTTCCAGCCAAGTGATGCTTAAGCCGATTAATTCCTCCACCCCTAATAAGCTTCTCACAATATATGCATAACAGAATAGTTTTTCCAAATTCAACTACTTGTTTACAATGGCCCCATGCAAGATCAGCTTTTCCTCTATTATTATTTTTGGGTTACAATTGTTGCATCGGGAGTTGATCCTTGTTCTTGGGAGTTGGGATGATGGTGTTTCTGATGAAGCCATCTTAAAATCCCATAAAATAAAAAAATTCAATCAACTAGGTAACTAATAGAAAAACCAACCAGCATCATTACAGCAGCAACAATCAACAATCAACAAAATTCATAATCAGCAAAACCATTTCAACAACATATGCAACAATTAAACCATATTCAAAATCAGCAAAACCACTGCATATTCATATTCATAAACCAATTCAGAAACCAACTCAACATTTCAATTCAATCACTGCCATATTCATTTCTAATCAGTACCATAAAAAATCAACAATAAAATTCACAGCAATAACATCAATGAATCAACCTGGAAAAAAAATTAAATGATCACCTGTTGTTGCAGAGGCAGAAGGTGGACGACGAGCAGCAGTTCAGGCAGCAACAACCACGGAGGAGAGGAAGCACAGCTGCACAGCTGCAGGAAGAGAGACCAGACGCGAGCAGTGGAGCACACCAGGCGTTGGGTGAAGTGATGGCGGACGACGACGACACGCTGCACGGCTGCAGGAAGCAACGCTCGAGCACTCACTGGCAGAGGCGCGGCGAGACGCGAGCGGCCGAGCACACAGCACAGGCGGAGGAGAGAGGCGAGACGCGACTCGCGAGCACAGCTGCGGAGTATCCCGGGAGAGGCTCGGCGACGGCGGCGAGCGTGCGGTGGCGGTGAACCGAGGTGAGCTGAGGTGAGCTCCCAGCGCTGTGCCTGTGTCTGTTTCTGTGGTCGCCGTTTTCGAAAGTGAGAGTGAGAGAGTTGGGGGTGGCGTGGGTTCAGAACTAGCCTAGGGTTCTTTGGGGGTGGGAGGTTTTGTTTTTTAAAAAAAAATCCTAAGTGTACAATGGGCTAAATCTTTGGTTTATGAATAAATTGAACATCACCTATACTATACAGAATAACCATCCGGATACCAGGGATAACCATCTAGATACTAGGGATAATAAACATCTCATGTTATAAAAAGTTAATTTTGGATTCACCAAGGTTCAAACTCTTGACCTTCTGGATCTGGAATTCTAATACCATATCCTGAAACCACTCATCCCAAAAGCATAACCCAACAGGACAATGTAACACTAATAATCATATCTCTAATACTTTCTAAACCTTCATTGTACACATTGTACGCTTAGGTCATTGGCTCCCTATACTTTCTCTTAAAAAAAATCCGAACCGATGCGGGTTTCTCAAACCCTCCTGTTCACCGGTTTTTGCAAAATCCGGCCGACTCAAACTGGTTTCTCGGCGAATTTTTTTTGTTCGGTCTAATGTCCAGCCCAAACTGGCTTAGAGGCCTGATTGCCAGTTTTTTCATCTAAAGGTGAACTCGGATTGGATCGGATTCGATAAAACCAAAATTTTTATTCGATCGGCACTAAAATTATCGGATCACATCGGATCTAATATCCATAATTTTTAAGTTTAGATCTGATCTAATCCACATATTTGTGAATCGGATCAGATATATCCGCAAAATACACAATTATTTTTAAAAACTTATTTTTTAAAATATCAATAAAATTCATTTTTTTCTATTCTTTTAAAGATGTTTACTCTTAAAATAATATTAAACATATTTTTTTTAAATAATAAATTAAAATAATACAACATATATGATAATTATTAGTTAAAATAAAATATAAAAAAATATTTATTTATTTATTTTTTTATTTTTGTAGATACACGAATATGTAGATCGGATATATGGATACCTACACAAAATTCGCAATCCAATCCTATTAGTGAACGGATAAGATCCGATCCGATAGCCTTGCGGATCGAATTCATATTCGCAATTTTCGAATTGGCTTCGAATAAACACCACGAATATGCGGATTGGATCCAATCCATAAACACCCTTATTTTCATCCGAATGTCCGGGTCAAATCTGTTTCTTCAATTATGCTAAAAACTATTCGTATCCTGTTTCATCTGGATTCATCGGTTCTCTAGAAGTTTTGGTTTTTAAGTAGAGCGGTTTTTTTAGGAAAATTGAACATAATTAATTACTGGGTATTGATTTTTTTGGTTTGACTGGATTTATAAATATGAAACTAAAGCTGGTAAATCTAACCCTATCTAGAGATATTCAATGAATTCAATGAATAATATTATACATTTAAATATTTTTGTTAATTAAGTCTAATTAAATTAGTTTAATAAAAAAAATTAGTTATGATTAACATTATTCTAAGTCTTATTATTTAATTTGGTTAGATTTAATTTATAAAAAAATTTAGATATGTAGCATTACTCATATTGAATATAACCTAATCTATTCAGATAAAATTGAGAGAAAAATGGTTTAAATTATAGGTAAGATTAAGTGTGGATTTAATTTTAACCCTATCCGTCAATTTACACCCTAACATATTATAGCATAATATGTAGTTAAAAATTATTATATATGTATAATGAAATTGATGAGAATTGAACCCACCTCTTTTACCTTTCATCATTTCATTATGAATTTGTTGTTTTTAGTTTTAATATGAAATTAATTTTATATTTTCTGTCAGCCAAAGATACGATAATACGTGTTTTTTGTTTAGTTTTTAAGATATAAAAACATAATTATACACAAAAATACACCATATACATATTTTTCATGGTTCTCCCAAATTTTTTATAAAAAAATTAGTAGTACTTTTTTAAAAGATAAAAAATAGTTCAATTGGCTTAAATGCTTTACTATAACTTAAAATACCAAATAAGTTCAATAAGTAACACTCTCTATCTTTAAGTTCAAATATAAAAAATTAGATATTTTTTATTTATTTAATTTAATATTATTTTATATTTTACTATTTATTTAATTTAATTTTTTATATGATAAAAAATAATAGAATATTCAATAAATATTAATATTATTGTATTTGTATAAATTGATAAAAAAATTCAATAAATATTATAAATTTTAATATTTGTCTTGCTAACTTTTTCTTTACATATTCTACAGGATATATATTCAAATTTTTATATAAAATAATAATGAAAAATCAAAGAATTTATGCATTTTTTAAGAGGAAGGATAATATTTTTAAAAATGAGAACATATAACTTTTACAATATCAACACCTGTAGATAGTTCTTCCACGATAATGAATTACGAAGAAAGTGAGATACAACCTTCAAAAGTTCAAAAAGTTACATATCAAAAGTATTTTGACAATTATCTTCTATCTGGCCCCCCCAAAATTTTATTTCAAGTTACGCCACTGGTAACATATATTTTATATCGGTGGCTAATTTTTTGTGTACACGTAATACAATTAATTTAATTATTTTTTAATTAACTATATTTTAAATAAAAAAATATATGGAATATTATTTTTAGTGTTTATGGAAACTTTTGTTATAGTAAAAACTCATGAAAATATCCAATCATAAAAATGAAAAATACCAATAAATCGGTTCAACGAAACTACTTGATTTTATTTATAGTATTATCACGTATGTTATAAAGTGAAGACTCATATGCAGTTTGTCTTCATATAAAGTTGTTAGTTGAGAATCATTAGATTATTTGACATGTTTGACAAAATTGTTATCTAACGATTTTCAACTAACAACTTTACATGAAAATAACTGCATGTGAGTTTTCACCATGTTATAAACATGTGATCAATATTCAGTAATTTATTTGGGATAAGTACGATTTTGGTCCCTGACGTTAAGGGTCAGAATCGAAATCGTCCCTCTTGTAATTTTGGATTTAAAATCGTCCTTAACGTGTTTTTTTGTATTAAAATCGTCCTTTTAATTTTTTTTGGACAAAAATACCCTCACCACTACCAACATAATTACCTCCTTCACCACCACCACCACCAACTGCCACTCCACCACCATTATCAACATCATCACCATCATCATCATCAACACCCACTGCCACTCCATCACCACCAACACCACCACCAACGCCGCCGCCGTCCCCCTCCGCCTCCCCCTCCCCCTCCCCGCCTCCCCCTTCCCCCCACCCCCACCCCCACCCTCACCCTCACCCCGTGTCCCCTCCCCCTCACTGCCTCCCCCTTTCCCCCACCCCGTGTCCCCTCCCCCTCACTGCCTCCCCTGCTTCCCCCTTCCCTTCACTGCCTCCCTGCTTCCCCCTCCTCCTCCCCGTCTTCCCTTCCACCACCCCCACCCCCCACCCCCCACCTCTATCTCCAACTCCACACAGAGAAACATAAACAGAAAATCAACAACACCAGAAGCACAAATTTAACAAAATTCAAACACAAATTTAACAAAATCAAACAACACCAGAAGCAGAAAACAAAAAGCAGAAGCAAAAGGAGAGGCGGCGAGGCGGCGAGGCAGAAGCGGCGAGGCAGAGGCGGAGGCAGAGGCAGAGGCGGCGAGGCAGAGGCATGAGGCGGAGGCGGCGAGGCATGAGGCGGCGAGGCTCGCGATCTCCAATGGCAGTGGCTCACCGTCCCCCTCCCCCTTTTCCCTTCCCCCTCCTCCTCCCCCTCTTCCCGGCGCTCCCTCTCTCTTTCCCCTCTTCTCTTCTCCCCCGTCGCAACCCCTCTCCTTTCTTCTTTCTTCCGGCGACGGCGACGGCAGCTCCAAGCTTCGCCGGCGCCGTCCCCTCTCCCCCCCCTCCCCTTCCCCCTCTCCCTCCCCTCCCCCCTTCGCATTTCCTTTCAGCCCCCCACTCCCCAAAAACGCGTTTCCTCTCCCCCCAACGTGTTCTTTTAATTTTTTTTATTTTGTAATTTTTTTTATTATTAAAATAAGGGGTATTTTTGGAATAAAATTAAAATTTTTTAAAAAAAGGACGATTTTAATACAAAAAAATACGTTAAGGACGATTTTAAATCCAAAATTACAAGAGGGACGATTTCGATTCTGACCCTTAACGTTAGGGACCAAAATCGTACTTATCCCAATTTATTTTGTAATATCTGGCTTTAACTTATATATATATATATATATATATATGTCAGCACCCTTCTAAAAAAGTTAAAGATAATATAACAAATATTTAAAAAACTAATTTAATGATATCTCATAATTTGCTAAACTTAAAGACACGGTGAAAAATCTAAAAAAAAAAACAATGTTTATTATCTACAACATCAAATTAACTCATGAAACCATGAATCAAAATAAATCATTTTAAACTCAGGAAAATTAAGCTAAATACTATATCAAATCAAAATATCCAACTCGCTTTACTTCAGCGACCCCATGCATGCTTGTAAGCTTCTGCATATTCTTGTTTATCTTGTGGGCTGTCAAAAAATTATATGGACTTTAATTAGGCTTTGAACTTTTTCTCTATGTTTTTTTTTTTTTTCATACAAAAACTAAATTCTCAAACTTACCTCTTCACTTGACCAAAAAAAAAAAAAAAAAAACTTACCTCTTCACACAGAAGGAATTTAATTGCCATTTATTTTGAGGCCCCTTAACCTGCCAACAAATGTAAATGCAATCATAATTGAATATATTTTTTATGAAAAAGTATAGGTAGACCATAAAAATATTAAATAATATTTTATTAGTGTACAGATAGTTATTTTAATATTAAAATTTAGATAGTTATTTTAAATTGTGATAGTATGATCTTTAATTTTTACAAAACTTGTTACAAATCATCTTATAATCATAGATTATAACTTATCAATTGTAACCATGTAATTTTATGTAATTATGTTAAATATTGGCTACAATATTAATGGGAAGCATAGGCCTCTATGTATATATATAAAACAGCCTCTATGTATACGTATAAAACAAGAGAAATGTTAGGAGTACATTAGATTTTTTTTATTATTTAATCATCAACTTAATTTTTGTAGTCTAATTTCTTTAGTTTAGTAATTGAATAATATATTTTATTTTATACCTTTACATATTAATAGCTAACTGATAATAAAAAACAACAAATTTTAATGACTCTTATTATATATATATATATAAAACTGAGGCACATGCTTCCTATTAATATTTTAGCCAATATTTAACATAATTACATAAAGTTACATAGTTACAATTGATAAGTTAAAACAATTTGGAGTACCTGAATTATGAAAGTTTCAAGATTGGGTGACTTCTGAAGAAAGCTTGGCAGCAAATCCATGTTAGAAGAACCATCAAAATATAAGCGAAGCAAATTGGGAAATTGAGGAAGACGATCATCACGATCATCAGCAGGAAACTGCGATTGCAAATAAACAATGAATTAAAATGAAAATATTAACATATTAATACATTCGAATTCATGTTAAATAAGATAAGTTTTGACTCTTACAAAACCTTACATTTTTATTAATGACAGGAAGTCTATGGAGTTCACGATACTGAATATTCAAGTACAAGTATTTGACATTAGAGAGTCCTTGAAAAAGATCAAATAAGCAGCTTCTATCACTGATGAATTCAAAGAGAATTGAGAGGCGTGCTGCAACCACATTGTTCAAGTTCATAATCACATACCGAACAGGAGAAGATTGTTGAAGGCAAAAAAATTCAAGAGATGGAGCATCTATCTCAAACGAATCATTCACAAAACTATCAACATGTACACTAAGCTTCTTCAATGTATGAGGCGCTCGAACAATGCTCATCATATTCCACTCTCCATTGAGATAAAATTCTTGAAGAACAGGACAATTAGACAAGAAACTGTTCACAAGTCTTTCGGCTTCCGTACCGCACCCTTGGCATGGATGCGTTGACAGATCTAAAATCTTGAGCTTCGGTAACCACACAGGGGAATTCGTAACGAAGATACTAATATGACCATGTAATTTCAAGGTCGTGAGAGTGGCCGAACTGAAAACCGTCAAAGGTAACTCGATGTGGCGGAAACATGAATCTTTATTCAACTCAATATTGATCTCTTCGGCGGCGCATTCAATGGCGCCGGAGATCCACTTCTGGAAGTCGGATGGCCAGAAACTCCTGTCGCTAGAAAAATGTAAGTGGAATCTTCTGATATGTTTTCCTTTGCGTGAATCTAAAGCTTTGTTCACGAATTTGTTAAATCCTGTATAGTAATCCAGTGAATATAATGGGGACCAGTAATGGAAGGAAAGATCTGGAAGCATGGTCCAAACTGATCTGCGATTCCAATCTTTTGACAGGGCGCTTGTTCTGCATGCAATTGATGTATCAACATGTGACAAAATCTGGCACAATATATCCTCTGGAAGATTGCTTAACCGATCTTCTTCTTTATCGTTGTTAGGAGAAGAATCTATTGCAATTTTCTGTGATTTCTTCATTCTGCAAAAGCTAGGGTTCATACTCGAAAATATTTTTGGTACTGTCACTCTCTACGATCTTTTATAGGATTGAACACACGTTTATACCACCAACAAATTAGGGCTAGAAAATTTGGATATAAAAGTAGGATGAGTGTTATACCTGAATGGATCACCAATTTGTGTTTAACAAATTAAAAAAATTAAAAAAATTTGGAGTAGACAAATCGAACGATCCGATTTTTACTCTGCAAATTAAATCATTCCATATTTTAAAAAAATACCACAGTAAATCACAATTTAAAAAAATACCATTATTAATCCAATATTAAAAAATAAAAATATAATAAATTAGAGTTTAAATAACATAATCTTTTTTTTTCGAATAAAAATTTTAAGTTCAAATCTCACTCTTAATTTTTAAAAAAAATATTCATGCTAATCAAAATTAAACTGTTTAAAGATAAGAGATAGTATTATCAAAACGAAAGTAAGTGTCTAACTACCTCACTTGATTTCCTTTCTTCATATATATATCTCACTTGAAAATTTTGAATTAGATTAGATTCTTATAAACCTTATCAATGAAGAAAAGATATCTCAACGGGAAGTTATCTTTTTTTTTTTTATACTCCAATAATGAATTTAAAGTATTTAAATATATCATTTTTAATTTATCATTCATATTGATTTTAGCTTTTACGTATATAGATAATGAGTTATTTATTTATACAGTAAATATAGCTATTTTTTAATTTATTATTTTAAAAAATTATCTAAATACATAAATTTAATTAGATAATTTTATAAAATTCTTTGCATAAAGTAAAGTTAAATTCTACTAATATTTTATATTCAAAATTGGAAAACTTTTCGAATGTGAGATTTTGATATATCTTATACTTTTATTAAATATTGATGAGATAACCCATCAACTAATTTCTTAGTTTTTAAACAAGGATACGTTTTATTAGTTTTTAGTTCATTTTAAATCATTAATCAAGTTAATCTTTGGGTTTTTTACTTAAATAAATTAAATGCATTTCAAAATTACCCAATTCCCCTGAATCAGATTCTGCAACGTGATTGTCCTTTTTGTATTATTATATAAATCGTCCCAGGGTGTAAAGGATTATATTAAACGTAAATCATCTCACCCTAGGACGATTAATGAATGAATTTGTGATGCAAAATAAGAGTAAATCGTGGCAGGGCTTCTTGGGTTAGTAGTTGAGCATAAATCGTCCCAGGGTAGTAGGTTTTACGAGTTAATGGACTAAACCAAACTGGGCTGGCACGATTTACTTGTTTTTTCAGACCCTCAGGACCCTGGGACGATTTATGTGTTACTCTGTAACACTCAAAGGGGTGGGACGATTTATGGCCAAGTGATAACCCTAAGGACTCAAGCACGATTTATGCAGCCAGAAACTCTATAAATAAACGAGTTTCAAACAGACGAGCCACACAAAATATATGTTGAGGTTGTGAGAGATGGCAGAGAGTATTTTCTTGTTAGTGCATCACCGGGGAAAAATAGATGAAAACACAAGTGAGGGTGTAACTTTTTCTAGCAAAAAGCAGATAGGAGTGTTTATTACTCCGTCGACGACGTTGATGGATCTGCATAGTAGTATATTAGAGAAGGCTGGAAATTGTGGCAAGAAGCGCGTGAAGCAATTATTTTTTCGTATTCCGATATCGTTGAAGCCAGGTTATGTTAAGTTTGGGAAGTACGCGATGTTGGGTGATGACGACATGCGAGTTATATTTCATAGTCAATCAAAATTTCCCGACTTAGGCGCGCTGGAGTTGTTTGTCAGAATGGTTGACGTGGAGGGCAGTAGCGGGGGGACTGCTCCGAATCTGCCCACTGGCATCATAGAAGGAACTTCCACCGCCGTTCCAACAAGGCAACCGGCGACTCCACTTGTTTTGTCCCCATCTTTTGCTGCTGATTTGCCTGTCTCGGGTGATGACTTGGGTGATGGGCGTAGCTTCGGCCAGCTTGCAGCTGCGATGGGAGCTGATCCTGTAGTGGACGGTGCACCCGCATTCATGGAGGTAAGAGAGAGAGATCCGTTTGTGGAGGCTATAGGTGATGATGGGTCAGATTCGGAGCCACCAATTATTGGTGACGAGAGCGACGTTGACGATGACACCGCAGTTGCCGTGGGAGCTCAAACCCATGGTAGCAGTGGAACGCAGCAGTACCCTCGACACTTTACTACATTGAACCTTGAAGCAATGAACCCGGCCGCAAACTTAGATCAGCATCACCCGGTGATTCACGGAGAAAGGCCTAGCGTGATTGGCACGGACGAGTTTGAGGTTGGGCAAAGGTTTGAAACAAAAGAGGAAGCTGTACTGACAATAAAGAGTTATAATATTCGGCGGGGAGTCGAGTATAAAGTGTTTGAGTCCGACCAGTTGAAGTATCATGGAAAGTGTGTCCAGTTCGGGAATGGTTGTAATTGGCTGATCCGTGTCACTATGAGACAGAGAAAAGGCTACTGGGAAGTTAGAAAGTACAATGGACCACACACGTGTCTAGCAACGGAGATATCAATGGATCACAGGCAGCTCGATTACCATGTCATATGTGCCTCGATTTTATCATTGGTGATGGCTGATGCATCGGTGTCGGTTAAGGTGTTACAGAATGCGGTGTCATCGAAGTTTGGGTTCAAGCCAAGCTACAGGAAGGTTTGGATGGGCAAGCAGAAGGCAATTGCGCAGATATATGGAGATTGGGAGGAGTCTTATAACCACATACCACGGTGGATCATGGGGGTTCAGTTGTATATGCCAGGTACGATTGCGCTTTTGCGTACTTCGCCAGTGAGGATAGGTAATACCGTTGATGCGTCAACGGTTTTCTTTCATCGACTATTTTGGACGTTTCCTCCATGCATTGAGGCATTTAAGTATTGCAAGCCACTTATATCCATTGATGGGACCCATTTGTATGGGAAGTATGGCGGCACTCTGCTAATGGCTATTGCCCAAGATGGAAACTCGAACATTCTTCCAGTGGCTTTCGGGTTAGTTGAAGGCGAAAACACGGATTCATGGAAGTTTTTCCTCACTAATCTCCGCCAGCATGTCACCCCTCAGCCCGGCATTTTAGTCATCTCTGATCGGCACAATGCCATCAAGGCTGCCTTGCTGGCAGAGGACGGTGGATGGCTCCCACCGTCGGCATACCGGGCATTTTGTGTGCGACACATCGCGTCTAACTTCGCACTGTCATACAAGTCCAAGGAAGCCCGGAGGATTCTAGTGAATGCCGCATACGCAAAGACTGAGGAGGATCACCGGTATTACATGGATATTTTGAGGAAGGAAGATCCTGTGATGGTTGCATGGTGCGACAGGATTGGGTTGGAGTTGTGGACCCAATATCGGGATGGTGGTCGTCGATATGGTCATATGACGACAAACATCTCTGAGTGTATCAATGCCGTGTTTAAAGGCACACGCAACCTCCCGGTGGGTTCATTAGTTAAGTCAACATATGGGCGGTTGGCCGAACTCTTTGTGAGGAAAGGAAAGGAGGCCGAGTCTCAAGTCGGAGCAAATCAAGAATTCTGTCAGACCCTTGTGAAGGCGATCGAGAGGAATCTACAAGCCTCAAGGAATATGCGGGTGGATCTATATGACAGGGGAAACTCCGAGTTTGTCGTTGAGGAACTTGCGCTGACCGCGGGTAGGATTGCAATGAGTGTGTGTCGGGTGTCTCTATCCGCCCGCACATGCGACTGTGGGAACTTTCAAGCACTCCACTATCCGTGTCGTCATGTGCTTGCCGCTTGCTCATTTTGCAGACTGGATTGGAGGACATACGTTGATGATGTATACCGCATGAAGACCGTGTTCAATGTTTACAAGATGGGTTTCTCTCCGCCTATCCACGATGATCTCTTACCCGTGTATGAGGGACCCCGTGTCATCCCCGATCCTGGCATGATGCGGGCTGCAGTTGGAAGACCTCGGAGCACTAGGATAAGGAATAATATGGATGAGGCGGATCCAGATAGACCCAAGAGATGCGGACTGTGCAGGACCCCTGGTCATACCAGAAGAAACTGTCCACAGCGCCCGGGGGCTTCTGGATCGCACGAAGGTAGCAATGCGTAGGCACGGTTGGCTTAGGAATGTTTACTATACCTCATGCCTCTTTATAGTTTGTCGTCTATTTTTTAAGTTCACATTCGTGGTAAACCTTTGTTAACGTGATATATATGTATTTCAATTCGGTTGTTTTTAATTTGCGTTGACTTTGCTTTTTGTTTGGACTTATACTTATTTTCTATTACCTCATGCTAGTGATACGCGAACTTTATATATACGAATTGAAGGAACATAAACATATACCGAATGGAAAGATACAAAACCATAAAGTAGCATAAACATGTACCAAGCACAAACATGTCCCCAAACGTAAAGATAAATAACAATGAACAAGCATCAACATAGACGAAATAAAAATAACAACTCTAAAAACAACAAAACTCCAATAACTAACACATGTGTGAACCAGTGCCACACTTTGCCGGCTTGATCACGCGCTTCCTCCGCTGTGTGACTGGGACAAATGCATCCGGGGGCCTGCTATCAGCGGCATCTGCAGGCTCCGGCTCAACAGGCGGTGGGTGTTGTCTCAGACCCCCAATGACAGATGCCGGAGTGCCTCCCAAGGCAAATTCGCCTCCGTGATAACCAGTCGGCACCTCATTCAAGTCGACGTTGAGGTCCACGGTAACACCATCAAACTGTGGCCTGTAATCACCAGCTGGGCTCCCAAACTGGGCAAAATCTGCAAAGAACTCTGAACCAGCACCAAATACCTGCTCCATCTGGTTCGGGCTGCCGAAGTCGGAGAACAGCGTGGCCGCATCGGCCTGGACACCCCCACTCCCACCCTCAGTAGTACAATGGAATAAAGTGCCCTCAACCCCTACAACACCTGCATCAACTTGATGCCCAGTAACATGCCCTCCGGAGGTACTACCACCTCCCCGTGCTGACCCACCTCCTCCTCCACTGTCTCCTCCCCCACTGCCACCACCCCAACCCCAAACAGCTCCGCTAGCACCCCCACCACCACCGCCACCCAACCCAGATCCACTCGCACCCCCTCCCCAACCAGAACCCCCACCACCTCCTCCTCCCCAACCATCTCGACCACCCCAACCCCAACCAGACCCGCCCCCACCATGCCCCCAACCCCCTCGATGACCCTGCTGGCCGGTCCCAGCATCATCTCCCCCCTCATCGCCATCATCGCCTCCACCCCCGCCACCATCATCGTGGTGCTCTAGATCATCATCTATCCCAATAGCATCCTCGTGTCTTGCCCCAACAAGCTGACTGTATCGAGTCCCCACACGCGCACGGGTCGCTCTCCGCCTATTGTCAGGCACATTTGGACCTTGCTGCCTAGCAGGTGCAGCAACATGACCCCGAACTGGAGCATCTACGGGAACTCCACCCGCCCGTGGATCCATCAGTAGACGGTCATGTGAAAGGAACCTACGTGCAACACGGAACCACCAGTCAAGATATTCAGCAGAGGGACGTGGATCTGGAACTAACTGAAAGGAAAGCACGCTCTGACGTCTGTCATCCCAATACTGATGCCATGTGGCGAAGACGTCAGGAAACCACCTAGTGGGTCCTCTACCATCCTTCGATAACAAGAAGTCGATGTTGATGGCTGGCTCCGGGATGTGCTGAACTCCCCCGAGCTGAGATAAAACCCTATCAACTTGATGCCACTCTATTGACGCAAAGTAAATTAACGCAGTTGTCGACTTCCATAAAAGCGTGTGGTCAGGTCGGAGTATGTCAGGATGGACTACTTGGATCACCTCAAGACTGCTGTAGGGCATCCAGATGAACTGCAACATGGAAATCAGTCAACATTACCAACCGAGTATATGAAAACAGAAGTACAGAAAATAGCATTATATACATTCAAACTTACATCATCGCCAGTCAACCTATCTAATCTGTGTCGGGTAGCAATCACACGGGGACCCTTCTCATCCGACGAAGGAAGAAACCGACCCCACCTGTATCGTTACAACATCCCCATAAGTGAGCTTATAAAATACGATACAAACATGTGCATGACAATGATTAGGGTTCAAAATGATATACCTCGCAGCAAGCGGCCAGAGAATAGCATCAAACCCTCTAGGCTTGAATGCCGGGAAACGCCAAAATATCCAGGACTGTAGTAGTGACAGCGGTCCAGCGAGGTTCTTTACATTCCGATTCGCAACCCTACAGAGACACCTGTACAACCAAGACAAGGTGGCCGAAGCCCAGCTGTACTTCCCGAGCCCATCGAGGTCTGCAACATACGGGAGCCACCGTAAGTGTACCCTGGCACCAGACTTATCCATGAACAGCGCGGTGGACAACAACATCATGATGTAACCCCGTGCATAGATCTGTACCGTCTCCTCTGACGCATGAGCGGGCAGAACTCTAAACTTGTTCTGGAACCAAGAAAAAGAAACTGTGAAGTCATCGATGCAGTCCTCCGGTGGGAGTTCACCAAATAGCTCTCCAAACCACACCCATGCAGGCTTGCCACCCTCCATCAACTGCTCGAAGTCACTGAGGCACCCACTCACTGCATGACCGTCAATTGGAAGGCCAAACTGGTATGCCACATCTTGTAGTGTTACGGTACACTCCCCAAATGGCATGTGGAAGGTATGTGTTTCGGGAAGCCATCTCTCCACAAAAGCACTGATCAGTGGCTCATCAAGCTTGAACCAGTAATCATTCAACCGAGCAACATGTAATAGGTTCGCACGATCTAAGTACGGGAGTATACGATCATGCAGTATCATCTTCTGTTGCCGATGCATGCTCCTAACGCACCGTGTAGGCTGAAAATACGCAAGAATAACCACATCATTATTTCGGGTACTTATACACACACACATAGAAAATAACTTATGCCGTGACAGATATCCAACTCACAGATGCCATCAAAATGGATATGTTCATAATAACATCTCATGTTCAAATCGACATTACCAATACAATGTAAGAACCATAAAAGTCACAACCGAACCGATCATTTCAACGGGTTAACGGTTCAACCGGAAATTCACCGGTTGAACAGATTGACCTCGTCCTATATATTTAAAAAATAAAACATATTAATAATTTTCAAAACTTAAATTTAAATACATATTTTCACCATTAATATCTCTACAACTTTTTTAAAAAAATTTTGAAACTCAGGCGGTTCGGTCGACCCGGTCTTACTAACTGATATCAGTTTAAACCATTTCATTCCGGGTTTGACCACACCGAACCGGTTCGTTCCCTCATCCGGTCATATCATCAGACTGGCCCGGTTCAGGATCCCATTGGCCGGTTTAACCCTCCGACCGCTTCGTTCCGGTCCGGTTCGTTCCGATCCGGTTCAAACTAGTCCGGTTCGTTTCGGTCCGGTTTAGTCCGGTTCGAGCCGGTCCGAACTCCATACTAAAATCAGCAAATTCCATGGGATTCTACCGTCAGAACCATCACCCTATGATGGGTGAATTCCATGATCTTTTAAGACCACTGATTTCTAACATCTTATACTAAACCAAAAACTAACTAAATCACTATACATGATATCCGGCAACGTCTTAATAAAAAAATATTCTAAGATGCATATTCACCCTATACAATATCATCCAACATACTAATATCATCCAAAATTTAAAACCATTACAAAATTTATAAGATTACCTCTTGATCGATAAATCCGGCAACATGCGCAACGCCGTTCAGGCGGTACATATCTCCTTGGTTCGCGGCCATTACCACCGCTGGAGAGATCCCCCAACTCCTCCTGCCGACCACCTGCGGCCCGCTGCCACCACCCCCGGTGCCACTCAGACGCCTCTGCCCACCACCAGTTGCACCTCCGCCACCGGCTGGTCCCACACCCAAAACCACTTCTCCACCCAAACTCTCTCCGGTCAACAATGGTGGCTCCAATACCTCCCTCAACCCTTTACGCCGCAGCAACAACAAAGATGACTCGTGGTTGAGTCCTTAGGGTTATCACTTGGCCATAAATCGTCCCACCCCTTTGAGCGTTACAGAGTAACACATAAATCGTCCCAGGGTCCTGAGGGTCTGAAAAAACAAGTAAATCGTGCCAGCCCAGTTTGGTTTAGCCCATTAACTCGTAAAACCTACTACCCTGGGACGATTTATGCTCAACTACTAACCCAAGAAGCCCTGCCACGATTTACTCTTATTTTGCATCACAAATTCATTCATTAATCGTCCTAGGGTGAGATGATTTACGTTTAATATAATCCTTTGCACCCTGGGACGATTTATATAATAATACAAAAAGAATAATCACGTTGCAGAATCTGATTCAGGGGAATTGAGTAATTTTGAAATGCATTTAATTTATTTAAGTAAAAAACCCTTAATCTTTTGCCGAAAAACTAAGTTATAAAATACTGAAAAACTAATTTGATCAGTTTAAAAACAATTAATTTGATTATGAAATGAAAACTAAAAGATCAATTTATATGTTATCTCTTAAATTAATTATTATTATTAATTAGTCACTCTTCGTTTTTACATTTAGTTTTTGTTTAGTGTTAAGCTCTTCAAAACACACCACTTTTTATTTGATAAATTAAAAAAATATTTTAAAATATGAATTTAATTTTAATACATTATCAATATAAAATAATTTTATATATGTATTTAATTATATAATATTATATCAACAGAAATAACTGCTATTTACATTAATTACATGAATGGTAACTAAAAAAATGTACATCAAATTTTTTGATTTGGATCTTCTAAATTTTGAATTTCACTTTAGAGAGTAAAATTTGATCTATCACCATTTTTTTTGATAGGTGGGACCAAGAAAAAATATGAGAAAGAAACCATTTAAGGATAAGAGATCAAACTTTACTATCTAAAATGAAATTTAAAATTTAGAGGATCCAAATCCCAAATTTTTAACTATTAAAATGTACCCTCAAAACATATATTAGCAAGACCCATGAATTAACTTTACACATACAATAAGAGGTTACGAGTTCGAGTCTCTTATCTTTGGTAAAAAAAAAAAATAAAAATAAAAACCAAATCATAAACTTTCTTACCTCTTTTTTCTCTATCTTTCTATACACCAAAATGAAAGGAATAATAATTAAAAAAAAGAAAGAAAAAAAATGAATTCTCAACTCTATCAAATAAATTAAACCAAGCTAAATAATATTTAATTGTGAAAATTATTTATTTCTCCTATCACTAATAAAATCATTCTTCACATTCAAAATGAAGCATCCTCTGCCTTCCTTCCTTTGCTTTGATGGTGCCGCCGCTTTCCACCACCCCGGTGGCGCCGACCGTCACCGAAGGTGGCAGGATCAAGTTTTCTTAGTGCTTCAGCCTCTTGGAGACTAATGACACACTCAGGTGGAGGAACTTGGTACCTAGCCCTATCATAACAATAAGAGTATGTCATATGATTGTTCCTAAAGTTCTCCATCTTGATTTTGTGCTTAGGTATGATATTTGCCTTAGAATTTTGAGCATTGTTGCACATTGCAACATTCTCATCAATTGGATCAACCCCACAACCATGCATGACAAAGTTTGAGAACTCAGCAACATAAGGGGCATATTTGTAATTTACTCGGTATTTTCCTCCATCAGTTGCCCAATCAGATGCATCCCATATGGTTGCATACAAAGTCATTGGCTTTGAAGGAAAATCTCCACCCATAGATTCTGTTCTCTTCACTTCTCTTATTGGAACATTATCTACATAAAATCTGCAACATATAAATAATAACTTTAAATTAAAAAATAATTAATAATAATAAAAGCTTAAAGTATATTTTTTTGTCCCAAAAGTTTAGTAAAAGTTTTAAAAATACTCATAAGTTATATTTTGTTTCAATTTTGTCCCAAAATTTTTCGATTTGCATCAAATATATAATCGAACGGCTAAATTTTTAAAAAATTTAAGATCAATCTAATAATAATGCATGAATATTATGTTTGATTTGCTTGTGTTGATAGTTGTTCTTATTAAATTGTTGTTGAATTTGTCTTAAATATTTTGAAAAATTAGCCGTTAGGGGTATATTTGATGCAAATAGAAAACTTTTAGGACAAAATTGAAACAAAATAAAACTTAGGGATATTTTTAAAATTTTTGTCAAATTTCAGGGACAAAAAGTATAATTTATCTTAATAAAAAAATAAATTATATTTTTTATTTTAAAATTTTTTAAAAAAATTTAAAAATATTCTCAAAATTTATTTTATTTTAATTTTGTCTTAAATTTTTTTTATTTGTATAAAATATATCTCTAACAATTCAATTTTTAAGAAATTTAAGATCAATCCAGCAATAATTCTTAATAATTAGAGCAATTTTGTATCTAACTTGCCCTTATGAAATTATTATTGAATTTGTCATAATCTTCTTGAAAATTTAATTTTTTAAAATATATTTAATGTAAATCAAAATTTACGAAACAAAATAAAACTTAAATATATTCTTAAATATTTAATAAGTTTCATGGAAAAAAATATATTTTAACTTAATAAAAATATGGAAAGGAATCAAGAAACATTGTAAAACGACAAATACATTGATGTTATCAAATTTAACATCACAAAAGAAGGGACATGTGAGATCCCACTTTGTAACTATAGTAACAGTGGGAAGAATATTGATTGCAAAATTCAGAAATTAGGTAAACAAAATTAGTTGCTTTTCCTAGTACCACAGTCTATAAAGACTCCAAAAACTTAGAATTTATCATGTGACCCACTTGTGGGTCAAATCCACACCAAATTTTTCACTTTTTAATTTAGATATGGAAGGGAGAATGGTGTAGGACGCATATATTGAGTGTACAGGTGCTTTACGCAATTATGGTGTTATGAGCAAAAATCGGACCGTTCGATTTTTGAATACACAAATTGGAGAATCTAATTATCTTTACCAAAATTTAAATTTTCTCTTTCATACTAATCGGATTAGTAAGTTTAATTTTTTTTACAAAGAAATCGAATAGTCCAATTTTTTTATCTATGTTTTATAAAAAACTGTTCCCACATCCATATCCATGTCTAGGACCCACATCTTTCCCAATAATACACAACACACATACTTCTCATATCCAAAAACATTAGCCCAATTTTTTTATCTTGTGGCTTCTTATTCTTATTCTAAAAGGTAATATAACAAATTAACAATTAAAGGAATTAGAAGTGGTGATATCTAGTTTCTTAGCAATCCCATTTCAAGAAAAAAATGGTTTTGACAAAACAAGGGATTTATTGTTAATGGTAAAAGAAAACCGGAGTCATCTTTTGATAAAACCCCACCAAATCTGAATATCAAAAGCCATCAAATTAGCACTAAAAGCAATAAAACAATTAAGAATTAAGAAAAGTTTTTTTGCGATAAATAAATCATCAAATTAGGGTGCTTTGGTTTTTTCTTTTCAACAAAAAAAAAAAGTGAAATAACAAATCTTATTTTTCAATTTTTCATAAAATTCTAAAAAAATACAAACTAAATACATCATAATTTCTAAAGATGAAACATAAATCATGAATCAACTAAGCTCTCTCGAAAACACTACCCTCTGACATGTTGTCGCTAAAAGTAAAATCTTGTATCTCTTTTAAAAAATCTCCTAATTGTTTCCAGACAACTAGAAAGTATTCAAGAATTCAATTCAGACGTAGAATACTTATTCAAAAATTTTCATAACTCAATCATGTATAATAGATCAAAAAATTTTCGTAACTCAATCATATATAATAGAATTATCAAATATTTGACTTTTGACTTGTTCGAACTCTATCGGTAACTTTCTATAAGATTCTACACTTAAATAATTATTTAAATAAATGATGTCAAAATTATTATTTTTATTAGCATAGTAATTTATAATTCAACTATATCTTAGATGTATATCAAAATCAACCACTAAATATATATTAAATATAAAACACACATTAAAAAAAATAGTGTAACTAGATATCCTTTAAAAATTGTCCATCATTCAGCCTTTAAAAGAGAAAGAAACTACAAAAATAAATAACTTCCCATAAATCAAAAGACCGACTAAACGCTAAAAATTTAAAGGACAAATAGTATTTCTCTAAAAAAATAAATAACACATATATTTATACACAAATATATAATAATTAATTTTAATAAAATTTTAATTTTAATACACTATCAGTATAAAATAATTTTACACATATATCTAATTACATAATAAGTAAAAATAACTAAAATATAGACACATATATATACTTACATGATCTTAGAATCTGTCCACAGAATACTGTACTGGTGAAAATCTTGAGAAGGATCAAACCAGAGATCATATCTTTCTTCTCTGCCAGTGTTGGTACTACCATTACCATAAAAATTGGTCTGCATTCTCCAATCTCTGCCTCTAATATTTCCCAAAAACTCAAAGTCTATTTCGTCATGGTTCTTCTTGAACATGTCACCATTTGACATCTACAAATAAATAAATAAATAAAATATGAGTTATTTAATTACTTTTTCACTTTATTTGATGGAGAATACCAAATAAGAATTTAACTTTAATATACCGTTTGTATAAAATAATTTTACATGTGTATACATTTTATCAGTAAAAAACCTAAAAATAACTATTTTTTATTTTTTTACATTGATCACGTAAATGATCATTCAAAAGATTAGTACATCAAAATTAAATTCTAACAATAACGATTAAAAAGATAAAACACACCATCTTCAATCTTCAATTAAAAAAAATATATGTAACCTTTCCAATGATCATTGGATGATGATTAGATATATATCTTATAAATAGGTTTAATTACTCTGTTGGTCCCTATAGTTTCGCAAAATTTTCAATTAGGTTCTTATATTTTTTTTCCTTTTAATTGGGTCCCTGTACAAAATTTTTTTTTAATTGAGTCCCTACACTTTTTTTTTTTTTATTTGAGTCTCTGCACCAATTTTTTTTAGTTGAGTCCCTATATAATGAAGCCAATTACTACTAAAAGGGATCTAATTGAAAAAAAAAATTGGTGCAGGGACCAATTAAAAAGAAAAAAAGTATAGAGACCTAATTGAAAATTTGGTTAAAACTATAAAGACCAATAGAGTAATTAAACCTAAATATTATTGGCAATTTGAGTGAGTTACACTCACATAAAAAGCCACCACAACTCCAGCAGTGTAATCAGCAGGCAACTTAATCTTAGCACTAAAATACCCATGAAGGTAAAGTTCATGGGACACAAATCCAGAACCTGAAAACAGAACCCAAGAAATATATATAATCAGGGAAAAAAATACAATATAAAAAAAATTAGAACAATCATAATAATAATAGAATTTAATTTTTATACACGGTAATAATATTAAAAATTTTACACATAGAATTAATTATGTGTTGTATAATAATAATAAAAATAATTATTTTCAAACTAAATTACTGAATAATCATCTAAATAACAATTTTTTACACTTATTATAATAATTATTAAGAAGTTTACCATATGAAGAAAAATTAGAAAAAAGAAAAGCAAGAAGAAGAAGAAGGTATAGATGAAAATTAAACCTGTTCTCTGATCAAGTGTAAGATGAACCAATTTGCCATCATTATGGATTATCAAATTATTATCTCCAAACAAGGGTGTGTAACCATCCTCAAAGGCTATGATAGGCAAATTATTGTTCATGGAAGAAGAACCAGAAACAACAACCATGGCTGAGGACAAACACAAGAAGAGAAAACACACATGACACCCTCCCATATTTTTTTCCTTTTTTTTTTTTCAAATATTTTTCAGTGTTGAGGTATATTATGTGTGTAAGAAGTTATTTATTATATATATATATAAGAGGTGGTGCAAATTAAAGGAAGAGTAATGAAAAAGAATATGATAGGTTTTGGAATATATATGATCACTACAGCAATTAAATTCAATTTTATTTTTTATTTTTGTAATTAAATTCAATTGTACTATTTATTACTTGAATTATTTGGAACTAAATAATACATAATTAGATTTATATTAACAACTAGATTACATTGGATATTATATATAAAAAATCAACCAAATATATATAATATATGTTTATAATTTTATATAACCACATAGCAACTTTGTAGGTTCAATTAGAAATACATATTTAATTTGAGATATGTTACGTGGACACTAAAATTAGTTACCAAAGTCGGTTACTATTATATAAAATATAGCTAAAATATAAATACACATTGAAAATAAATTAAATCACACATGTATTTATACATAAATACATTTGTGATTAATTTTAGTATACAAATAATATTTTTTATTTGATTTAGGATATGGTTTTGCTTTTCACATATATATGAGTTGCCTTTTAAAATTGTAACTCTTTGTCATAATAAGAATTAAGAAGGATACTTTTAATCATTAAAAATAAGTAAATTTTGATCTAAATATATTTTTACATTATTGTTCATACAAATATAGGAGTGAATGTGGATCGGATCAGATTGGATATGGCCAAAATTTTGATCGGATCCGCACTAAAATCATCGGATCGGATAGGATCCAATATCCATAGTTTTTAAGAACCGATCCGATCCGCATATTTGCGGATCAGATTGGATATCGGATATATCCGCAAAACACAAAAAAAAAATTTTTAAGGTTATTTTTGTTAAAAAAATATCAATAAAATTCATTTTTTCTATTCTTTAAAATATGTTTGCTCTTAAAATAATTTTAAACATACTTTTTTTAAATAATAAATTAAAATAATACAACATATATGATACTTATTAGTTGAAATAAAATATAAAAAGAATATTTACTTATTTATTTCTTTATTTTTGCGGATACACGGATATGTGGATATCTACACAAAATCCACAAATCCGATCCGATAGCCTTACAAATTGAATCCATATCTATAATTTATGGATCGAATTCAGATAAACACCACAGATATGCGAATAAAATCCAATTCATGAACACCTCTATACAAATATGTTATTTGTATGACTATTTGAATGATAAATAAACTTCAAAAAATGTTAATTACTCTTATTGATGATTAGATTTATATATATTCGGCCAGCTTTCTCCCAACCAATAATAAAATGTATGTATATATGCACCTTTTATTTTGCTTAAACTTTATAATTTAAATTCTCATATAATTATATATGTTAAATTATTTATTTACACTTTAATTACAATTGACCTAAATAATTTTATAGATATAATAATTAATATATTTAGATATTTCATTGTACTAAAAGAGAAATCTCAATTTAAATAGAATTATGTATATATAGAAAAATGATAATTTCATTCTCATTTTTAATAATGTCAGTCTAAATATGATTTTTTTTACATTGTATATTTTTATTTTGAGAAAAAATTTGCATTGTATGCTTTTATAAAAAAAGAAAATAACATTATTATTAAAATAGGAGTAGCAATATTTATTTGTGTGTATTTGGAAACCCATATCGTTTTCAATTGATTAGCAATTAAGAAGTATTATGGAAAATGAGAAGTGCAATTGCATTATCATTTCATCTCTATCTCTTTCTCTTTCTTAATTACATCTTGATCTTGAATCCTTTCTATTCCATGGACTCGTTGGCAACAGCTTTTAAGACATGACTCATGTTTATAACGATAACATTTTCTCCAACTCATCTTCCACCTAAAAGTAATGTTAATCTCACCCCGCATTTTTTATTTTTGTTTGACAATTTATTTGTTAAGTTAAGTTAATATAATATTATGAGTTAAGTATCGTTTTTGTCTTCAACGTTTGGAGTAAATTCTAAAGTTGTCCTTAACATTTTAATCGTCCTATTTAAGACCATAACGTTTCAAAACTGACTCAATGTTATTCTGCCGTTAGGGATTCGTTAACAGAATTGACGGCGAAACAAAATTGAGACGATTTAAAAACGTTAGGGACTTAAATAGGACGAAAACGTTGGGGACAAAAATGATACATATAAATAAATTTTAATTTTATCATTCAATAATATCAATTTTTTACTATACATAGTATTCAATTATTTTTTAATCACATCTAAGTAAATTACACTTAATCATATTATTTTCATTTTAAATAAATTAAATTTTTTTTATAATTTTACCCTTAAAGATTTTTAGTTATCATGAAATGTTTGTAGAATGACTAGTATATAAATTTGCAGAAAATATATATATATATATATATATATATATATCTTTTGTCTCTAATGTATCAAAATTCTTAAAAGTTATAAAAAAATAAATTTATTTAAAATAAAAGTAATGTGATTAAGTGTAATTTATTTAGATATAATTAAAAAATAATTGAATACTATGTACAGTAAAAAATTAATATTATTGAAAGATAAAATAAAATTAAAATTTATTTTATGTATCGCTTTTGTCCCTAATGTTTTCGTCCTATTTATTATTTAAGTCCCTAACGTTTCAAAATCGTCTCAATTTTGTCTTGCCGTCAATTCTATTAACGGATCCCTAACGGTAGGACAACATTGAGTCAATTTTGAAACGTTAGAGACTTAAATAGGACTATTGAAATATTATGAACAACTTTAGAACTTACCCCAAACGTTAGGAATAAAAACGATATTTTACTCTAATATTATTTTCTACTACTCAAATCAATATTTTATAATAATTTGACAACATTTACTGAATACATATAAAACCCACTTTAAAATATGTTAGTTAATTTTTTCTTATAAATATTGAGTTATTCGTTTACTGCATACGACACCTTTTTTTATTAAATATAAGTATTTTGTGAATTTTTTATTTATTTTATAGATTATTTGGTATTAGTATAAATAACAAAAAATATATGAAGTTATTTTATATAAGATAAATATATTCATAAATAACTTATTTTATTATACGCATATTTCAAACATAAATATAAAAAATAGATATTTTGTGTATGGCATGGGTTATATTATATGTAAATACCTCTTATTACTAGGAAATAAATTATGCTAGGGTGTGGTTGGATGAAATATTTTTAAATTTTAGCATATTTTAAATATAATGACATTTAAATGTTATAATTAAATTCTTTTCCATTTTAAAATATTATTTTGTTTAGTTGAGATAATTATATTATTTATTTTTTAAATATTATATTTAACAAAGATAATTAGATTATATTTATTCATAAAATATGCATTTGATTTTATTATTTGTTAATTTTAAATCTTAATAAGTACATGGAAATAGATTTTGAAATAAGATTAAAAAAAGAAATTTCTCCATTATAGGTGGAAATTAAAATTCCTATTTTAGTACTTGAAATCTGAAAGTGATTTCAATTAAATATTCAAACAAATGTTTTCCTTAATAAGTTTAAATGTTCTCAAAAAGTATATTTCCTTCTTAAAATACCACATCAAAACATATTCTTAATGATATTTTTTTCCAATTTCATTATTAAAGATATGTTATATTTTTTTTAATATTTTTGGGTCTAGAATAGTTAAAATATAATAATGTATAATTCTTTAGTTTCTTGTTTTTGGTTTTCCACGGTATCCCCCAACCCGACAAGTCAAGAACTAATCTGTCGCGGATCTGAGTTTCATTTAAGGATCTGTCGCTGACCAATTGGTTGCTACATGCACAATGCGAAATTTGAACCCCCAACACTTGTTTAAGTGGACGAGTGGGCTGACTACTCGACCAACCAAAGTTGGTTTCTTTTTTTTTGTCTTAATTGTTTCGGTTTTAAGGTTTGGACTCTTTTGTTTTGGGCCAGTGAATTTGGTTTCAACATCAATGGAACGGAATAGTCCCAACTACCTAGTAATACTATTTTAATGTTAAAAATATTGACCCAAAAAAAATGTTAAAAATGATTTTAAAAATGATTTTAATTTTTATCAACAACTTTAAGAATCAAAACAGTATTTTATATTTTATATTTTATATTTTTATCAAATAAGATACAAATTTTTTTTTTATTTTTATATTCTTATCTTAATATCTTTGTATTAATATATACTATTCACTCTTTAATTTACTCAATCTTGCTCCGAGTAGGTTATGGGCCACTAATTAAATGTAAAAAGATACAATAAATAATAAAAATTGGGATGCATGAATACAAAATTTTTAGGCCCTTACTAGCTACTAATAATCAGAACCTAAAAGTTGTAGGAGAAAATCCCTATAATGCCCTGAGGTATCTGAACGAACAGCAACAGATAACGGTTTTCCATATTTAGTGAGATATGCTTCTTTTATGTATTGCATGTCAATCTCTGTTCTCGTCACAATTACCCTTATTAGCCTTGTGTCACCGGTTCCCATTCCCTTTATTGCCTTCCGTAAAATCTGTAAGAAGAGGGCAATTTCGTCACTGAAAATATTATAGGGATCTATTTGCAATATTTTTTGTGTTATAAAATGTTTTAATATTAGATCTAAAAGAAAATATTTTACACTTTGTTAAGTTGCACTAAATGACCCAAATAAAAATATTTTGAAGCATATTATAGATAAGAAATGTATGTTAAAATATAAAATGCATATTTAAAATAAATTAAAGGTTTAATTACTCTATTGGTCTCTATAGTTTCGTAAAATTTTTAATTAGATTCCTATATTTTTTTTCTTTTTAATTGAGTTCCTACACCAAATTTTTTTTTTCAATTAAGTCCTTCTTAGTAGTAATTGGCTTAATTTTATAGGGATTCAACTAAAAAAAAAAGAATTGGTACAGGGACCTAAATAAAAAGAAAAAAAATATAGGGACCCAATTAAAAAAAAAATTGGTGCAAAGACTCAATTAAAAGAAAAAAAAAGTATAAGGACCTAATTGAAAATTTTACAAAACTATAAGGACCAACAGAGTAATTAAATCTAAATTAAATTAAATAATACATGATAATTAATTTATTGATTTATTTTTTATGTATACATAATAATTTTGAAAATATTTTTCTCTACTCAAAGTCTCTGATACTCTTCTAATTTTTTTGTAGAAGAAAAAAAATGCTAGTTTAATAAAATATCGAATTATCACAAGAAGATATATAAAAGAAAGTTATGAAATAGAAATTTGAGTAAATACTAAACTTAGTAATTAGTATAATAAAATAGAAATTATTCATATAAAAATATTAGTTAATAATTATTAGATGATTGAATATATTTGACTAAACTATTTAATATAATACGAGTAGATATTGGTGAAAAAAATTTACCTTGGCAAAGTACATGGAAGGGTTAATAGCACATCGTAGTATGGTCAAGAGGCCGCGTAAAAAGAGGCCAGATGCTTGCTGTTTTAGTGCCTGCAAGTATTAAACTTGTTATTTTTTTATTTCTTAAATATGTATTTTACTTTTTTATTTTTATTATCTTAATAATATTGTAACCAAAAGCAATATGTCTGTTTAAGCCGTATTTTTTATTATTTTAATTTTCATAAAAATTAAAAAAAAAAAAAACAGTAAAAATTTATTGGTAAATGTATATGTCAATTATTATGTATACACTATACACAGAAAATTAACCATCAAATTAATATATGTACATGTATTTACATATAAATACAGTGTATTTATATGATTTGATAACTGATTTTTTTTATGTATTTATATTTTTGCGTAAATGTATATATACCTTTTAAATTAACAATGAATCAGTTACCTTTTAAAAATGGTGGAAATTCAAGTGCAATCAACTTTACGTGAAATTGATAACTGAGAGTCGTTAGATGAAAATTAAATTTAGTCAAATAATTCAAATCATTTAACGGCTCTCAACTATAAACTTCACGTAAAGTTAACTGCATTTGAATTTTTACCTTTAAAAATATATTAAAAATGTGTGTATGGAACAACATATATGTTTATATATAAATATATTATAACTGATTTAATGATTGATTTTTTGTATAGAACATGTGGTATTTTTAGCATGTGTATATATACGAGAAAATACTCAATTTGGTTCTTGAAGTTATACTGAGTTTTAATTTAGTCCTTAAAATTTCAATTGTCTCAATTTAATTTCTAAACTTTTTAAATTTTAATCACATTAAATTTCTGCGGTGGTTTCCGTCGTAGAGTCAATTAAAAAGTTTAAGAACTAAATTGAGGCAATTGAAACTTTAAGAATTAAATTGAGATTTGAGTAATTTCATAGACCAAATTAAGTATTATATATATATATATATATACCTTTTCAAGTGGTGTTCCAAAAGAAGCTTTGTAAGCAGAGCTAACAGCCGCCAAATGAGTGCTGCTCCTTTCACTGAAGATTCTAATGAGTGTCTTCTCATCAGTTCCTATTTTCTTGTCTGCTGATTTGTATAGTTGTTGAGCATCTTGTTGTACTAATGCTTCATCCAATTCTGGGCCTTCATAACGTTGTATAGTTATATAAGCCACCAACAACTATTACAACAAGTATGTAGCCTCTTATTAATATCATAATATAACATTTTACCTTACATTTTCAACATAGGTAAAAATTCGTGAAGTTGACAATTGACAGCCGTTAAATGATTTGACTGATTTGACTAAATTTTTATCTAACGACTCTCAATTATTAACTTTACGTAAAGTTGACTGTACCTGGATTTTTACTTAGATATATATGAGGATTATATTGTTCAATCACAATTGTTGATCACTTTGGAAAATTTTTAGGAGGAACTAACAATTTTTGTGCAATTATAAAGGTTGCAAAATTGTTGTTGCTAGTAAATATTCAATCTTTTTCTTATTCATTTCTTTAAACAATCACAATTTTTGAAAAGAACAAAATTGAAGGCTTATAATAAAATTTATTGAGTTATTAGTTTTAATTGGCCTGAAACTTGTTATGAATTATTTATTAATAAAAATGTTATTTATATATCAAAATCAGTTATTAAAATCAGCTATCATATATTTAACTCATTTTTAATGTGTATTTTATATTTCAATAATATAATTGATTTATTAAATACTAAATTTGACCTGTTGTAAATAGGGCTGGCAATGGGTAGGGTAGGGTAAGGTTTAGACTCTACCCTAATCCTACCCGCGGGTTGAAAATTTTATTTATACTTTATCCTACCCTATCCGCGGGTTGAGAATCTCTCAATCCTAACCCTACTCGCAGAAATATCAAATTTTTTCAAAGTAAATATAAAATTCAATCATTTCAAATATTATACATATTAATAACATAAAAATAAAAAACTAAATTACTAACTAATTTAGTGGTTGTTCATTTATTGTAAGTCATTAGATAAGGGAGGTTGTGAGTTCAACTCTCACTTCCTTCATTATATACGTAGGGTAGGGTAGGGTATACCCTAAACCCGTACCCTACCCTACCCGCAGGCATATCCGGACCGTATCGTACCCTACCCGCAGCGGGTCGAGTAGCTTACCCTACCCGAACGGATTGGACCGGATTGGATACCCGCGGATAGGATATGAATTGCCAGCCCTAGTTGTAAAGCCTAATTTGACTTAAAATCTATTAAAAATTTAATTAATTTAAAAAATAATATAATAAATAATTAGATATTCGCATAAAATATTTTTTATTTTAATAAAAATGTTGCGATTCTTCTGAAAAAATGAACAAAAACCGCTTGAGTGCTTACTTGTTTGTTTTCAATTAACTCTAAGAAAATTCAAGCATGTCAAAATGAAAAATCTTCTAATGTCTCCAAGTTGCAATAATATTGAACACATCTTTATTTGCAAAATAAATAAATAAATGGAATATATATATATACCTTTTTGTGATCTCCACTTAGTTGTTTGTCAAGATCTTCATCAAGATTAGAATGATAAGTTGATAAATAAGCATCCTTGAATCTTCGTATTTGTGATGGGGTTCGAGAACAAATGATTTCATTTACAGCTTGATAATCAACAACTGGTGAACTTGTTAATGCTTTTCTTATTATGATTGCATCCCTAGTTAGAGCATCATGCAACCAAAGTTTCAATGCTCGCTGAAAACCATTATTCAAAACACATCATTTTATGTCTATGTACTTTCAATTATATACTTAGCAACTATATATGCAATTACAAAAATATTATTTGTATATTAAAATCAGCTATCAATGTAATTATATATAAATATATATGTGATTTAATTTATTTTTAATATATATTTATATTTCAACATGTATTTTATACTAATAGTTGATTTTGATGTGTACGTAGCATAATTGATTCAATTATTAAAAAAAAAATTTAAATACTAATAAATTCTTATAGTTTCATCAAATTTTTAACTAAATTTTTAGTATCCAAAAATTTATAATTATAACTAAATTCTTATTAGATAAAAGTTTTCAGTTAAGTCCTTATTAAATTGTGTTTGGATTTGTTATAGAATATTTTAAGCATAATTTATTTTTTTTAATAGTAATGCAATCATGCTAAGTGTATATATATAAATCATCAAATTAGTATATTTTCTTGAAAATGAGTTAATTAAATATATATCTATATATTGACTAATATATGATGATTTTATTATACACATAGCAATTTTTATGGCTGTAATTATTATTACGAACCTAATTGAATATTTTTATCTAATAAAAAATTTAATTATAAATTTTAAAATTATAAATATTTAATTAAAAATTAAATATTTAAGTAATATTCCAAAAAAAGAGGATGAAAAAAAAAAGGGTTTACTATAAGTATACTTTAACATGTCCGTGAAGATCTGTAGATATACGTTTGTAAAGTGGTTCAGAAAAGCTAGTTTCATATGCTTGTTGAATAAGGTCACGTTGTTCTGAATCCCTATGTGCAAGGATATTCACAATTTTCGCTGTATCGGAACGAAGTCCTGCATGTACCAAAAAATACATAATTAATTAATTATTATTATTACCAAAACTGCAACAATATACAAATAATCAATGATTTATTAGTATATTAATTCAGGCATTAAAACATAATCAATGTAAATGACTTTAGTGTATATCATAAATCAACTCCTAGTTTTTCTTTTTATGGTATTCCTCGGTTTAGTAGGTCAATTACTAATTTATCGCAAATTTAAGTTCTATTTAAGAATTTGTAATTAGTTAATGGGTTGTTGTATGCATATGGCAAGATTCAAACTCTCGACACTTGTTTAAGTGGATTAATAAGCAAACTACTAGACCGACTTAAAGATGGCAATTTGACCTGACTCAACGTTCATTATTTGAAAAATTACTTTTAACGATAATTTGTTTTACTTTTAGCGACAATAAAAATATCCTACTAATATATTTATTGATAATTAGACATTAGCCGTAGGGCTGGCAATGGGTAGGGTAGGGTAGGGTTTGGACCCTACTCTAACCCTACCCGCGGGTTGAAAATTTTATTAAAACTCTACCCTACCCTACCTGCGGGTTTAGAATCTCTCAACCCTAACCCTACCCGCACCTTAAAATTCTAAACCCTACCCTACCCGCAGAAATATCAAATTTTTTAAAAGTAAATATAAAATTCAATCATTTCGAATTTTATACATATTAATAACATAAAAAATAAAAAACTAATACTCTAAATTACTAAATTAACTAACTAATTTTAGTAGTTGTTCATTTATTGTAAGTCATTACATAAGGGAGGTTGTGGGTTCAACTCTCACTTCCTTCACTATATACCTAGTTTTTATAAAATATGTGTTATATATGAGGTGCGAGTAGGGTAGGGTAGGATACACCCTAAACCCGTACCCTACCATACCCACAAGTATATCCGGACTGTACCGTACCCTACCCGCAGCGGGTCGGGTAGCCTACCCTATCCGAACGGGTTGGACCGGATTGGGTACCCGCAGGTAGGGTATGAATTGCCAGCCCTAATTAGCCGTCTTAAGTTTTGTCGTTTAAACATTTTAGCGATAATTATACAATTATTGCTAAAGATTTTTTTAATAGTCGTAAAAAGTATATAATTGTCATCATAACATATAGTACTAATAACAAATATATAATCACTGTAAAAATATAGGTTAAATAAGACATACAGTGACTACTGTACTATTGTCACTAAAAATTATTTTTGTTGTAGTAATATTCCGTCAAAATTTTCAATAATTGACTAAATTTTGGGACGAATATGAATAATCCCTAATAATACCGATTCAAACCAGGTTGGATGATTTTATTATCTTATGTTCTTCAATCTTCACTCAGTGGCTCATAATTTTAAGCATATGGCTCAATTGTGTAAAATGCAGAACAAAATTAACATATAAAAAATGTATATAATGCATTAATAAATAACTAATAACCTTTTAAAGCCTTATGCAATTGGGCAGCATCATCACGAGGCGAGCATCCATTTGGAGGTGTTGTCAAAGTTGACATTTTTCAATCTTTATTTCTTCTGAATTTTGAGTCTCTTGCAAACAAACAAATTAGCTACTCTAATAATTTACTTACACAAATAAAAAAAAAAAAAAGAAAAGAAAACTTGTTGTTGGGAAGATTAATTGTATTGTTATATGGCCATAGGATCTAAAATGAAACGCAATAAACCCATGCAAAAAACCTTTTGGGGGTAAACTCAATTTGTTAGTTTTCTAATATTGTGGTAAGATATCACCTTAAATAATTTAGCATATAATGTATGAATTACCTAAATTTAAGCACAACAAACCCATATATAGTAAACTAGAGCAATGGTGGTGAGATGCAACTTTAATTTTAAATATTTATATATCCTTTAAATTTAATTACTATATATACAAAAAAAATGTAAAAAAATGTTTTTAATAGGATACATAGTAAAAAAATTGCACTCATGAGAGGTTTATATGTTAGACCTTTAAAATTGGTCAATATTTTTGAACTAATCTATTTACCCAACTTAAATAGATGAATAAAAATAATTAATATATGAGATAATTCGTAAAACATAATCCATCATGCTGACACTAAAACGAGTTGGACATAAAATTATAGGCTCGATATCAATTGATATAGGACAATTTTTTTTTTTGTTTTCACAGTATTCCCCAATCCGACAGGTCAATGACTAATCCGTTACGGATATGAGTTCTATTTAAGGATTTGTTGCTAGCCAATGGGTTGCTGCATACACAAAGCGAGATTTGAACTCCCGACACTTGCTTAAACAGATGAATGAGCTGACCACTCGACCAACCCAAATTGATTATGTTAATATATATATATATATATATATATATATATATATATATATATATATATATATATATATATATAGGACAATTTTGATTCGTTTAACATGCATATTTAAACTGATCGAATTTAATTGAGTTAAATTAACTCAGTTCTATTTAAATATACATTTACATTAAATATTCAGACGTAGCATTAATTAAAACGTGTTGCAAACATAATAAGATAATTTTAGGGTGATAAAGGAAGTAATATATTTAAAAGGAAAAGTATTAGGTACTAAAAGAGTATCGGTCAACTTTTGACAATAATAATTAATTATTATTTTTAAATATAATTAAAAATGCATTGATTTGCATTAATTATAATTTTGAAACATTAGGATTTGTAACCGTTCAGAAATGTTGCTCCGTGATCTTTGTGAAGGTGTCACGCAACTCTAAGCCTCTCACCCTTTTATGGTAATCTTTTTAAAACTTTTTCCGTCACCGGGACGCTGTAATTGCCGTTCGAAACCGCCCCCCTCCCGATTCCATTTTGTGACACTTCTATTCCAGTAAAAGAGAAACTCATCTTACGCGTATAGCCATCCGCATTGTCGCGTCATCGTCTCACCACCAGACCAGCCGCCTGTATCATCGAAGACACCTTCATTAGAAAACATATCTAATACAAAAAGAGACATATCTATAACCACAAAAGACACTTTCGTCAGAAGACACATTCATAAGTAAACTCATAAAAAAAACACCTAAAAAAAAAACACATCCAAAAAAGACACGGTCGTTAGAAGTCACGACAACGGAGGAGGAAGAACCTGCACGACGCGTCTTGGAGGCGGTGCTGGGTGCGGCTGTGCCGGCATGTGGGTGTGCAGCGCAGCGACGGACCACTAGAGGTGGTTCACGAGGTGGGTAATGTTGTCTTCAATGAAGCAGAGTCGCGGCCGATGGCTTCGTCGTCTTCCTTGCGTGGTGACTCGGGTTGTCGTCGCCAGCTTCTCGTAGCGGATGGATGCTCGGGTCGAGGCTGCCAGTGCAGTTGTGCGGAGGTTGACGGCACGCGAGGCTCTCTTCGGTGATGGTTCTGGTTATCGTCTCCGGTATCTTGTCGTGGGTGGATGCTCGTCAGCCCCGATAGAGGGAGTTGGCGCAGCTATCTAGCGTTGTGGACACTGTGAACGAGATGGGAAAGGAGAGAAAGAAGGAAAAGGAGTTACGGTGCAGCTACTTAGATTAGGGTTAAGATGAAATAATTTGTTTATGTTAATGGATTTTCGGTCTAATCCAATAAAAATTAGTAAAAATTGACAGATCCCATGTTAATTACCTAGCGAGATTCTATTTAAATTTCATGGGTGTTTTTGTACAAAGAAAAACAAAAGTACATTACAAAAATGATCCTTGGTAAATTTTACATGGAAAAATTAGTTCTTAAAAGCCAAAATTGAAAAATTATTCTTCCTTATGTTAAACCATCAAATGTATTACTACTCCATAGTAAAATAAAAAGATAATTACTCTCTAATATAATGTTTTTTAGAAAATGACAATTCTTTTTATTTTATTTTAGTATTAATTTATTTAGCGTTTTAATGACCACAAAAATATTATAAAAAAAAGTAAATATTTTTAATTTTATTTTCCTCTTAATAATATTGTCAAATGTTATCTTTTCCTTTTCCTTTTCCCTATACAATATCATATATCACACACTTGACATTGAAACATCTACGTATATTCTCGTGGTTTGCACATTTAATGTGAATTGAAAAAATTAATTTTAATATATGAGTAAAAGGTAAATTGATTTCTAACCTTTTTTTTTCGTGAATATTTTCATTTTCGAAGAATAAAAAATATTTACATAAAAATATTTGAAGGCGAAAATATCTGCAAAAAAAATATCAGGAACCAATTTATTTTTTACTCTTAATATATTAATAAATTAAGATTTTTATACGATTATTCAATTAGTTTTGTATATTTAAATAATTTTTTAAAATTTTATATTTAAAAATTAAATTCATAAAAGAAAAATAACCTTTCATTTTGGGTCTTTGTAGATAATATACATGTGAGTTAATGGTCTCAGAAAATTCCAACAAGTCAAAGTAATTTTTGTAACGGCTATATTATCTGTATATTAAAATTAATTATCAAAATTAATTAGTTATTAATATAAAATATATGTTAAAATATAAATATATATTAAAAATAAATTAAATTATATATGTATTTATACATAAATATATTAATAATTAATTTTAGTGTATAAATAATATTTTTATTTCTGTAAATATCAAATGAGAGTAAATTAATCCTTATCTAGAATTAATCATTAAGAGAATTACACTTAAAAAATGCAAGCTTAATAATTAAGTTTGAATGATAATAGCCACAAATTAAGAGAGAAGAGAGACATGTCAAAGAGTTAAAAAAAAAAACAGCAAGTATGTATATATAGGCACACATTTTGACTCCTCTGTGAATTCACAACTTCACATTGAAGATAGAAGGTGCAGAACATAGATTAAAGGTAATCACTTAATTATCTTTCTCCTAATCCCAGGAATAGTTACACTTACACATCCTTCACAAGAACTTGGATCATACTTTTGCTGTAGATTAGTCTCAGTATCATTTTCTCCTTGCTTTTCAATTTGATGGCATGAAATGGTTAAAAAAAATTGTTCTTTTTTGTTCAACTTGTGTTTTGGTTTGTTATTTATTCTTATTCATGCTCAATTTTTTCTTTTTCTTTTTTTTTTTTTACTCTCTGTCTTGAATGTTATGTCACCTGTCAGATATTAATGTGTGCTGCTACAGATTCCTCAAGTGGGTTGGTTTATGCAACTTGGGTGGGTTATGGCTTCTTTTTTTCAACCCAAGCTGTCCCCATTTGTAGCAAAGCAGTTGTTGGGATGGGACCAAATTGACCCATCATCATCATGCATATCTTTTTTGGGGTTTTAGGATAACCATCAATGTCAATTTTTTTTTTTTTAATGTTCTTGTGAAATTCCATTCTTGTAATTTCCCATCCACAGTTAGGGTTCTTTTATTAAACATGAATCTGATTTAGTTTTGTTATTTTCAATTTAAGTTGAGAAATTCAAATTACCTTCTTTATATGTTAAATTTGAATAGGAGAGAAAAAAAGGAAAAAAATGTTGGTGGGTAAAACTTAAAAGTTAAAATACTTAGATATATATGTGTAGTAATTAGTATTTAGTAACACTCAAAATTAGGTTTACTTGATTGTGAAAGTACCAATTTTTATGTTAGGTGAAGTGAAAGACAGCTTTTTTATGATGGTTGGTTAATGTGTCAGAAGCTTGACAAATATGTGACTTTTTGCCATTGTTATGTTGTAAAGTAGTGATTTTTCTGCTGATTAGAATGAGCTTTGATGGTTTCATTTTCATAAACCTACTCAATGGAATTGAATGGAATCCACAGTTGGGGGTAGTTCAGTGAACTCATCTTGTTTCTTACCTTGAGGTTCTGGTGGGTTTTCTACACTGGATTCTGGATTTCACTGAAATGTGATTTACCAATTTCCAATATTAGGAAAAAACAAAAACTTTGAATCTGGGGTATAGAAAGCTTGGAACTTTGGTGGGTTATGATTAGTGTTTGTCAAATATATAACAAAATTGAATGCTGAATGTGTTAACTGTTAAGTGCATTTGCTGTTAAAACTGTTCTTATCAGGGTAGGGCTATGGTAAAATGGGGTTTTTTTGTCTTTTACTTTCATCAATGAATGAGATAGCGATTTGAATTCTCTTGTAATATATATCCATTATGGTCTTATATGCATATTTATTTATTCATTTATTTTTATATTTTCTGAAAGGTCTCTTTCCAACATTGGAAATTCCATGCCCTAATTACCATTCCATTGACTGGCCTTCACATTAAATTCTCAAAATTTTCATGTTAATTCATCTATGATTTTTCTTAAATGCTTTGTCAGATATTTTCTCATGTTCTAACTGAACTTTATTGCCTTTTCATTCATCTATAGGTCAGAATTTCATAAGTTTTCAGTGTCTTAATGAATTCTGAAGAAAATCATCATCTAAACATCACATACCTCAGATTTTGTGAGATTTCATTGGTATTGAACCTTATTCACTGTGTCCAACACCTATGCTCCCAAAATTCAGCACAGCAGCAAAGTTAATACTTGCTGTTATCACCATAGAAATCTTGTAGATCCATAACAAACCATATAGTTTGTGGTGTATTAGGGTTTAACCTAGATTTAGAGCAGTTGATAGAAACATTTCATCTTTCCTTGTAATAAAAGCTCTATAGTTAGATAGATGACTGGTGATGAAGTTGATAGTAGCTCTGAGTGGAGCTGGGAGCAGGATAAAGCATTTGAGGAAGCCTTGGTAACGCATCCAGACGATGCTCTGGATCGATGGGAGAAAATTGCGGCCGATGTACCGGGGAAAACGGTAGAAGAAATTAAGCAGCATTATGAGCTCTTGGTTGAAGATGTTAATCTGATTGAATCTGGTTGCGTGACTCTACCGTCTTATAATTCTTCTTTGGAAGGCTCAGCAAATCATGCAAGTGATGAAGGAGGTGGCAAGAAGGGGAAGCATGATAGCGAGTCTAATCATGGAACTAAAGCTTCAAGATCAGATCAGGAAAGGCGAAAGGGTATTGCTTGGACAGAAGATGAACACAGGTAAGTTTATCATTGCTACATTACAATTACATGCTACTATATATGCTACTCTTAATTTGCTATAATTTTGTTTCAAGACTATAGAATTTAGAGATTTGATTTTTAGTTTTGTAGTATCTGATTCTGGACTCTGTTTTTATTCACTGGCCTCTGCACACTCAAGATCTTGATATATTCGCGCACGCGCGCGCACACACTCTCTCTTCATAAATTCTTGTGTCTTCCTCTGTGTACCTTAACACACTCTATATATCTGTACTGACTAGTGATTAATAACTATGTTCCGAGGTTCATTAAGTGAACCGGCATGGCTTCTGGTACTGTCTCATAAGGTTATGACAATGCACTATCGATTTAGATGAGGATTAAATGGTAAAGACGAGGTTTAGAGGGGTGAATCTAAAATTTTAACTGAGTTCTGCATTTCTGGTTGTTCCATCAGAACAAGCAGTGGATTATTAATGGTTAGTGCAGTAATTTCATGAGATGTGGTAATGTGGTAAATAGAGTAATATTTTATCTTGGTTCATGAAGATGAAGGATCCATGATATCTTGATTTTACATATGCAGTTCTCTCAGTTCAACTAAGCTATTATTTTACTTGATATTGTTCATATTGAATGAGATAAATCACTCCCTCTCATTACATCAATTTACTATCAATATTTAAGCTTACTCTAAAGTTGTGTTTAAATATATTCTGTTCTGTATTTTCGGCATCTTTTGGTGATTGGAAACTGCTGTGTTTGGGGTCTTTACTCTATCCCGCTCGCATGCACCTTCAGCCTCTGCTTTCACCTTGTTTCTCCATTGTGGTTCGAAGTTCGGTCTCAGGACAGCATTTTGTTTTGTCTTAGGTCAATCGAAGTTTTGCTCTCCTGCTCGATCATTGGTCAATCCAAGTAATTGATCCTATTAAACTTAGTTTTGGCTGGTTTTTGTTTGATTTCCTCCCACTTTGAATGTTCTAAGATCTCCTTCAAGTAAAGGGATGGTGTTGTTCAATTATGATTTCCTATTGTTAAGGACACTATAATGTTGTTTGGTTCATATAGTCGATCCCTTCTAGTGTGACAAAGCTTTGTTGTCGTCTTCTTGTTGTTATTGTCGAGGTTCAATTTTTAACATGCTTAAGCTTTACTAAACTCTAATCTCATATCACCTAATCACTTCTTAGAAATTTCTTTTTTCCTCATTCAGTTCCTTTAAATCCCCATGCTTGTTGCAGTTTTCATTTTCCTATAAACCACCAAACTGTGAATTTTGATTTTGTTGTTGCCTCTGCATTCCAAATTCCTCAAATGGTAAATTATAGTACTAAATCCAGAGCCTCCATTTCTAAAGCTGATAAGTTTTAGATGAAAAAAGAAGTTGCCCCACTCACACGACACGGAACTCGGAACTCCTTCCGTCGCTAAATCGCCATCTGAATCATGATGCAAGTCTCAAGTCTCCATAGTCAGTTCCCCTATGAATAATGAAAATGCCAGTGACATATTCTCTGTGCTTATGTTTTAATAAATCCAAGGTGTTGATATAATTTATATTAGTGAGGATTAGCATTTTCATTTCATTTTCTTATTCTAAGCTTTCTTTGTTCTAAAATTGGTTGAACAGGTTGTTTCTTCTTGGCTTGGATAAGTACGGAAAAGGCGACTGGCGAAGCATATCGAGAAACTTTGTCGTGACAAGAACGCCGACGCAAGTAGCAAGCCATGCTCAAAAATACTTCATTCGTTTGAACTCCATGAACAAAGATAGAAGGCGATCGAGCATACACGATATCACCAGTGTTAACAATGGTGAAGTTTCGGCACCTCAAGGACCAATTACAGGTCAAACAAATGGTCCTCCACCAAATTCCGCCATCAAATCACCGAAACAACCACCTCCTCCGGCTTCAACCGGTGTTCCGGGAGTAGGACTATACTCTGCTCCTACCATTGGACAACCTATAGCAGGACCCTTAGTATCAGCTGTTGGCACGCCGGTGAATCTTCCGCCCCCTGCACACATTGCATACGGTATTCGAGCCCCAATTCCCGGCGGCGCCGTTGTTCCCGGTGCACCGGTGAACATGGTTCCCATGACATATCAGATGCCAAGCACATCTGCTTCTCACAGGTGAAAAAAATTAGTTTAGATGTGTAATGTACAAAAAATTCTTGAAAAAAAAGACATCAGACTTAGTTGGATTCTGCGTTTACTCTTTCAGTTTCAAATTAACTGTCGCTTTCGCCATTTTAATACATTGAAAAATCAATGTTATACGTTGATATTTTCAATGTAGTAATAAGTCGAAAGCGACGGTTATTTTGAAATTGACAGAGTAATATAATTCTTTTCCTAGAGAATTTCTTACATGCAATGGCACAGTAAATTAATAATTTTTCAAATAAGTTATGAAATATTTGAGGGCCTTGAGCATAAATGGCATGGTAATTCTATTAAATTGTAAATTATTGTTTTTAGTTGATAATTTATTAATCTCGTCACCTTTCCAAATCTAAATAATTAAATTTATGGTATTTTGTTTTAATAATTGTGTTTTTGAATGTTTACAAAACTTATACTATGAATATAAGATGAATCTATTAAAGGCAAGGAATACTTGCATAGTTCGTGATAGATTATGTATATATTTGCGGTATAATTTGAGATATTTAAGTTAGATTGTTAAAAGAAATTATTAAAAACACTAAAAAAGAGAAAATGAAAAATAAATTAACCAGACTAAACGAATCAAATTATTTATTTTATAAGTTACTTGAGTTAAATTTGTTGAATGTTTTAAGGTGAGTTTGGTTTGTCTTTTTATTTTCTGCTTTTATTTTTAGTATATTTTATTTTTTGAATTCTATAAAAAAAACAGTAAATAAAAATAAAAAATAAAAAAGCAAATCAAATAAAAAAGCAAATCAAATGTACTCTTATTCTTACGAGCTTAATTTTATATTAACAACTTCTGTTTAAAGTTATTAATCGGACAATTCAATAAATTTGGCCATCTTGTCATGGCCTTGGACACACTCCAACGCTACCGTGCCGGCACTCGGACTTACTCAACCTCTTGAGCTAAAATCAAGTCAGCCTAACCCTCAATACTTAGCAAGAAAGCTAAGAATATAAGAGAACACAAGAGAAAGGAAGCTTTGGTGAAAGAACACTTTATTGCTCAAGTGTGGTTACAAATGATTCCCACATTACACTAACTCTTACCTCCTATTTATAGCCATCCACCTCCTCAATGGATGGTTAAGATCAAATCTAATCAACGGTCCAGATTAATCCTCCAGAATCTTCTTTACAAATATCTATCCTACCACAACTTTTCAATTGTTTCTAGATTATTCCATACCACTCTTTATACTTCTATATACATCTACACTCTTCTAGAATACTCTATGATCTTCTAGAGTCTTCTAGAACCTTCTAGGATATTCCAGGAACTTCTAGGACATTCTAGAACATTCCAGAACCATCTAGAGTATTCTCAAATACTCTAGAAAACTCTACAAACACTGTTAAATTTAACCTTCTAAAATTTACCGTGACAATCTGCCGTGAATTAATTATTGAATTTTGTATCCAGCACTTTGAACTTGCTTTTACTACATGTGTCACATGTATAATCTTTGCACTAAATTCATGTACATGACCAAATCGAACACTCTACTAATTATTCTTACTTTTTACAATATGATATCATGCATTGACTAATAACATTAATAGCTAGGCAAAATGCCAAGAGTACTAACATAGTGATCATCTTGGAATGCATCTTATGTACTCCTTCTAAGATAGGGCTAAATTAAATTCAACTAAAGAAATTGATCGGTTTGTCGTCAATATATATAAAAAAATTTAATTTTGATATGCTATTAGTGTTAAATAATTTTATACGTGCATCCAATTATATAACATGAGAAGTTAAATAGGTTTTTAATTTTTTAATTCGATAACACATAAGTTTTTTATTAATTTAAACACAAAAATGTCTCTAATCTTCTAAAATTCGAGATATTTAAGTCTTTCCGTTCAAAATATATAAGGACAAATTAATTTTCTGATGAACTTAAATGTCTCGCATTTTAAAAACTGAAGAACAACTTTTATATTTTTAATTAATTGAGAATTTATTTGTCTTTGAAATAAAAAATCAAAAAATTATTTATCGTTTTCTTATATAATGCTATATTAATAAAAGTAATTGCTTTTTATATTAATCGTGTGAATGATTATTCACAAAAACGAATATAATAATTGGATAACTCTTAAAAATGTCTTAGGATTTATTATTCTTCGTATATTTCCTATAAATAGAGAAGAATTGGCTACTCCCTTTCATAAATTAAAAATAGTAATATATCTACAAAGCTTTTCTTTTGGTTTATCTTTGAGTTCAGAAAAGTAATGGGTTCTAAGGTTTTTGTTGTTCTATTTCTATTTGTGGCTACTATCTCTCTGATCTCTTCTGAGGTTTCATCCAAACAAGACACAGACCAAAAATTGGACGCAAACAACGGTAATATATATAATCATATTCAATATATAATATGTTAATTATCAGCTACATCATTACATGATATTACTACGTAGATTCATGTTGATCTATTAGGTATTTCTTGGAAAATTAATCTTAATTATTTAGTTTAATCAATATTTAGGTTGCTTGAATTAAACTATGAGAAAAATTTGATCAATTTTTATTACCCTTTATTAATAGTTAAGACCCTTAATTAAAAATGATTTCTAGCTAGTTTCTTATCTACTAATCTTAAAATATTAATATATAAAGTTTTTAGAATAAAAAACATGTACTCAATTGTATATTTTCAGCTAATATTATTCTTTTTCCTATACTTTTTTATAATTTTTTTTATTTTTTACAATAAATCAATAAGAATTCAAACTCCTTAACATTTATTTATATACTATTTTACTAGCTGATTGTTAATTAAAAAGTTTTTTCTTAACAAAATCATTAAATTATAAAAGGAAAATATAGAAAAGAATATAATTACCAAAATAAATTTCATTAATTACATTTTCTGAGATATATGTACGCATAGTTATCAAATCCGGCTCGACCCGACCGGTTCAACTAGAAATCCAGTCATCCGATAATCAACCTGGGTCGAGTCACTCATCGAACCAGACACTCATGAGATCCGGTGAAAACCGGTTCAACCCGGCCAGTTTTTATCAATATTTTTTTTTGTGATTGAGAATTAATCATTTAATCGACATGTTTATTTATTTGTTTGGTTTTAATTTGAATTAGGTAAGAATGAAGCAAATGGGAAAGAAAAAACTGAGCTTCCGCTTCTTCCTCCAAGTTATTGTCGCCATGGTTGTTGCCATTGGGTTTATCGTGGGGAATTGCGGCGGTATTGCATCAAGTGCTGCAAAAAAATCCATCATATTCATGATCATGATGATCAACAACAGTTCTTTTACCCTAATGTTATTAATGATGACTCGGAATCATATAACTAATAGTTAACGTAATCCTGATATTATATCACTACTAGTTAGGAATAATAAAACAACTTCATGAAGAATAATGTAACAAAATATAATAAGGATACGAATAATAAAGGTGCAATTCTCTCATTGTACTTATTACTAAACGAATAATAAAATAAATTATTTCTTGTCTATTATTTGGGACATTTATATAAGACAAAAAAACAGCTAAAACTTGCCTTATTTAGCATTAATTAATTATCGCAACAATTAATAAATGCTAAATAAAGTAAATTATAATTATTTTTGACTGATTTTCTTTGGTTACCAAACATTTCCGTTACATAAATGATAAACCAGACAAAATAAAATCGCCTCCAATAATAAGCTAGTTGAAATGAGAAAGTTACTTGTAAAATTAATAATAAGCTATTTGAAATGAAGTTAAAGTTTCATGTAAAACTTAGATGTGTATGTATTCATTGCATGATTTTGAGAATTAGATGCAACTAGTCGGTTGGATTCAATTAATAAAAAACTATTTGACAATGAACTTGTTGAAAACAAAAATTTGGTTAATCAATTTAATTGGTATGATTTTTTAACGGTTAGCTGATTTAAAATAATAAATTATTAAAAAAAAAGTTTTTAAATTATATATTTTATTATTTTTGATTCGATCCAGATTTGATAAAAAACATGGATGAAATTAAAAAGAATAAAAAAGAGATACACCAAAAATACAATATGTAAATTCTGCGAAATAAATAAATAATTAGTTAATAAATTAATTATTATTTAAATAAATTAAAAAATTAAATTTTATAATTTAAAGATGTAAAAATAATTAAAATACAAATTTTTACATTAATTTTAAATATTTTAGTCTAAAATCGGACCAACAGGTCAAACCGATTGGGCCGAGTCCATATTAGACCCAAGGCCCAACATATAAAACCCTTGAAATAGCATTTTCTCCCTATTTCTAGCTTGGAATCACGTTGAAGAAAAGAGAATTGGAGGAGAGAACCCTAACCTCTTCAAAAAATTCAATTCCACGTCACTTTCAATTCGGAGTTCCGATTGACGAGTCATTTGCGGCCACGCGTTCGTCTTGAAATCCTCTTCAATTCTATCTAAACAAAGTGGTAAGAAACTTTGTTATTCATGTCCAGTTCTCCTTTCCACTGAATTCGTAAATCTTGGTTATGGGTATTGAAGGTTTTGATGTTTTTTATGATTTAGGTTTGATCTAGTGGCGGGTAATTGTTGAGTTTTACCCCAATCATCAATGGGTAAGGTAAGAAAATTCTAAACCCTTGTGGTTTGTCCAATTTTATGAACCCTAGTGTTAATTGTGGTGACTTGTATGGATTATATTGAATTTAAGTCGAATTGGAGATTGAATCCGTGAATTAGAGCGCTTGGAATCAAGTTTTGGTGGCCGAGACTCGTTGAATTTAATTTGGAGGTCAGAAAGCTTGCAAAGAGGGGTTTCGTGGTGTATTAAGCTTGGGAGAAATCGGCCAAGTTATGATTTTGGTTTTTCGTAGTTAATATTTAACGTCACGTGAAAACTTAGACTAGTTGACTGTAAGATAAGTTAAATTATGTGATTTGTTCATGTTCTGTGGATATAGAAAATGATTGTGGAACTCTAATGTGCATTGTGATTGGAGATTGGGAGTAGATATAATATATGTATTTGATATGGAGTGTTAATGGTTAGTGTTGGATTTGGTGAGATTGTATGAATGAATTTGTTGAATAAATTGTGTGGTCTTAAGTGTTGGTATGTTGTGAAGTAATTTGGAAAGCATGTGAATATGGTTTGAGACATGAGGGGCTGTTTTGGATTGTGATACGATGGACTTTGAAATGAAAATTTTGGAAAAACTTGTGGTTTGTTGTTTTTAGGTAAAAGTTGAACTTTTGAGTTTAAAACTTATTCTCTAGTTTTCTAAACCTTTTTAACACCTGTTTAGAGTCTGATAAAGATCTTTTAAGCTTTAGAACCAAGGTGGACATATTGAATAAGTTGAGAAGATTGGAGAAGTGAATGTTGAATTGATGAGGCATTGAGGTGATAATTGATACATGATATATGATTGAGATTGTTATTGACATTGATGAGTTATGACTGAATTGTTCATGTGACTTATATATTTGAATCATCTGATACACGAGTATTTCTGGGTGAAGGCAGTGACTTGTCACCACTTGTTTTAGGTTGAAATTCGATACTCTGTAAATTTTCTGTCGCAAGATGTGATCGGGCACTTTAACTTCTCAAATTCTTTCATGGGCACATAAGATAGACATAGATCATTTGTATTTGTATGTTTTACTTGAGTGTGCATTGCTTTGGTATGCTTAACTGCTTAACTCTGTTTATCTGCTATTTGTTCTACTTGTTGTAATTGTGCCTGTATCTGTTTTTTTTTGTTTGAATTGTTTGTGTATGCTTTGAAAGACCCTCTTTTGGCGAAGGAATGATGATCGTTATTCCACCATTGATTTGGAGGTTTGGAGGAGACGGAGGGTGCAAAGTTAGACTAGGGCTAGAACCCCTTAGTTAGATTACTGACATTACTGATTTAGAATAAATTTTAAGTTTAATCTGAGTGTCGGAGTTCTATGATTACCTCTGAATTTTCCGAGATCTTGTATATTAATTATGTGGGTACCTTTACCATGCTGACAACCTCCAGTTCTCATTCCATACATATTTCTGCTGTTTTTCAAATGCAGGTCGAGAGGCACCTCGTTGAGCGTTTGGAGACCTTCCTTACAAGCGAAGAGTTATCTTTTGGACTGTTATATATTATTATAGGCTATGTATATGTGTATATAGATTCTCCACATGTATATTTTGTATTTTGCCCTCTTCGATTTTGTTTACCTTTTTCTTCAAGGCTCCTCATTATGGTTTTCTTTCAACTATACGTCTTTTCTTTTAGAGGTCGTAATACCTCGTCACCTCTACTTTACAACTTAAGCATAAGGCTTTGTGTGGTAGGGTGTTACATTATGGTATCAGAGCAGTTCATTCCTATAGAGCCTGAGGGACGGACTGACTATATTTCTAGGCGTATTCTGGGTATGTGTATATGCTAATTAGGATATTTAACTGATATTTGTGGCATATTTCTTCAAGAGCATGTATGGGACTTCGAAGAATTAGACTTGAGATATTGAGACTGATTTCACCTTGATATTACTTGTTTGGTGTGAATAGGAACCAAATGATGACTCGTGGATGCGGACGCAGTCGAGGCAGAGGCCGAAATAGTAATGCGGAACCTGAAACAATTGCGAATAATCCTGTGAACTTTATGAACACCGTGGAGAACATGGTAGATGCTATGCAGGCAACGACTGAGGTCCTTGGCCAGCAAGTTAATAACAGAAACGGGGGTAACGGCATAAATGGGCCGATGACGTTAGTTACTTTTTTGAAGATAAATCCACCGATCTTTAGAGGAACCACGAATCCGACGGAAGCTGATAACTAGTTTCAGGCGATGGAACGAGCCTTGCAAACGCAACAAGTGTCGGAGGATTAGTGTATTGAGTTCGCTTCTACAATGAGATAATACTGCTATACCTTGGGATGCATTTCAATCCGAGTTGTATAAGAAATATTTTCCTAATTCAGTTAGGACAGCGAAGGATATTCAATTGTTACAAGTAAGGCAGGGTTCAATATCAATGGCGAAATACACCGGTCGATTTGAGTAACTGATTCTCTAGGATTTAATAAATTAGCTTAAAAGTTGGCCAAATCTTTTTAGATATGACTCTAAAATTAACTCTATTAATTATCTTATTTAAATTAAAGATCCTAAGAGATATCATAACTAATTTAAATCAAATCTTATTGGATTGGATAAGCTTTAATTTAAACTTAAAAGTCCTAAAATTACTACTAAGCAAATTAAAACAAAATCAAATTTTTGACAAGTTTTAACAACAAAACAAACTAAAATAAAAGAATACATAATTTCGAAATTAATTATAGATTTATGGCTTCTACTGAACTTAAAAACTAGTATTGGACTTATTGCTGTCCTTATTTAGCTTAATGGGTCTTGTGAGGGTCACTATTTCAGCATTGCTATTTTTGAGATGAATTTTTAATTTCCTTAACGTCTAAAATCGATATAGTGTAATTTTTCTAGTATTTAGATTTTTGAACATGAAAATATTATCATTTTATACCTTATCTCTAAAATAACAAAATTATCCTTCTAAACACATATTAAGATTGATGTTTATGGCTAGCAGTTTAATGACCATGACATTATAGTCCCAATGCAGTTTTTGTACTTAATTTTATTAATAATATGAATCATAATGAATTATTAGAGTTCACAAAAATTTATTCTAATATTATGAAAAACAGCTATTATTTAGAACATCAATGTTTTATGATTTAAGTGATTGCGAAAGACATGAAAAATGTTAAATGTTAAAGTAATGTTTGGAGTACATTTCATTTAATTATTTAAGCAATTTACCCTTCAAATTACATATATAATTTTTAATAATAAAACTTTATATATAACTCAGGAATAAAAAACAGAACTCAAAGGACAAATTGCCAAAAATATAGTATTACGTATCAGATTATATATAGTTCAGTAATAAAAAACGACATCAAAGGTTAAACTGCAAAAAGTGTAGTATCAGATGATGTATAGTTCAGAAATGAAAAATAGAATCAAAGAGCAAATGATCAAAAATATAGTATAAGATAGTAATATAGTATCAGATAAGATAAGGATCATATTAGAATGCAACCTATATACTCCTATCTAAGATAAGGCTAAATTCATACAAACTAAAAAAATTGGATCATCTGTCTTATTTATTATATATATTTCTTAATCTTTCTTATATATTACCTATAAATACAGAAGTAGTTAGGCCGCTCAGCCCGCTCTCCCCTTTTTTATTGTACTCCATCTACAAGTTTTCTGTTGTGGGTTTATCTGTATTCTGTGAGTTAAGAAAAATAATGAATTCCAGAATTTTTCTTGTTGTAATTCTGTTTATGGCTATTTTCATTTTCATCTCCTCTAAAGTTTCACTTGATCAAGACATGAAGGAGAAATTAGACGATACGCTAATATATATAATTTCATTCAATATATAATATGTTAACTGTTGGCCCGTTAATTTTCACTAATATACAAAAAATTCTTAATTTATACCTAGCTTAATATATCAAATTTTTAGTTTTCTTGAATTATTAAATTATGAAATTTTTTTATAAAGTTTTATTTCAAACAAGATTTCTTCTTAATTTCTAATAGCTCAGATCATCAATTAAAAATTACACTGATGATGAGCATAGTAAACATGTTAATAAACTATATAAACATGATTTCAGTATATTATTTATGATTTATTTGTTTGGCTTTTAGATGATGAGTTAAGCCTAGGTCAGTTGGTAATTAATTGTATCTAACAAACAATTTTTAGATTTTTATTTTGAAAAATTTAAAAAAAACAAGAAGAGCTGACTTTCTTCCTCTCTTAACCTTTATTTATGTAATTTACCATTCAAATTATATGTATGATTTTTAATTAAAAAAAACTTTATATATAACTCATGAATAAAAGACAGAATTAAAGGATAAAAAATGAAAAATATAGTATCAGAGTATCAGATTATATCCATCTCAAAAATGAAAAATAGAATCAAAGGACAAACGGCCAAAAATATAGTATCAGACAGTATCAGATAAGAATGAATTAGAATGTAAATTATATATTCCTATCTAAGATAAAGTTGAATAAATTCATACAAACTAAAGAAATTAGATGGTTTGTCTTAGTTATTATATATATATATATATATTCTTTGTTATTTCTCGTATATTGCCTATAAATAGAGAAGATTATGCTACCCGTTTTTATTGTATGTTAAATATATTTATCTACAAAGTTTTCTGTTCTTAGTTCATCAGTGAATTGAGAAAATGTATTCTAGAGTTTTCTTGTTCTAGTTCTCTTATAATTATTTTCATTTTCATCTCTTTTAAAATTTCAAGACACGAAGGAGAGATTAGACGGTACGGTAATACATATAATCCAATATATACTATGTTAACCATAGGCTATATGATGGTTGATTTTTTACTAATATACATGAAAATCTTAATTTATATCTAGCTTAATCAATTTTTTTTAGTTTTCTTGAATTATTAAATTATAAAAAAATTATAGTTTTATTTTATTTTTCAAACAAAATTCTCTTTTAATTTATAATAGTTCAAATCATTAATTCAAAATTACACTGATGTCTTCAATAAACATGTTAATAAACTATATAAACATAACATCAATATATTATTTATGATTTATTTGTTTTTTTAGGCGATGAGTCGCGCCTGAGGCAATTGCTAATGAGTACTCATTGTCGCTATGATTGCTGTGGTTGGATATCTTATTTCAGCCATAAGTATTGTGTTAAATGCTGCAGAGGCCTTCATCGTCATTAGATTCAAGATGATGATGATGATCAACAACTCTTTTGTCCTGATCTTGATGACAATAAACCTTATAAGTAATTAATAACATATAAGTAAACCTTATATGTGCTACAAGTGATGTTGGGTTATGTTATTTATTAATAATTATGTATGTAATAGGAACAATAAAACTCAGCTTCAAGCCTTCAATGCATGCAGAATAATATAATAATATATTATTATAGAAGAATAGTATTGTAGAAGTGAAATTCTCTCATTGTACTTATTATTACTAAATGAATAATATAATAATATATTTAATTTATTGTCTATTATGTTTTGGCTTAAATGAAACAAATGAGTTTGCAAATACTACTATTTGAATACATTTTATTGGGGTGTTCAAATTCAAACTGATCCAAATTAAACCGCTCATCCAATTCAATCCAAACCGAAAACTGATTAAAATCGCTCTAATTCATATTTGATTGGATCTATTTTTCATAACCGATCCAATCCAATCCAACCGCACAACATGCTATAATATTATTATTTTATTATTATATTTACAATTATACTTATAACATGTTTAATTTGTTATACATTTTTCTATTATTCATGTATTATTATTATTTAATAAATATTTTATGTTCAAAATATTATTTATTTATTTATTTTAACTAACCTATAATTTTATTTCTATTGTTATGTTATCGTTGCCTTTTTAAGATATTGTTAAGACTTGTTATGTCATTGTTGATTATTTAAAATTTGATGTTGAGACTTGTTATATGTATTTAATTTTTTTTTATTTAAAAAACTGCAAATCCAAACCGATCCAAACCGCTTGTAATCGGATCGGATCGGATCGGATCGGATTTCCAAAAAAAGTTCATCCAATCCAAATCACACTGCACATAAATTAAGCATTCGGATCGGATAACTTTTTTCCTTAAAACCGAACCAAACCGCACCGCGAACACCCCTACATCTCATCCATCATTAATATTATGCCAAATTCAAATTGAGTGGGACACTAAATTCAAATGGGTGTATCTATATATATTTACGGAAAAGCTCTGCATACAAGCCCTAATGGCTTGTATGCCATACAAGTTCATTAAACAATAAGATCAAAATACGCGCTGCTTCAGGTACGTTGATTACACGCGCTATATAACATCGCGTGTATATCTAACTACCAGATTTAAAATATTTCTTTCCCTTTTCGTTTTCGTTATTTTGAGATTTCGTTCTTCTTCTTCTCCCGCGTTTACCCTCTTTCTTCTCCATTGTTCTTTTCTTCTCCTTTTCTCACTAGCATCTTCTTCGTTTAGGTTACCTTTGTCTCTCTCTGCAACTCGATATTCGTTTTCTATTTTTGATTTGTTGTTTTTCGAAATCAAAGTTTGATCTCCTTTTGAAGATAATGGATCATTCAACCTCAGATTGTCATATGAATGCAGGCGAAGTGGATTATGAGTCAGAATCTAACGAAGTCCCTGAGGTTTGATTTACATAGGATTAGTATGAAATTTCTTTCAGTAATTTGTATAGCATTGTGTAGTTGAAAAATTGCTGAACATTACTGTGAAAGTAACACGTTTACCTGAATTTGTCGATTCAATGTATTAGTTGTGATTAATTACCTGAAATTTGTAGCAGACGCTCGGGTGTAGATCAATTCTTGTTTGGGTGTACTTTAGCTAGAAGTGTGGGTGTATCTACACTTTACTGGTTTTTTGTTATTTTAATTTACTTGTTGTTGTTCAGCTGTATTATAACAGACATGATTAGGTGTGTTTTTAGAACTGTATTATATCTGCATGCTGTGTATTTACAGTTTATGGCTTTAAAAGTCATTCTGTTGTTGAGTTGTTGCGGTTAGGGTGTATCGTATTAGACATGATTGGGTGTATTTGAATCATATCTATGGGTGTATTTACAGTTCTGACACGGTGTATTTTGCAGCCTCTCTCAGTTGTTGATGACGAGCTTGTTCCAAAGGTTGGAATGACCTTTACCACCCTTGAAGATGCTGGAAAATTTTACAGGAATTACGCCAAGGCTGCAGGTTTCTCTACAAGAGTTCGGTGCACAAATAGAAAGGGAAACGAGATTAAGAACCAACTGATTACATGTAGCAGAGAGGGAAAATGGAAATCTAAAATATCTCCGACCGAGAAGACCAATCCGACAGCCGGTCTAAACTGTCCTGCAAGAATTTATATACACACATTGAAGGATGTCGGTGCTTGGATCATTTCAAAGGTTGTGCTGGATCATTCACACCCCTGCTGCCAAGCAAAGCAGAGATGCTCAAACAGCACAGGGAACTAAGCATGTCCATTCGTCGTACGATAGAGAATAACGAGGAGGCCGGTATCAGACCAAGCAAAACCTACCAATCATTTGTTGCGACTGCCGGGGGTCACCGCGAGTTAAATTTTATCGAAAAGGACGTGAGGAATTACATTACCAGGGAAGTGCGGAATGTTTCCGAACAAGAAGATGCAAAGGAATTCGGGAAATATTTATTAAGAATGAAAGAGAAGAATCCGAATTTCTTTTTTGAGCTCCAACTCGAAGATGATCAATCGATTAAGCTGGCTTTTTGGGCCGATGCAAGAAGCAGAGCCGCCTTTGAGTATTTCGGAGACGTCATTTCATTCGACACCACGTACAATACAAACAGGTAACAAACTGTCCCTGTTTATGATGCCAAATTAATTTATTTTTACGAATCCGCAGCAGAGGTGTATATTGGCTGATTCATTGGGTGTATGCGAAGCATTTGTTAGGGTGTAGATAATGATTTTGCATTCTGGACCATGGTAATTTGTTTCAGGTATAATTTGGTCTGTGGTTCTTTTGTCGGGGTGAATCACCACGGTCAATCAACACTTCTCGGATGCTCTTTGATGAAGAACGAAGAAATTGAATCATTCAAATGGTTATTTCAAAGCTGGCTTCGTTGCATGGGAGGAAACGCTCCGAAAGGGTTTCTCACCGATCAGTGCGCATCCATGAAAAGGGCTTTAGAGGCCTGTATGCCAACAACAGTTCACCGCTGGTGCATTTGGCACATCATGAAGAAGATTCCAAGCAAATTAAACGGGTACAAGGGACATGCCGATATCGAACAAGAAATGAGCCAAGTTGTTTGGAACTCTCACAGCAAAGACTCATTCAATAGGAATTGGAACGATTTTCTGCTGAATTTTGGTCTTGGGGACAACAAGTGGCTTTCAGGTAATGTCTTTTTAAAATCTGCATCAGAGGTGTAAATTGCATGTTTTTTCGGGTGTATTTATAGACTGTCTTTGGGTGTATTATGCAGATCTGTACGAAGACCGTCACATATGGGTTCCTATCTATCTGGATCACCATTTCTGGGCAGGGATGAGAAGCACACAAAGGAGCGAGAGCATGCATTCATTTTTTAACAAGTATATCACCCGGAACAGCTCGCTTATTCAGTTCGTCAAACAATACGATAATTGCCTCGGAAGCAGGGAGCAAGCAGAGAGAGAATCAGACGCTGCAGATTTTCATACGGTCATACCGTGTGCAACCAAATCCTGCATTGAAGCTCAGTTTCAAGATGCGTACACTCACGCAAAGTTTAGGGAAGTCCAAGCGCAATTCAGAGGAAAGGCGAATTGCATCACCAGACTAAAGAATTCCGCTCTAGGCTATTCAGTATACGAAGTCGGAGAACAAGTTTCCAGCTCAATATTCAACAAGTTTGCGGTTACTTACGACTCGGTTGCAGCCGAGGTAAAATGCCATTGCTTATTATTCGAGTCGAGAGGGATACTGTGCCGTCACGCACTAAGCGTGTTAAGCTTCGAACAAGTAAGCCAAGTGTCACCGAGATACATACTGGAACGATGGAGCAAGAAGGTAAAGAGGCGACACACACACATCAAGAGCAGCCACGACGAGCCACTAATGGAGCCAAGAAGCAAGAGGTTCGACCAATTGGTTTTTCGTTCGCAAAATATATGCGAATTTGCCTCCGAATCGGAGGAGCTGACTGGAATTCTGCACCGCGCGTACGATAACGTCATGGCGAGATGGAAGCATTAAAAGCCAAAAGGAAGGGGACATCTTCTTTATCCCACGAAGACGCCAACTTGGAATCCGTTAACGAGCTTCAAAGCCCGCCAAGGATTCGAACAAGAGGACGTCCAAAAAACAGGCTAGGTTCAAAGCTGGAGAAACAGATCGCAAATGCCACAAAGAAGAAGAAGACGAAAGTTTTAAGCGAGGTAAAAGTAATGTTCTTTAATTTGTGGCGATTGAGTTTATTTTTCTCGTTAATAGTTTAGGTAATGTGTGTGTGTTATATTTCAGATAAACCTGTTTGATGCTGCATCAGCGGCGCATTCAAATTGCAGCCAATATCAAGGACACGTTATGAGTTATCAGTTCAGGGTACCAGCAGCAGGGGATAACTCGTTGGGTGTATAGTTTTACAGAATATGGGTGTAAAAGCACCGTTATTTGGGTGTATTTTCGTTAATTCACAATTTAGATATAGACACATATATAGATATATATAAAACAAAAGCTGTAAAAATTCTCAGGTTATGGGTTTATATTTGATTTGATGTTTTTCTTCAAATTTTAGTACATGTAATTCATACATTTTGAATACAGTGCAGACAGTTTGGGTGTATATTTAATACAACCTTGGGTGTATTATTAGACTTGCGTTGGGTGTAGCAGTTTATAATTTGTGTTTTTGTTTTTTCCTTCATATTTTACCACCTGTAATACAGCTTTTGAATACATCACAGACAGTTTACCAGCACAGATAGTTTAACTATGGGAAAAAATATACATGGAATAGAAGTTGTGATAAATGGCAAATATTTACATCATTTGTTCAATTTACAAACTACCAAGCAGTTGGATTACCCAGTTTCTATATCAGCAGAATTAATCTGACAAAACGGACTTAATAATATAGATGATGGCTTCGACAGCCTTATAGCACTACTCTCTCTAATTGCCCGATCTCTCTGTGTATTCATCTCACTCAATAGTATCCGGGATGCGTACTCCACTCTATAGTGGTCCACCTCCTCCTACAATAAAAAGTATATTCTGTTTAAACAGCAATATTAATTCAGTAAAGTAATACAGAGTTATATGGTTTAAAGACAGTTACCTGTGGCCAATTATCCCATTGATACTTCCCCTTTTTGATGTTTTCCGGCTCAATTATCTCCATCCACTTCATAACGTACACAGCGCAGTCATAGCTGAAAACGAATAAAATAAATTACAAATCTCATTTACAAAAGTTTAATGTTCAGACTCACAAATTTATACCTTGTTTTTTGGCCTGATATTTTAACATATGGTGATTTAATTTCCTTCTCCCTCTCCCCTTTCTGAAGAGGTTTCCCGCCGCATATGTTATCAATCTTGAAAATACGTATCCCTTAAATACGAAAACAAATCAGTAATACACCCGAATGAATGTGCAAGATACATCCAACTGAATGGACAATATACACCCATCACAACTAACGAAATAGACCTATCTATTAAAGTAAAGAAGACAGAGGCAACTTACAGTGAATTTATTAATGGCCTTTCTCTCATCAGTGGGAGCTATTTTGTGTAGCAGGTCAAGTATTTGACATTTACGCTTTCTTGTATTTATCAGCCATAACCACCAATGCCCGGCGTAGCAGACAGGGGCAAAAATCTGAAGGATTGCCACACACGAACAGTGTGTTGTTTTATTTTGCAAATAAGTAAATAAGCCTACTAACAAATTTAGCAAATGAAAACTTACATATGGGTGCGAAGTCAATTTTTTTCTATCTATGAAGGGAATGAAACTCGGGTAGGCTTCCACCCTGAATTCCTTTTCCGTTTTCGGTGATACGAATTCCCCTTTGGGTGATCCGAAAGTGCCATGCACTGCAAGAATGGGAAACGAGAAATGAAATACTAAACTTACACCCAATGAAACGTGACAAATACACCCAAATCAATACAGAAAATACACCCGAAGTTCGTAGAAGTAAGACTTACCACAATATCGGGGGGGAGACAGTATATTTGTTCTTGAAATCTCTTTTCATTTTTGTTGTTGAGGATGAGGCAGATGGCAGATACAATCTAGAAATATATGCCGAAATCAATTTTACATTAATAAGCATTGTAATTGACTTTGGTGTAAAAACATGAATCTTATTATAATATTACCTGAGATTCTATATCACTTTTTGCCTGGAGGGAAGCAAGGTGCATTCTCATCAAAATGTATTTCCTTGGCCAATCAGAGTGCACATTCCTCATACTCGTTAGTATTGCCATCTGCATCTTCCTTCAGTCTCGTCCCCCAGATGTAGCACTTTTGTTTCATATCATCCGTAATCTGATATAATCCCCGAGGAGTTTCAAACTTTGCAGAACTTTCTCCCCCAGTCTCCCTCTGAATTTGTGGACTTGTGTTTTTTCCTTCGTCGCGCTGCTTGCTATTCTTTGGACCAAACTGTCCAATTGTTCTATCAAATTCGCAGCTTCTGGAGATTTTTCCCATTTCTGTCTCCTGCGTTGACGCCCCCTCCTGGCTTGAATCAGTCAATCCAAGACTGAATGATGGCACCCCTGGATCTGTTTTCGGAACATAGGAAGCTGTCCGTGCCATCATCAAAGGGCAGCAGCGTCTTCTGCGTCTGGATGACTGCGTCATCATATATAAGAATAAGAATAAGAATAAGAATATACAGATGATAAGCAAAGATTGATTTTAGTCTGATGAACTTACACTTTAGTTGGAGCTGGGGGAACTGTGGGTGTGGTCTCTTGAAGTTGTTTGGGGGTTTCAGGAGTGCTGCACAGTTACAAAAAATTAATCACGGCGTAAAAGAAACTAATCAGGAACAATATACACCCAAACTGTTAGCTAATATACACCCAAACTCCAAACAAATATACACTCAATACTATTTCTTACGTTTCTGTAGTCCCTTCAATCTGTAGCATAGGGGTTGGTTCAAAATCTGTTCAGCGGTTGTTTGGGATGCCGGCACAAAAACCTGAATCGGGACTCTAAACAAGAAGAAAAATGAAAAGTTAACAACGCCTTTGAAAATAATAAGGTTATAAGGGTGAATATTATTGTAAAACTCACATTGCAAGCGCTTCCGACGGTGTCTGTTCCCTCACAACCATCATATTCGAATCAGACGGACTCAACCTAAAATACACCCAAAGAAATTCAAGAAATACACCCAACAATTCAAAAAGAAGACAGGCTTTGTTTTTTTGAGAACTTACATACTTGCAGTTTTTGCTTTTTTTTCCTGCCTTTTTTTTCTTGAATAAAATAATAAAGGGCTTTTTTTTCTAAAAAAAATATATACAGAATTAGAAGTAGAAGGGTAATAGAAGAACAAAAGTAACGGTTATTTGAAAGAGAAATTACATGCTCTGTGACGGCTGGTTTACACTACTCTGTTCTGTGTTCCTTGAGAGGAAGGAGCATCAGTTCCCAAGTTCACAGCCGGTATTCTAAGACAGATTTGATCCAAGCAACACAACAAAGTTAATATTCCAACTTATTAGACAACATACACCCAACTTGATCCACTCAATACACCCAAATGGTACCACAAGACACACCCAATTCATGATAACAAGATTTTATTAAATAATAAAGCTTCTTACGTTTCAGACGACACATAGCGACCTTCTGTCGATCGCAGGTCAGGTTGGTTCTCCCTGCGAAACAAGAAACAATTATTAGCATACAAAACACAACAAAATATGAAATAGACAGCCCATCAAGACATACCCCTCTGCAGCAGATTTATCAACGTTTTGCCCTAGCCATTCATCCAGTTCGTCACTTGATATTTCATATGTCTCACTACATTCATAAAAGAAGATGTTAACAAAAATAATTACGACGATAGACGGTAATATAGCTTACGAGGTACTGTACCCGTCAAAGTATTGGTCTTCTTTAGGAGGTGAATCCTCCACGAGAACTTTTTTCTTTTTTGGTTGTGTTCTGGGTGGAAAAAAAAGAGTACCAATCAGAAATAAAAAATTAATTTTATCACAGAATATTATGCAAAGAAGTGCTTACTTTTTTGGTGTTGTTTTTGTTTTTTTCTTCTCCTTCTCCCTCTCTGCAGGTGATGATTCTTCACTCCTATAAGTTAATAACAGACACTTCAGTTAATATACGAAATCTTTATAATGAAGCCAAAAGAAAGGAGTAATAATTTCAGGACATTACTCATCACTTTGTTCATATTCAGATTCTGAATCAGAATCTGGCTCCTCTTGCCTCTGCTTTCTTTTTCTGGAGTCCATTCTGGAAGGCAAACAGTGATTATTTAGAACATACTAAAAATACACCCAACGTGATCAACAAGATACACCCAACTCGAAAAAGAAATTACACCCAAGTATGGTACTTACTTTTTCCCCTTTTTGATGGGGTGTTTTCTTGCTGAATCCTCCGAGTCTTGTTGAGTCTCAGACTCAGAGGTAGAAGTGTCACTGTCAGTAGCTGTTTCTGTCTCCGAAGACGATGTTGGACTCGCCTTCCTTTTTTTTGTTTTTTGATTTCTTGTTTTTTTTCTTTTTTTTCTTTTTCTTTCATTTTTTCTCTTGCTCTTGTCTCCGCCATCTTCACAATCCCCTGAAACATGAGATATTTTAGCTAGCAGCATTCAGGTAAATAAAATACAAGCAACATATTATGTTTACTTACCAAAATTTCTTCTTTTTCTGCAGTCATTCTTTCCACCAACTTCTCCTTAGTCCAGTTGGCAATCCAAGGCTTTGGTGGTCTTTCGGCCCTCTTCTTGCCTTTGTTTTCAGAAAGATGAAAGTATATTATCATGAGGGCAAAGAGGCAGCCATCAATTGCCTTCTTCTTCTTCTCCTGGTAGTCTGTGATGCCTTTGATCAAGAAGGTCAAAACATGCGCCCCCCAGTTTCTATCCGATATGCCGTCCATCTTAAAAATTGGGGCGAGGTGCACGGGCGATATTTTGTTTATCGTCGTTGGCAAAAGGAACGCCATCTGTATGTAGAGGATGAATATCCTCTTGAACATCAGGCGTTCCTCTTCGCTGCCAACGCCGATTTCCATCATTTCATCGGTAAGACTTTTGAGGGTCTTACCCTGGAATCTTCTATAAATTATTTTGTCATCATCAGAAAGTTGCTTATAAAGTTGCTTATACTCAACTTTCTCAGGAAACAGATTTCCTACAAAAAAGAAAACAACAAAGTATCAAAATCGGTTCAAAAACACCCAAGCATCAACCTTAAATACACCCAAGCATGAACTTAATATACACCTATAATTTTGAGCTAGTTACCTATTGCATTGATGCCAAGCGCATCACCTATTGTCTTTGGTGTTATTTGGAAAGAACCATATCCTGTCTTCAGTCTGTTCTCCCCAAGTTTGAAGTTGTTTGCCAGTTCCCTTAAGAGTTGGTGATCCACCCTTAGAGGTGGGACATGCATCAACCCACCAAATCCGAGATCCCTGACAATTGCCTTCTTCTCCTCAGCCATGTTTCTGAACTTATCACTCAGGAGATGTGTGGCACACTTAAGGTCTTTCGTTTGGTTTCTTGCTGCCATTTTGTCTGAAACAAAAAATACACACAAATATACTCCCATTAGTAACAGTAAGATACACCCATATGTAAGATTCAGATACACCCATTGATAACAGTGAGATACACCCGTTGAAATTATTCAGATACATTCATATATATCAGTCAGATATCAGTCAAACATGTTTCAATATCAAGCAACATTACAAGGTCTAATAACAGTAAGATACACCCATATGTAAGAATCCGATACACTCATTGTTAACAGGGAGATACACCCATAGATATTATTCATATAAATCCATATATATCAGTCAGTTATCACTCAAACATGCTTCAATATCAAATTAATTCAGATATCAGTAAGATACACGCATATATGAGTCAGATACACCCATTGATAAGAGTAAGATACACCCATATGTAAGAATCAGATACACCCATTGATAACAGTGAGATAGATATTATTCAGATACATTCATATATATCAGTGAGATATCACTCAAACATGCATCAATATCAAGTCACATTACAAGTTCAAACAGTATTCAACCCCCAATCTACGGAATAAAGCCCCAAAAATCAACAACAGTAGCAAGAGAACTTAGAACAAGAATGTAGAACGACGTAGAACTTAGAAGAATGACGTAGAACTTAGAACAGTGTGACAAAGAAGCAAGAATGATAGCACAGTAAACCCTAGAAGAACGACGTAGAAGAAAACTAAAATATACAGTAATCTTGATGAACTTACGTTGAGTGTATTTGCTTCGTTTTCTCTTCAGATTCTTCACGGAGAGTTTGATCTTGTTTTGATGGAGGTTTCGAACAACGATTTGTATATTTTGAACTTTGATTTTTGCTCGAAAATGGGAGCGTTTCCTTGGTTTCGAAGCGTTTTGAGAAGTGGAAGAAGTGGAGGAAGTGGAAGAGTCTGCCATACGTAACCGTTTGTGTTGAGCGCGTGATTTTGACGCGCCATGTTATGCTTCCTTATGCGCGTGTCTTTGATTTGGGCTGGGCCAACTTGGATGCTTGGATACTTGTATGTGTAGCAGGCCCGTTTTGCATATTTACAGTTATATTTTCACTAATTAAAAAATAATAAAAATTTGTTAATTTAATTTAAATAATTGAGATTTAAAATTTAATATTTTAATTTTATGAATTAAAAAAATAATTAAATTATATTTAATTTTTAAATTAGAATAGCTATTTAAAACTAATTAGTGAGTTTATAAATAAATAATATTCTAAAAAATAATTGTATTTAATATCTAATTTTATCAAAATTTTTATTATATCCTTATTCCCTTTTCTAACTTTAACCCTAAAATTATTCACACACTCTTTCACTATTCTCTCCCTAACTCTAACACTACACACACACGGTAAAGAAGAAGAAAGAGATCAGAGAGGAGACTGAAAAATTGAAGGAAATGGAGAAGAGAAGAGAGGAGGGAGGAGAGAGAAACAGTGCCGGTGGTACTAGGTGCCACCTCGCCCTTATTATTTTACATCTTTTAAAGAGGGATAGGAACTATAACTATATAATATATGTTTGTATATTATTTGTATAAACTGTTATAGTAAATAAAAAGTGCAGTCGTGAATTGTGACGTAGTTATGTATATTTGTGTGATTTATTTTTAGAAGAAAATAAAGTGTTATAAAAACGTCTTCTATTTTAAACTTCATTTTATTTAAAGGCTCCTCCTTATTATATTTATATAGAGTTAAGTCGTCGTGATATCCTCGCTTTCAGAATGACGCAACTGGAAGCGGAACATTCTGATAGTGATGGTGTTATAGTAGTTATTAATTTAATTATTAATTAATAATATATTACCGTTGGATGAAAAAATCTGCTGATAAATAATTACCGGTGAGGTTTATACTGTCAGATTTATTCCGACGGTAAACATATTATTGGCAAATTTTCTTGGTAAATTCTTTGATAAATCCGACGGTACTTAGCATTTTTCTTGTTGTGCAATTTTTTTAACCAATTGCCTCTATGTTACTCAGTATGACAATTTTAAGTGCATTAAAAAATTATCACGGCAAGTGCACAACATCACAAATAAATTTCACTCAAATATCACTCCCTTTTCACCATTTCTAATAATCTCATTGGGATAAGCTATCACAAAAAATAAAAAAACTTATTATTGGCCATTTATATGAGAAACAAAAAAAAAAAGAAAGAGTTGATGTAATTGAGATAGATTTAGTGTGATGAATGGATGAGTCAAGAAGCTACTTATATAGGTCTTTTTTCTAATGTACTTATCTAGGGTATAGAGAACCATATACATTTATACATGTATCTCGGGTACAGTGTCTCAAATTTGGTCTCATCTATATTCCGGATACAATGTATCCAGTTTATGCACAACTGCGTAGTTGTATCATATTACAGGTACACTCGATTTTTGTTTTTTTTTTTTTATTTATCTCTGGTACAGAGTCTCTAGTTTATGGGTTTAACGAATTTTTTCCTTTTATATCCGGGATATGTAATGAGAATGCACATCCATAATTTCTTTACATTAAATACATTTATGTAATTATTATATTTACTTGATTTAAATAAAAAATTCAAAAAATTATTGTGGTGGTCCATTTTTTAACAGTTTTCTTAAAATAAATTAAATAAATATTTTATTTACTGAAATAAATATTTTGTAGTTTTTTAATGAAAATGCACTTTATATTTTATTTCGTTTACACTATAAACTAAATAAGGCTAACATGTACAGACGTGTATATTTCGTTTACAGTGTAAACGAAATACGTGTAATATTATTTCGTTTGCACTGGAAATGAAGTACGTGAAAAATTATGACGTTTACAGTGTAAACGAGATACGTTACAATAAATTTTCAGCAACTATAAAAGGATGTGCGACCTTTTTTATTCTTCACAATTATTTCATTACTTCTATACCTTTTTATTCCGCAAATTAGCCATAATGTCTAATAGTAGTGGATATTTGGTTGTATGTGTGTATCCCAATTGCCTTATGAGAAATGGTAGTCATTTTTGAGTGTGAGAATCCCGTTTTGTTGCGTATACAGTGAGTTACTTCATTGTTGGAGCTAAAGAGCTTGATATTGAGTAGCATTGCTAGTAATGGGAGAAAAGAGATTGGGCGGTTAGGGTATATGCTGCTAGAGCTGATATGGAGTTTTTCGGTTTCGTCTGTTTTGGCTACATGGCGACGAGCATGTGCGGCTGATACTTGACATCCATGGGAGAATCATTTCCGAACAAGTGATGGAGCTTTCTATAGAGGTTGGTGATGTCGGTGGCGGTGGATCTGGATAGTCGGACTTTGTGTAGGATGATCCACCTCTCGCACTACTAGCGATACACGTTGCTGTTCCAGTGGATGACATGGATGTTGACGGTGAAGACTCAGACGAGGAGTATGTTACGGATAACAACGAGGAGGGTTTCTGGATTGGCAGTATCGGGTGGCATCTGTCGGACACGCTCCTGAAGTTATGTAAGTTTCAACGAGAAAGCCTCTCCCCTCTGCACTCCCTGCTGCTGTACTGCAGAAGGCCTGGCACCGAGTAAATGCTCAACCAATTCCCAAGCTTCGGTGTCGTACCAAGTATGGAAGTCACGAAAGCACCCACCGGGCTCACCGTTGGCGCGTAGCCCAAGGTGGTAGGCGACGTCCTGTAGTGTGATTGTGCACTCACCCTACGACATGTGAAAGGTGTAGGTCTCTGGACGCCAACGCTCCATAAATACTGTGATCATGGAGTTATCGAAGCGAAGTCCCTCAGTGCCACGGCGTCGCCAAATCTAGCCTCCCTCAGGTAGGGAAGAATTGTGTCTGGTGGTAGGAGTCTGTGACTAACTCTCCTGGGCTGTAGGCGACCCATCTAGTAAATAATAAAAAATCCAAATTAAGAGTCTATCAACCTATAAAGCTATAAAAATTTTAGTTTACATAATCTTACCAACGAATTTTTTTTAAAGAAATTAAATAAAATATTTATTTAAAAAAATTCCTCCGACCAACAGACGTTTACATAACAACTTAAATTGAATTATAAAATTAAGTTAACAAATAACTAAACATACATCTACATTGTAAAATCATTTGAATAAAATTGATTACTTATTGAATGAATAATTAAATTAATAACCGTCTACATAATTAAATTCAAATAAAAATATCTAATAAAAAATTCGTAATTAAATTGGCAAATGTCTATGTAATTTAAAGTAAATAAATATAATCATTTAAACAAATAACAACAACCTTCATTTTTCATCTAATTCATAAGGTAGATTACGTAAAAATATTTATTAAAATAAGGAACAATGACTACAACATTAACTTAGTAATTTAATCTAAGTTATAACAACTTCAAATTAAGAATTTAGGAATTTTTATATTGACTAAATACAAACCTACATATTCAGATGTAATTAAGTTTACCAATACTTTTTAATTACCTTTTTTTTACAACTAAAGTCGTTAAAAAACACTTAGTAACCTACATCAAAGGAAAACAAATCGAAATAAATATTTAACTACCAAATTCATGTCAAAGTATGTCTAACATCACACTGGATCGTTCAAACCATTCCAAACAAGGAAATGGATCCTCTCCAGTTTTTTCAACATTTGAGGAA